>NC_089233.1:18940890-19268146 GCF_963924675.1 Phocoena phocoena
AAAGAAACTCATTTATAATAGAAATAAATAGGTTAATGAGCATGGGTTCAAAAGATCTTCTGCACAGGAATGAGAAAAAATGTAATATTTTATGTGAAAAGTACTTCAGGGTTTTCTATGAGCCAGCATGTTACGTGACTTCAAAGGGGAAAAAAAAAACTAATTCAAACTTAGATTGCATTCATAGAAATAATGCAGGATCCAGATAGAATCACACTTGTTCTGCACTATCTGAGAAGCTCAGGAAGTAGCTGTCCGATTTGAAATGACATCTTTTTAAAGACACTTTGGTTACACTGCAGCAAGCCCAGGGAAAAGTGAGCAGAATGTTAGAGCCTAAAAATCACGTGAGATGTAGAATGGCTGAAAGAACAGAGCGGGCTAGCTGCAGAAGGTAGATGCATAGAACATTCATGAACTGGCTTTTGAGGTGAGGAAGAGATTACATTTACTCTGTGCGGTCCCAGAGCCTGAAAATTCAAACCCCAGTGAAATGTATTTCAAGTCAATGGAAATAAACAAAGCCAACCAACACTAGGATGACCAGCCCTGGGTGGGAGAAAGTTCTCTATTCTGGGGAGTGGTCAGTGGTAAATGAGATGAATACATGTGAAAGATGTTTAAAGAAGGTGCTAGTTCTTGCAATGGAACCAACCTCTAAAACCCCTCTCCAACTAAGACTCTATGATTCTGTGGCAGGGGTCCTCTCCAGGTGTCCCCTGCAGGAGGCACACAACAAAAGGGGGCATTTTGCAGGGCACACCACAAACATCATTCCCAATTGGTAAAAAACAAAAGACAGTATCTCTGTGTGGTCAGCTGCAAGGCTGGGTTAAGGTGAACAAGAAAAAAATCAGGAGTTTCTTTTGATGTACAAAGTACAGAATAGGCATGGGATACCAGCTATGACCCAGGCACATATAATAACATTACACTACTACTAGTGGTAGCACTAGTAACAATAGTAGTAGTACCAGTAGTCGTAGTATTAGTCGTAGTGCCCAAAACGTATTGAGTGTTTATATGTTCTTATTTAATTCTCACAAAAGATCTCTCAGATTAATCACTTTACTAGATGATTCTTTCACTACGAACAGTATTCTGTGAACTTTGGTGGGGTCATATAAGACTCCTTTTGGAGAAAGAAAAAGAAGTACTTCCCATTTAGGGTTTGGTCTAAAATCAAGTCTTCTCTTTGGACAACAGAAGGCATTTTCTATGAAACATCATAAAACATCCCTCTGGAAACCATAATTCAGGTAATCATAGTTGAATCCCTTCTGCTAACAGATGTGTAGGATTTTAAGCATCACTTTAGATCCTCCTGTTAGAGCATTCTGCTCCCTTAGCTCGGACACTCGTAGTCATCATTCTCCTGAATTGTAATACCAGACGACTGAGCCACTTCGACCTCATGCTTTGCCCATTTGGCTGATCTTCTGGATTAAACCCCACCCCCAAAACTGGATGCATCTAGTGCCAGTCCCAACTCCTCTTTCCCACTGGACCATCTATCTGCAATTCTGATGAATCCGCAGATGCTGCACCTTTCTGCTGAGGATCAGGAAACGTCCCAACACATTCTTTTTACAAAGCTGATCTGCATTTTCACGCAATGACTTCAGCGTTTCCAGGGTAAGCTCCTGTGTGTAGCCTCCACCCATGTATATCTAACTGTTGCCCCAGCATGCTCACTGATTTCTATTTGTTATTCCACAACTGAAGATGAGCCAAAGGCAAGTGTGTCTTCATCAAGGTTCTTTTTGCTATCTCAAACCAAGAAAAGGGAAATGAAAATAATGCAGGAGCATGACTTGGAACTGAAGGCTGGAGAGTACAGCCAAACCTCCCAACAAGGGACTGAAAACGGGAGCTGGAAAGTGGTCAGAAACTCTACAGTCTCTCTCTCTCTCTCTCTCTCTCTCTCTCTCTCTCTCCCTCTCTCTTTCCCTCACCCTCATCCTCCTCTCATACCCCTCGTTCCCTACCTTCCTCCTTTTCTCCCTTCCTCACACCCTTTCTGAGGCCAGATGGGCTTTCATCTCTGCTTCCACGTGTCCACTTTATTCCCACTAGCAGACTAGCTTTGGCTGACTTGGAGAGCAAATGGCCAAATGCAGCTGCTCCGCAGCTCCCAAATTTGCATATTCTTGTTTCAAAATGACCAGCAAAAAATAAATCACGTGTCTAAATCCAATTCCAAGTTCTTGGGAGGAAGAATATCACTGGGCCATTGAACATCACTGCTGCATTTAAGACCAGGAGTCCACGCCTGGTTCAATGCAGCCACAGGGCAGGAATATATGTTTTAAAAGCGGCTCCCAGATTCCATCCCTGTGGGGTGGGTGCTGAGGCTCTTCAGGAAGAGGGCATACGGGATGGGATGGGCCTTAGTCCCCTGACTTTATACCTCACAAACAGTCTTGGAAAATTCCCTTCCACTTTGGCTAATACTCTGAGATCTCCTTAATTTATTGGCAAATCTTATTTTAATCTCTTCTACCAGGCATTTCTCTGACTCATGGAGGGAAAGCAGACCTGTAAATTAAGTTCCTAATAGCAAATACTTTCCTAATAGTAGATTTTCATGCTAGTAGGATGGATGGAGAAGCAGAGAGGTTAGGAGAGTTCACGGAAGAGAGCTCAGGAAAGGTACCATTGTAGTCCTAGAAATTAGGTTGGTTGGTTTACTTTAATTAAAGATTATGGAAGTAAGCTAGTTTCCATCAAGAAAGAGTGAGTCAGTCAGGAACCCAGATATATGTGCAAGCCTTAAAAGAGGCAGGATAGAAAAGATACTTTTCAGTGAGATATCAAATTCCAATTTCTCAAGTGGGCTAGAGTCTTCAGAAATACAGAATGAGCCTAACATAAAAACTTTAAGTATACCTCTTCCTTCAGACAGGTGAATTTTGAATTTATTAAAAAAAATTTTTTTTTCACAGTGGACAGACGGTGAAATCTTTATTATGTATGCTTGGGAAATGCCCAGGTGTAAGGCTGCTTATTGATGGAAAGGTGAAATAGTGAAGGAGTTAAGGACAGAATTAGACAAATCTAGGTTCCAACCCCACAATTTAGTTGTACTAACTTTTTTGAACCTCAGGTGTCATCATTTATGAAATGGGGATGAATAATAAAATTCTTACCTCGAAAGTAATATTGTAAAGATTGAGATTCTGAGTATAAAGTACATAGCTGGTGTATAGTTAGTGCTTAATGAATGATGCCTTTTAATTCTATTGTTGTAGTTATAGCTATTTATTATTTGGAGGAAACCACTGTGCTGTACAGAAGGACAAAACATAGCCAACAATATTGTGCTTGCTTTGATCTGTGCCTTCTGCAGGCCTTTCTGAACCCCTTTCTCCCCATCCTTACATTTAAATCTCAAGATCTAGGACCTGAAGCCTAATCTCTCATTGCTGCCCCAGTAACTGTCTACAAGACAAATTAACCATATTGGCCCTAAGACTGATCTTTCAGCGACTCTCCAAACTCCTTGCATCAAGATTCTACCTACTTCTCTAAACTCACTTCCTTTCTTCTTCACAGTTTATACTCTAGCAATAATGCAATGTTTAATGGTATCTTGATCACAGTATGTTCTTTCATGATTTTATACCTTCACACATGCCATTCACTACACTTGAGCAATGAGTGGCAACTGACATGGGAATAATCAACCAAGTATCAAAATATACATACAGCTCTAATAATTAAGACAACTTGATATTAGTGAAAAAAAATCAGTAAAATTCAACTGTGTCTCAAACAGATCCATGTATATATAGGAATTCAGTTTGGGTTAAAGATGACACTTTATACTCAATTCCCGGTATTGGGACAATGGCATATGCTCTTTAGAAGAAGAAGTTAAAGTATCATCACACACACACACACACTATATAAATATAGATCCCAGATAAATAAAAGTACAGCATGAAAAATAAGGCTATTCAGATACTAGATGAAAATGTAATCGTGGAATCCAGAATGACTTTCTAGGCAAAACATAAAGCCCAAAGCCCATAAGGAAAGATTTACTGTTTTGACTAAATAAAAATTAAAAACTTCTCAAAGTCAAAGGAGAATATAAACAAAATTTTTTAAAAAGACAAGCGAGAGCCTTAGAAAACAACTACAATAAAAATAATTGTAACAGAGAAATCAGAAGAGATAGGGAGCTGGAATATGAAGGGTTCGAACAAATCACTAAGAGACAAACAATCCATGTGAAAAATGGGCAAAGGAGTTAAGAGAAGAAAAGAATACATTCTGTCAAAAATATGTGAATATTTTACCAGTGAAATGCAAATTAAAATTTCAAGGTACCAGTCTTTGCCCATCAAATTGAAAAAATTTTAAAGATTAATAATAACCAGTGTTGGTAAAGGCTACAGAAACAAATCCTCATATACTGTTATCCAGAGGGTAAATTGGCACAATATAATTATAGGGCAATTTGGCAGTCCCTATCAAAATTTGAATTATACACATTCTTTGACCCAGAAATTCCATTTCTGGGAACAATATTAGAGATATTTTATGACATATGAACAAAGATGTGCATATAAAATGTTGCCTCTAGCTTGGTTTGTAATAGCAAAACAATTAGAATAATTGAAGTGTCCACCACTAGGGGAATATTTAACATAGTCATGGGGATTTCAAATATGAGTTGGCTGTTGTCCTGGCTGTCAGTCTCCTAATTGCTCCTGTTTCCTAGTATCACCTGCCATCCCCTGATATCTGACAGCCACAACCCCAAGTCCAAGCTGGATTCTCGTCCTACTCTACAAATAGGTCCTCATAGGTAAAGTGCTCTGCACAGTATCTGGTACACAGTTAGAGCTCAACCAGTAGTAGCAATATGCTGTGTTATTATTATTTTGTAAACTAAGTAGCCACCGAAAAAGAAGGAAGTACATCTATGAGAACTGAAATGAAAAGACCTTTTGAGACTTTAAAAAAAATCCAAGTGCAAAAAATAAAAAAATGCGTAGACCTCCACTTCTGGCTAAAATGGAATGCCAGGGACCAGATTTATTCTCCTACCTAAAACAACCAAAAAATGGACATAATATATGAAGCAACAGTCTGTAAGACACTGACCACCAAGCAGTGCAGAGCAGTGAACCTAAGAGACATGAAGCAAAAGAGGTAAGAATTTGTGGGATGCCACTAAAGCAGAACTTAGAGTCACTAATATTCTAATATTTTTTCCAATCTTCTCAAGTCATTGACAATATAATACACAAAACTATAATAACGATTATGCTGACTCAAAAAAATGCACAACCTTAAAGTTGAGAATTATGTTTTATTCAGCAGACAAAACTGAAGACTTAAGCCTGGGCATCTCAGACAGCTCTGAGAAACCACTTCCAAAGAGGTCAGGGAGGAGCCAGTATACATAGGAATTTTTGCAACAAAGACTAGGTAGTCAGAACATCAAAAGACTACTGCTAATTAAGGGAAAACAGATATCTCATCAAGGAATTTAGTGCTTTTCTATGGGAAGATGCAAGAGTCTGGGCTCACTGAAATCATTCCTTTGATATGCACCTCAGCTATCTGGAGCCAATATCCCTGTGCTTTCCCATCCTGAGTCTCCTCAGGGTGCACCATTAGGGGTTGGCTGCAGTGGCTGAGGGCTTGACGGTGGACATCCTGTTTCTATCCTGAGTTCCCTCAGGGCTCACCATTGGGGCAGTTGTAATGTGATGGCTTGATGGCTGCAACATTCTTTGCTCACTGATATGGCAGGCAATTTTTTAATTCACAATTATAAAGAAAAACAGAAATAATGATTTTAACTAATACGTTGTACAGACTGAATAGGCATTCTCTCGTTTGATCTACATAACCCATGAGGTAGGTACTGTGAGTACAGATTAGGAAAGTGAAACTCTGAGCAGTTAAGTGACTAGCCCAATGCTACACAGCTAGGAAGAGGCAGAGCCAGGATTTGAACCAACTGCCTCTACATAGATCCAAAGGAAAAGTTGCTTTGTGGGGACAGCATAAAGATGGAGAGACAGATTCTGTAAATCAGGCACGCAAGCTGGGGGCAGGTCCAGAAGGGTCAGTTGAGGCCTGTACCCGAAATTTTAGTAGGCATGGATCTAAATAACAAGTAGAACAGCCCTGGAAACAAGAGTGAGTTGATATTGAGCCAATGGTCTTGTGAGATAAAATTTTATTCAACATTTCATGGGCAAAGCTGACCTCAGAGTATGAGCAAAAATAAGCCAACAAGAAGCAACTGGAATTATTGATTGGATTAGAAGATAGGAGGAAGAGGATAGTAAGAGGCTAGGATGGCAGCACTTGTGGTGAGAAGAGGGTGGTGAAGTGGGATGGCATTGTGATAAAAGCCCAGCATCCTGACAACTAGCCCCATAGTTAATGTAAGCAAGCCCTGAGGAAGGCCACCTAGCTGATCTGTAGGTGGAATTGTGAATCATTGTTTGGAAATGGAATGTAAGCCATAGAGATAAACAAGGTCACCAAGAAAGGTCACAAGAACATAAGAATGTCATTTTCCCCATCCCTACGTATACCTGAATTCTATCCATAGATCCCTTGAGGGTCCATGGGTCCCAGCTTACAAACCCTGCTTTAGCTGCATAGTAATGCAGAACCCCTCCAAGGCATTATTTCCAAGATCACACCATTGAAATAAACCTATTCTTGGAGTTCTCTGAGGGCAAAGTGAGGGCATAGGGTCTCATTCATCCTTGGATCACTGGTACCCAACCATTCTCTAGCACATATAGGGGCATAATAAGCGTACCAGATATATATGCATCATTCAAGTTGCTAACGGGATATGAACAGGGTACCAGAACTTGGGCTTTATGCAGGGTATCAGCAACTCGAGACCACTAGAGAAATGTCAAAATCTGCATTATGGGAAAACAGAAAAGGCAGGGGCAGGGGGAGCTCTAAAGCCTAAATGAATACAGAAAACACAGTCTGAGACGATGGAGGACAGAGTCACTCAGGATAATCCTCCGCTTACCTCTCCTTGAGAAAACTCAGGGCCCCTTCCTCGTGCGCAAGCCTTCATGTGACTTAAACACAAACTTTTCCACCACAACTGGTGTCTGAGGAAGCAGGGGGTCTTTCCCGTTAAAAAGTCCCCATTGGCATCCACTGGGAGATACAACTCTGATTTAATCCTCAGCAAGAGTGACTTGCATTTCCCGTCCTGCTGGCAGGAGGTCAGATGTCCCTCCCTCTCCCAGGGCACTCCAACTCAAAGGTCTTGAAAGTGCCTTGTTTGCTCCGAGATGAGATTCCCCCCCACCCCCATGCACTGGAAGCCACAGCTCCTTAAACTTCATGCAAATTACACCTGTCAGTAAAGAGGCTGCATAAAAAGTGTGTTGTTTCCCTTTCCCAGGGAGAAAGTACATTCTTTCCACACTTCAGTGGCCCTGGGCCTAGAAGGCACACTTCTTCATGGTGCCCTCTGTGTGGGGAGCACTGAAGTGGTAATTACATTAGAAAGTGGTTTTTCCATGTATTTGGCTGCAGAAAAATAACACGCTGCTTCTCTTTCCATGTGTCTCATGGAATTATGTAAATAGACCCAAAGCAAACAAGTTTAAATGATTATAAAATGGATTTCTAAGTGATATCTGTTACCAGACAAGAATACTAAAAAACTCTGCTCTTTCTCAGCCACCAATTTGAAAGGATAAAATATTTAGGACTTCCCTGGTGGCGCAGTGGTGGAGAGTCCGCCTGCCGATGCAGGGGACACAGGTTCGTGCCCCGGTCCAGGAAGATCCCACATGCCGCGGAGCGGCTGGGCCCGTGAGCCATGGCCGCTGAGCCTGCGCGTCCGGAGCCTGTGCTCCGCAACGGAAGAGGCCACAACAGTGAGAGGCCCGCGTACCGCAAAAAAAAAAAAAAAATTTAGTAAAGGATGCTTCTTGGATGGATGATGTTTTCTGCGTGAGGGACTTCTGGGGCTTTGCTGACTTGATCATCAGGGACAAAGTCCTCTCCCAAGGATGTATGAGTGATACCTTCCCAGGGCTCTGACCACCTTTCACAAAACAATTGAAGGAAGAAAGTTGATCTGGAGAATGTGTAAGGGACTCGCCAAATGGAAGAATGGTTCTCAAACTTGAGCACACATAAAATCACTTGGAAGGCTATTAATATAGGATTCCTGATTCAGTGAGTCTGGGTTGGAGCCCAGAAATTTTCAGGTTCCCAGGTGATGTTGATGCTGGTGGTCAATAGCCTGCACCTTAGGTCCCGCCAGCTTAGAGGAAACAAGGGCAGATTGCAGTGCAACATTGGCAAGGCTCTTGCTACACTGCTCTTGAGGATGACCTCTCCCCGACTAATGGGCTTGTGAAAACTGGGGCCCTGCCTCCCTCGACACAGGCTCTCCAATCTGTATATCTTATCTCACCAAACAGTGATTACTCTAAAGGAGGGCTTGTGGCCCATCAGAGCCCACATGGATGCTGGAAAAGGGATACTCTTTCCTTCCTTCCATGATCTTAGGTACTAAGGACTGTGCAATTCTGAAGCTACACATGTCAATTTTATAGCCAATTGGAAAGGGACTAAAGTTGGAAGAATCCAGAAAAAAAGCAAAGGAGAAGGAAGGGAGGGAGGGAAGGACAGGAAAATATCTGAAAGTGTTGTCTAAACCCCTGGATCCAGCCATGCCTGAAAAACTAGTAGACCCAAAGGACTTTGCTGGTGAATCCAGAAACCCCTTTTTTTGGACTTAAACCAGTTTGAGCTGGTGCTTCTATAGCTTTCAAAGGAAAGTTTCCTCACGAATATGGGTTCCTCTCAATGACTATAGAAACATAAACTTGGGGAGTCTGCCAAGGACCCCAACATTGAGTGAAAAGAGGCCATGGATCCTGACTCAGGTGCCTGTAATCACATGAATAACATGACCCTCCAAGTCCAGCCTTGTTCATCCCATCTCATGTAGCACACAAGTCTGCCATGCTCATGCCTCTCAGCCTTTGAGTTTTTAAATGAGTCTCCTTCTATTAGACAAACAATAAATGCTGGAGATGGTGTGGAGAAAATGGAATCCTCTTGCACTGTTGGCAGGAATGTAAATTGATATAGCCACTAGGGAGAACAGTATGGAGGTTCCTTAAAAAACTAAAAATAGAACTACCATATGATCTAGCAATTCCACTACTGGGCATATACCCTGAGGAAAACATAATTCAAAAAGACAAATGTACCCCAATGTTTATTGCAGCACTATTTACAATAGCCAGGACATGGAAGCAACCTAAGTGTCCATTGACAGATGAATGGATAAAGAAGATCTGCTACATATATACAATGGAATATTACTCAGCCATAAAAAAAAATGAAATTGGCTCACTTGTAGAGATGTGGATGAACCTAGAGTCTGCCATACAGAGTGAAGTAAGCCAGAAAGAGAAAAACAAATATCGTATATTAACGCATGTATGTAGAATCTAGAAAAATGGTACAGGTGAATCTAGTTCCAGGGCAGGAATAGAGATGTAGATGTAGAGAACGGATGTGTGGACATAGAGGGGGAAGGGGAGGGTGGGATGAATTGGGAGATTAGGTTTGACATAAATACACTACCATGTGTAAAATAGATAGCTAGTGGGAACCTGTGGTATAGCACAGGGAGCTCAGCTCGGTGCTCTGTAATGACCTAGATGGGTGGGATGGGGGGGGGGAAGGGAGGCCCAAGAGGGAGGGGATATAGGTATACATATAGCTGATTCACTTCATTGTACAGCAGAAAGTAACACAACACTGTAAAGCAATTATACTGCAATAAATACACACACACATATGACTCTCCTTTAGGGTGTGGGGAAAAAGGAACTCTCCCATACTGTTAGTAGGAATGTAAATTGGTACAGCCACTATGGAGAACAGTATGGAGGTGCTTTAAAAAACTAAACATAGATCTGCATATGATCTACCATATGATCCTGCAATCCCACTCCTATGCATATATCCAGAGAAAACTATAATTCAAAAAGATACATGCACCCCAATGTTCATAGCAGCACTATTTACAATAGTCAAGACATGGAGCAACCTGAATGTCTATCGAGAGATGAGTAGATAAAGAAGATGTGGTATATATGTACAATGGAATATTACTCAGCCATAAAAAGGATGAAATTTTGTCATTTGCAGCAACATGGATGGACCTAGAGATTATCATACTAAGTGAAGTAAACTAGACAAAGACAAATGTCATATGATATTGCTTATATGTGAAATTTAAAAAGAAAGATACAAATGAAGTTATCTACAAAACAGAAATAGACCCACAGACATAGAAAACAAATTTATGGTTCCCAAAGGCAAAAAGGGGATGGATAATTAGGAGGTTGAGATTAATATATATACACTATTATACATGAAATAGATAACCAACAAGGACCTACTGTATAACACAGGGAACTATACTCAGTATTTTGTAATAACCTATAAGGGAAAAGAACCTGAAAAGAAATATATATATGTATATGTACATGTATATGTATATATGTATACATATATATATTTATATATCTCAATCACTTTGCTGTACACCTGAAAATAAATTATTCTCCGTTAAAAGGGTACCCTTATTTGTCTAGTTGATGATCCCATTTTCTCTCTAGGCCAGTCCCCTAACACAATGCCTTAATTTTTCCGATGATCAGAAGTGAGATTCTAGGGTGCCATTGTCCTGTTCTCTGAGGAATATGGCACCTCATCTATCCAGATAGATCTGACTTACCATCTGCTGCAGAAACCAATGTTTTCTATAGTACTCACCTTAGGAGGAATGCACTGAATTACTTTTTAATGCCAGAACATCCTCCCAGATAAAACACTTCTGATTTTACCTGCACCTGCCAACTCTATATCAAATTTCCAACATCAGTATGAGAGTACCATTATGCTTCTGATACCCTAGGTCGCTGTTTCTGGAAAAGTTCCACATGCTGCTTGTTATTACTTACATTACATTGCTTATCCTGCTGTGACTCTCCACATAGTAGCCTCTTCTTCTCTGTCCCTCCTACTTGCACTCCTCCTGTGTAATTTCTCTTTGTCTTTCCCCTAAAATACTATTACATCATAATCAGTGTCACTTCCCCTTCTCAAACTCCTTCCATCCTGTCCTGATCTTTCTGCCACAGTCAACTGCTTTATCAGTTATTTTAACCAGATCAACCCCACTCCACCCTTTATAGCCTTGTTCTCAGTCAGGTTCATAATGCACACCCTGTGTATCAATTTTCTTAGCCTTTAAGATACTCCCAGGCCAATGTGTAGTGCTTAAATGTGTGGGCTCTGAAGCCAAACTCCCAGGGGTCAGCACCCAGCTCTACCACTTATTTATCACTTAATTTCTCCGGGTTTCAGTTTCTTCATCTGTACAACAGGTATTATGATAATAATAGTAAATTCTTTGTAGGTTTGTTGTAAGCATGAAATGACAATGTAAACAAAGCATTCAACACAGTTCCAAGCATGTAGGAAGCATTCCATATAAGTATTAGTCACTAGCATTAATATAGGTATATAAGGACGATCTCACTTTCCTAATCAATTAGGCAGAAAGCATTGCTCAATTATATTTCACACACTGTTGTAATTTTTTTTTAATTCTAAAAGCATTCGTTTATTCGTTCATTTTTTTTTACATCTTTATTGGAGTATAATTGCTTTACAATGGTGTGTTAGTTTCTGTTTTATAACAAAGTGAATCAGTTATACATATACATATGTTCCCATATCTCTTCCTTCTTGCATCTCCCTCCCTCCCACCCTCCCTATCCCACCCCTCTAGGTGGTCACAAAGCACCGAGCTGATCTCCCTGTGCTATGCAGCTGCTTCCTGTAATGTTTAATCTGATACTAGAGGGTTGAGATTTCAACCTGTCCATTCTTTTAACTCAGGTATGTAACCCTATGCCTGATACATTGTAGGTGGTCAATAAATACATTAAATGAATGAATCAATAATAATAACTACCATTTAATGAGAACCTACTCTGTACCAAACACTTCACATATTTTATGTAATCATTAAAACAACCCAGCGGAGTAGGTGTCACTTTCTCATTTTAAAGATGAGGAAAATTGAGTTTCAGAAAGGTTAATAATTTGCCCAAATACAAAGAACTAACAAAACGGGGGAGCAGTTCCCATTATACCAGCTTTTCCAACCTCTTTTTGACACATGGACTCCTCTCATAAATAAACATACTACTGTAAACACTTAGGGATTTTTAATTATTTCAGCATTTATAAATAAGTGAGTTCTTTTTTTAAAAAAAATTCCATTACAAGACTATATTATTAAATAGTATGCTATAAAGCTCATGCTACAATCTTCATAATATTAAGACAAATTTTGACTTGTCCCCATTTAACATGTGATGTAAAGCTGGCGGATTTACTTTAAATAATTTATGAAAGGAAAAAAATGAGTCGGTTTCAGGACAGAATTTTACTATGTTGCAAGGCATCAACAAAAGACAAACTCCTTTTATGAACTGAGGTTTGGAATTCTAAATTTTATGTTGACTTTTTAAAAACATATAATTGTTGTTCTAAATGATAAGCTACAAGAAAAGGTTTCTGGCTGATGTTTGCAAGCACTTCTCTCCAACTAACACATTGCAGGTGTGGAGAGTCATTATTCTCAATAAATGAAAAGCCAAATTGTATATAATTGTCACTATATTTTCTGTTTATAACTTCAGTTTTGAAGGATATTTTGGTGCACCATATCAGCTGAATATAACTTGCAAACCTGGTGAAGGTCAGTCTGAAGTAAATTTGCGGATTTACTATCGTATCTTTATTCCTGGTTAACTTGCTGCATTTCAATATCACCCTGCTGTATACTCTCTACTGTCAAATAATGGTGTATGCTACATAATCTATTGTTGGAACGCAAAGAGTCAAACTGTCTCAAAGTGACCCCGAAGCTCACCCTGGCTTGCTTGGTCAAAGATAACTGGGATGGACCAGGTTCCCCCCTTCTCCTGGTGGGAGGGGTAGCACCATGGGACTAATGGTGTCTTCCCAACCCTGGAAGAAAGTACTATAACTTCACATGGGCCCCAATGACTCCAAGTGCTGAGAGCTGGCATTGCCAGACAAACTCTGGCAGCACCTCATAGTCTGTTAATTCCCCCACTGACATGTCAAAATGGAAAGCAGTAAAGGAATAGATCTCTCTGCTAGAACATAAACTCACATGGCACACCTAGAACTCTCTAGCCCCACACACCTACCTCTCCACAGGCTGAGGAGAGGATGGTGGTCCCTGACTTCTCTTCTCTTGCTGTTTCCTTCCTTTGACAAAACCCATCCCCTTACCTATGCTGAGTGACTGAAATTCATCTTGAACCCTAGAGCCAGTGTTGACAACCGATGAACCTGAAAGGGCATGGTGATGGCTAAGCATAAAAACAGCTCCAGACTGTATAATAGTCAGTCCCTATGTCAGTTAGCAGTATTCAGCTGAGTTGTCGAGTCATGAGCCTACCCTACTGCTCCACCATGCTCCATTCGTGTTCCCTCAATATGAATTTGGAGGCTCCTGTAACTCTTCTATTTTTTTTTAATTAATTTTTATCGGAGATTGGTTGCTTTACAATGTTGTGTTAGCCTCCACTGCATAACAAAATGACTCAGCCATACACATACAGACATCCCCTCCCTTTTGAACTTCCCTCCATTTAGGTTACCACAGTGCATTAGGTAGAGTTCCCTGTGCTATACAGTATATTCCCATCAGCTGTCTATTTTATACATAATGTAACTCTTCTATTTTTAAAGGAAAAATATTTAAAGGATTATTTTATTTAATCATTTTTAAAAATAGAAAATTAAAACAGATACCATTACTGCCTTTAATGAAGTTCAAACATGCTCACCCCAGAACACAAGAGCCACCATCTGGAAGACACTAATCTACAACATGGGCTCATTTAAATCAATGGATGGTGAATCATAGAAAAGACAAAGAGTTATTCTTTTTAACTGGAAACAAAGTATAGTTATTTTGAAAGGAAATTCAAAACCCCTAAGTCAAATTTAGTCCTCATTGATCTTCTGTAAAAGTCTTAAGTGTTTAGAAGACAGGAAGATAGGTCAAGACCTGGAGCTGTTTATATGCCTAAGACTAAGGTTTGGCCCAATTCAATAAGACATGAAACATATATTGACATAAACATTAGAAAGGAGTTAACAAAAATACAATTATTTATTTACATTCCTATAAAGGCTAAAGAGCATTACAATTAATTTTTTAAAATTTGTTTTAGGTTCCATTTGTTTTGAAGACTTTTTTTAGAAAAGCAGTTTTAGGTTTATAGCAAAATCCTTAAGCCCTCTACTCACACACACGCATAGCCTTTCCCATTATCAACATCCCCCAACAAGTGTAGTACATTTTTCACAATCGACAAACATAAATTAATACATAATAATTACACAAAGCCCATCATTTACGTTAGGGTTCATTCTTAGTGTTGTACATTCTGTGGGTTTGGACATATATAATGACAGGTATCTATCTTTATAGTATCATAGAGAGTATTTTCACTGCCCCCAAATCCTTTATTCTCTGTCTGTTCATCCTCTCTTTGCTCGCAACCCCTGGCAACCACTGATTTGTTTTACTGTCTTCATAATTTTGCCCTTTCCAGAATATGATATAGATGGAATCGTATAGTACATAGCCTTTTCAGATTGACTTCTTTCATTTAGTAATATGTATTTAAGGTTTTTCTATATCTTTTCATGGCCTGATAGCTCATTTGATTTTATCATTGAATACTGTTTCATTGTCTGAATGTACTATAGCTTATTTATCCATTCACTCACTAAAGTATATCTTGGTTGCTTTCAAAGCTTGGCAATTATGAATAAACCTTCTATAAACATCCGTATGCAGGTTTTTGTGTGGATATACATTTTCAGCTTCTTTGGGTAAGTACCAAGGAGTGCAGTTGCTGGGTCACATGGTAAGAGTATGTTTAGTTTTGTAAGAAACTGCCAAAGTGGCTGCACCATTTTGTTTTCTCACCAGCAATGAATGAGAGTTCCTATTGCTCCATATCCTCACCAAACTTTAGTGTTGTCAGTATTCTGGATTTTGGTTATTTTAATAAGTGTGTAATGGTATTTCATTTTTTTAAATTTGCATTTCCCTGGTGACTTAGGAAGTGGAGCATCTTTTCATATGCTTATTTGCCATCTACATGTTAATTATTTTTTAATAAACAAAATGTATGTAATTAATTTTTAAATGAACAAAAAGGACAGATGCAAAGTAAATATATAAAAATAAATCATATTA
This sequence comes from Phocoena phocoena, assembly GCF_963924675.1. Taxonomy (NCBI): domain Eukaryota; kingdom Metazoa; phylum Chordata; class Mammalia; order Artiodactyla; family Phocoenidae; genus Phocoena; species Phocoena phocoena. The sequence continues at coordinate 18,956,261 of NC_089233.1, forward strand.
CCACACACCACTAGAAAAATACAAGGAAAAAAGAAATTTGATTCAAAAAGAACTTCAACCAAATAAAAACAAACATATGAATAAATTTTATCCCCTCCAAAAGTGCTACATATAAAACCCTATTCCTAGTTACGCATAAATAAGCCTTACTAAGTGTAGCTATGGATCATATCCCTGGATAAGAAAGCTAAAATATTGTAAAAATATAAATTTCTAACAAATTAATGCATAGAGGAAAATCTACTGATTATCCGTACAGTTCTTACAACTACAGGTACTTTCATTATTCTTGTTTTTCAAGAGAAAGAACTGATGCTTAGAGATGTTAAGCAACTGACTAAAGTTAAACAGCCAGTTCGTAAGAGGGACGGATTGAGTCTGACGCTAAAGCCCTTAAGAAATCTGCCATATCGCCTTCCAAACCCAAGTAACAGCCCAAAGAGTTCTCTCTCTTAGTGAAGAATGTCATAAAAATGTTAAAAGTTAATCTTGGAGAATATTTTAAAAAGAAATCTAGGGCTTCCCTGGTGGCGCAGTGGTTGAGGGTCCGCCTGCCGATGCAGGGGACACGGATTCGTGCCCCGGTCCGGGAGGATCCCACATGCCGCGGAGCGGCTGGGCCCGTGAGCCATGGCCGCTGAGCCTGCGCGTCCTGAGCCTGTGCTCCGCGACGGGAGAGGCCACCGTGGTGAGGGGCCCGCGTACCGCAAAAACAAACAAACAAAAGAAATCTAACATAAGATCAACAACCAGTTCTACCAGATAATTAAAATATATTACAGGACTACAATAATTAAATAGTATAGTACGAATGGAAGCATGAATCGAAGAGAGGCCCAGTTACTGCCAGGACCTAACTGAGAGTCAGGTGGTAGACCTGCAGCAGGGGGGCTATCCAAGCTGTGGTAGGAGAAAGGCCACCAGAAGAATTCATTATGCAGATGGCCTGGGGAGGGTGGATCAGGCAAAAAACAGTGGACAGAAACAGGTTCAGCAGGAGAATTAAGGTTCTTGCCCCAGTGGATATCTGAAGGTATGGCTGAAGTAGCAGGAGCTAAAGCCAGTGGGAGAGTCAGTGAGTGAGCTGGGTTGAAAGATGAAGATGAATATGCTCTGAGAGCCACAAAAGAATGGGAAAAGGCCAATATGCTTTCATGGAGGCAATACAAGCCAGACAGGGGTGCTCCATGGGGACTCACTTTTATCTCTAGGGCCTGTGACTCTAAAGGGAAACAGCTTAGTTTCCAATAACCACAAGTAATTGAGGTCCATCAAGGCCTATCACAGGATGAAAATGAAGTGTCATGAATGTCTCATATTTAGACTTTTGACTTTCTCTCCAAATGAGGTTAATAGATACAGACACAGAAATAGGCGATGTTGACCTAAAACAAATAGAATGCCAGATATTTCTCTAGCAAAGATGGGTCTATTCGGGATCCACAGAGAATTGCAATTCTGCAACTCTGGTGAGCCACATGCAAGTCCCCACACAGCGAGGGAAGGAGAACTCTTATAGATGGGAAAAGGAAGTTGGGAGGGCTATAGTAAACAAAGAGTCCATGGCCTTTCATTGGCTGAGTCCTTGCCAGGAAAGAAGAGGAGTCTTTCTTCTTCCTATTGGGCTCTGCTATCGTCACAGGGTGTGAGAGCTCCCCATGCTGGTCTCCCGACTTTATTTAATTGAGGTTTCTGCTTATTCGTTTTTTACAGTGAATATGATGGAATGAAAAAATGTTTATCTTAGAATTTTAAACTTGTGCTGAATTTCTTCCATGTGCTCCTCTAGATCTTCTTTTCCCTTTTCCATCTCATCTTGACTACAGAAGGCTAAGCTGTATAGACCTCATTACAATTACCCCTGCCCAAGGCTGGGACTAGGGTGAGGGGAGTGAGGAGCTGAGGGTGCAAAATTTATGGAAACCCTCGCTCTCAGGGCTGAGCAAGTGCTCCAGGCCCAACCCTGCACTGGCACAACCCTGAGAGTGAGGGCATCCTTAAATGTTGATCCCTTGATGCCTCACTTGCCTCACCCTCATCCCAGCTTTAGAAGTGAGTTCTGCCAATGAGGAGTCCTGGAAGAAGTCAGAGAGAGGATGGAAAGTGAGGTCACATCATTTATCACCTGGGTTCTGCCCTCTGAGGTCACCTTAGGCCAGCTGTCGCACTGACAAGTCAGCACTGCAGCCACAGACATTTGCTCTCCACAGCTCTGCCTCCTTCCACATGTTCCTAGGATGGTAGAGGTGGAAAGTCAACTGAAACTAGCCCAGATGTCAGCACTGTCTTTGGTGGTCCCCCTACATCCACACATCTATTAATAATCCCTTTGTAAATAAGCTCTGCTTGAATAATCTTATTCTGAGTATGTCATTTTCCTGTTGAGACTCTAACACATATCCCTCACTCTAGCTCTGCTCTTATAGTGTACTATGAATTGATATTTTATGAACCTTGTAATTATCTTGTGAATAACCCAATGATATTGCATTGTACCTTTTTACATTAAAAGCATTAATTATGTAGGTGGAAATATTTCTTTTTTTTTTGCTGTACGAGGACCTCTAACTGTTGTGGCCTCTCCCGTTGCGGAGCACAGGCTCTAGACGCGCAGGCTCAGCGGCCATGGCTCACACGCCTAGCTGCTCTGCAGCATGTGGGATCTTCCCGGACCAGGGCACGAACCCATGTCCCCTGCATTGGCAGGCAGACTCTCAACCACTGCACCACCAGGGAAGCCCCGGAAATATTTCTTTTTAAATGCCTCATTTTTTGCATAACTGTCTTGGCCTCAAAAAATAAAAGTTGTCCTGGACTTTCTTAATTCCGACGAGACCCTGATATCCACAAAAAACTTTATCCAACAACAGTGATGCATCATGATTCAGAAAATGGGCTTTGGGGTTAGATGCAAATCCCAGGTCACCTCCTTCCTAGCTGAGCGACCTTGGGCCAGTCACTTTCTCTAGCAGCCATGGAGGCTCCAGCTTGTCCTTCCAAATTTGGATTTTCCCTCTGATAATATTTCCTAAGTATCTGAGCCCAGCTCCTGTATTACACCATAGCCCCAGTTGGGACAGCACCCCACTACTGCCACATGACACTAATTCTTGTCTCTTTAAACTGAAGTTCTCAGTTCCCGGGAAAATCATGCACACTATCAGCTTCCATATCCCTTAGCTTGCCCATTTCCGTGCCAACTGACAGCAAAGTTGGATACATCCAAAGGTTGGATACACCTGAGGGGAGCAAAGTTGGCGACTGACTCCATCGGGGCAGGATGTCTGAAACAACAAAATGTGAGTTATTTTTGAAATGTTTCCTTTGCAGGCCCTCCCACTCACTGTAATATCTGGCTGAGATGTGAGTGGCTGATTCCAGCAGGTATCAGTAACAGATGGAGCCAGCTAATTATGTCTCTTACATGTGAGTAGAGATAAAGCCATTAATTGCTAATTGTACACGTCTCCTGTTTCCTCACTGCAGGGAACTGGGGCAGAGGCCACTTCCCAAACCAAACACAAACATGGCCTGTGCCTGTGGCTGAAGAAAAGAGTGGAAAGCAGTTGGAGAACAACCTCCCCAAGATTGCCAGCCCTTCTGTAGGCTGGCAATGAATGAGCAGAGTCTTAAAATGAGAAGATGCCATTTGCAGGTTCCAGCTCCCCATGCCCTGAGCCAATGAGGACCCAAATAATAAAGGTTCAGCTAATGAAAGCTCAGCATGGAGGTGGCAACCGGCTGCTTCCCCACCAGTAAGTGACATCTGGTAATTGTAGCCAGTGTGCTTTGGAGGGAACTTAGCTCCCAAGAACCCATGTAGTACTGAGGTCTCTAGACACCAGCTTGCATGCACCCCGACTGGATGCTGAAAAGTGCTGCCATCTAGAATCTTCCTCCATCTTCTCAGCCTCAAGACCATATCCGGTGGTGGTCACAGGATTTTCGTCTGCCCATCGTCTCAGGGAGTCATCCCTGCCCCATTCTCAGTAGATGTGAGTTGGAGCAGTGGCCAGATCATACATCTCAGTGTGACAGAATACTCCATTCTAGACACAGTGATTGGCCCAGGAACGGTCATGTGACATGAGTTTGGCCAATCAGAGGCACTCCCAAGGCTTCAGCTGAAATTCTTGAGAAGAAATGGTCTCTGGAATTGCTATCCTTGGAGATACTGCAAGCCATTAGTGGCCCCAACTTTTTTTTCACCATGGGTGTAGTATATGCTGTTGATGCCCTGCACCATATTCCCTTGGCCCACTGGAGTTTACCCATGGCGTGATAGGCTGTTTTCAACCTCAAGAATCTGCATCTTTCTTCTTCTCTGCCTGAAGGCTTTTGCTGGCACCCCAGGACCTGTCTCTGCAAACTCGAAGTGTGAAAGAGCTGATACAACCTTCTGCCAATGAGGAACGGAAAATAGATGATAAATGCCCTCATGTCCCTGCCTCTGGTAGGACGATCCTGAGCATACCCCACATGGTCTCTAAGAAAATCCCAGCAGGACTTGCCCACAGTGGTCACCTGCTCACTTGTGCCCCTTTTATTACCTTTTCTCCTGTCCCTGTTTCACCTTCCCCATTTCCTCACTTGTGCTTCCTGAGATCACTTCCTGTGTTAGTTCCGGCCTTGGAGAAGCAGGTGCCAAGATGAGATTAGCAATGCGCAAGCTTTATTGGGAGAAACATTTGTGAAGGCAAAAGGGGAGGAGCTGGAGAAGGTGGGTCTCTACTGCGAAGGAGAGAAGGAAGGAAGGGTAATCAGACAGGAAGTGGCATGGCTACAGCACAACTCCAGGACAAGGTCAGCCAGGCCAAAGGGGGTTTCTCAAGTCAAAGCAACCTGTCAGAGGAGACCCACATCTACCAGGAATGGGCCTGTCTTGGTGACCTCACTGTGCTCAGTCCCTCAATGGGAGCAGCCCGTGGGAAGCATGGCTTTCACATGAATATGATGGTGGATCCATGATGGTGGGCAGTGGGGTCATCAGTCAATTATGCTTCCTGCAGCATAAGATCTGAGTGGTGCATTTTCATGGTCACCACATCTCCCAAATGAATTACCTGCACCAGAGTCAGCTTTTGGTGGTAGGGGAACCCAAACTAGGATGAGAAGAATGCTTGAGAATAAACCATCTATAGAAGAAAACAGAGCCAAAGGCCATAATTTGAGTACGTGAATCCAGCCATTCCTGATGTGAGTGAGATAACACTTTGAATGTTACTGTTAAATACATCATTATATTTTCCTTTTTTTGCTTGTGGTTTTTGCCTTTGTAGCTGATGTTTAAGCTAATTAGTGTTGGGTTCCTGTCAGTTGCAACCAAAAGGATACTGACAGACATGTGGGTATCAATTATGACTAGTGTTGGTCTGAAATTCATTTTGCTTCCCTTGGACTTGGTGAGACAACCATTGTGAAGATTTGCTTCCCCAAGCCTTTTCTATGGCAAGCCTTGACTCGCTCCCTTCTCCCTGCCCAGAACATGATGACAGAGGTAGAACCAAAACCCCTCAGATTTGATATCCACTTCAGCCCCTCTTCTTGCGCTGGGCCTGCCCAGAGCTCCGTACTTGGGTGCAGTAAATGCTGGTTAAATTGACTGAAATTACTTAAATGTGACTTACCATAAATTGTTACTGACCCTGCACATGTGGGCTACTGGCAAAGCTGCTAATTAATCCAACAATAATTCGGAGGTGATCAAGCTTCATTAACGTGGGTTCTGGCCTCATTTTCAGAAGCATGGTTAGACTGACAACTGTAGCCCAGCAGCTGGAGCAGATACTTCTAGCCAGTGAATTGTGATGCTTCATGGAAACTCCACTCCCTGGGAATTTAGAAGGATCAGTTTGTCCCCCTTTCCAACCAGACTTCTCTAATCACAAAGAAAAAGTCTGTGCCAAGTTTTCTGTTTCTCTCAGCAGCTTGCTCACCCGAGTTCTCCCCACCCAGCCTCTTCTGCAATTTCACAGAAAAAGGGAGGCCTTAAGACCTGTGTTTTCGCTCTTTACCACCAACTGCAGAACCTGAAGGCAAAGGGTTCTGTGCAAAAGACAAATACCCTTTGGACACAAAACTGAATCATTTACAGTTCAAAATAAGTGATCTTTTTCTTTCAAAGATAGAGATGAATCTAAATAAAGAGTATAGGCATTTAAAAACTATTCTTACAACTTTTCTATAAGATTAAAATAAATAAAAATTTTTAAATACTGAAAAAAAGTGAGTTGCTTTAAATTTGTTAAATGGGAATGGTACAAATTTGGAGAGCCATTGCTCTATCTTGTAGAAGGTCCTTATCTGGGCATGTGACTAGTACTTTTCCTTAATTCCTGTCACTGCTAGTGATTTTCTCCTATTTTTTAAATATTTTGTTGGCCATTTCAATTATAAGAGGTATCTTGAACTGCAGTTCTCACAAGGAACAGTGAGTGGAATTTTGTTTCTTATCCAGACTAGAATCTGGGACCCATTCTTATCTGCAGGCACGTGGATCATATGAAGACTTTCATTCTAAGAACTTCTTGATCTGCTCTTGGCTTCCTGCTGCCGCTGAACAGAATGACTTTGTCTCTTTATTTTGAAGTATTTGCCACTAATAGGCCACTTATTAAGGAATAAACATCTTTGCCCAGCAGGACCTATTCTGAGCCTCTGAATGACCAAGCATTTCCTGATGGTTCAAGTTGAAGCTCGGCCAACCTCCCCAAGAATTCTATGACAGTTCACCTCTCAAGTGGCTTTTCTTGTCTCTTCCCCTAAAGTGATTTTACAGAATTTACCGTAATTTTGGAATGTCAGATGTATTATTTGGACTGAAAATCACAAACATATAGGTAGTGAATGCTGTTTTTTCACGAGAACACATTACCTTAGGTGGGCAAAGAGAGGAAGGGTCTTCCTACCTTCCACACATTCATCCATTTGTTGGAACAAACACTTATTAAGTACCTGCACTGTGACAAAAATTGTGCAGGGCACGTAGGATAGAAAGAATTATAATCTCCATCCGTGATTCACATCTACCAGGTCAGAATTTCCTACAAAGGGGTACAGGTGTCCTGAAGTTTAATCCCCTTAGCAATCAGGGCAGCTAGGAAGGTCTTAAGGTGGGATAAGCCTTTCAGCTGGGTCATCTCAAAAGCAAGCAGCCTCATCCATTTATCCCCAAGTACCATACAAATCAGATCATTTTCCATGTGTACCATGACACAGTAAAGATTAAGAAATACTGGAAGAGTAGGAGAATTAGAGAGATAATGACAACTTTCTTTTTTTCCCCAGTTTTATTGAAAAATAATTGACATACATGACAATAAGTTTAAGGCATACAGCACAATGGTTTGATTTACCTATATTGCGAAATGATTATCACAATAAGTTCAGCTAACATCTACCTTCTCATAGAGATACAATAAAAAGAAAAGAAGTAAGGAAAGGAAAAAAAATTTTTTCTCCATTGCTGAGAACTCTTAGTGTTCTTTTAACAACTTTCCCATATCTTACACAGCAGTGTTAGCTAAATTCCTCATGTCGTACATTACATCCTTACTACTTATTTATTTTATTACTCGAAGTTTGTACATTTTGACCACCTTCACCTATTTTTTTCCACTCTTGACCCCCTGTCTCTGGCAACCACCAATCTGTTTGCTGTATATATGAGTTCAGGTTTGTGGAGTTTTTTTTTTTAAGACTCCACATATAAGTGAGATCATATGGTATTTATCTTTCTCTATCTGACTTATTTCACTTAGCATAATACCTTCAAGTTCTATCCATAATGAATAATGACAACTTTTATGAGTGCTTGCTCTACACTCATTGCTGTTCTAAGTACTTGACACATATTACCTCCTGTTCTCCTTATAACAACCCTATAAGTTATATACTGTTCTTCTCATTTTTCAGACAAGGAAGCTGAGACTTGTCTGAAAAGTCTCAGACAAGTTACCAACTCGGGAAAGGTTAAGCAACTTTCCCAAGTTTACACAGCTAATAAATGACAGCCAGGAATCAAAGCCAGACTTTCTGGTTCTAGACTTATGCCCCTTATCACTACACTGTACTGCTTCTCTAAGTTATAATCACAATAGGTGATGGTAAATTTTGTAACTTACACATGCCTAAAACGGGATGGGTACACAGAGGGCCTAACCATCTCCTCCTGGGAGAACTGAAGACTTCACCATAACAGCCTAAATACTGGCTGACAGGATACAACCCCGAACAACATTTACTGGACTTCAAAACAAGACTTTGGAAAACAAAGAATTAAAAGCTTTTTCTCCAATTAAGCATTACTATGACATAATCGTAATGTAAATCACACTAAGTGAAATGTAAATAACAGCAGGACAACAATGCCAGGAGCTACCAAATCAAAATGTCAACACAAGCCTTTCTTGAATAAAAGCTTATAATCGTTGTATTCAAACCGTGTGCTTGTTTCCGTTCTCATGTGGTATGTGTGTGTTGTTGACCTTTGGTGTGAAGTTTTGTCTGCATTTGATTTTTGATTTCTAGGACATGATTTGATTGATTTTGTATTGACCTATTCTCAAGAGCTTATCAGAAATTTTAGTCAGGATTTGGCAAATTGAAAGATTAAGGAAGATTCTGCCTCAGTTTCTTACTGAACTAGTCTACTCTTCACTGCCACTTACAATAATTTCCTAATATGAACAAGTTGCTCATTTGCTTAAAACTCTCCTGTAGTCCCACACCATACACAGGGAAAGTCCAAGCTCAATTCTTTATTCCAATGGGGAAAGAACTAACGTGAGGCCTGGTGCTTTTTCCAGCCTCGTTTGCTGTCATCTCTGCTGAAAAGTCCTAGTCTTCGGCCACAAAGCATTCTCATCCTTCTCCAACATCACAGGCTACATTCTTACAAGTTTCTACAACTTTTTATATGTTATATACTCTGCTCAGTGTCTTTCCCCTACAGATACAGTTGAATAACACCTATCGCCTATTCATACATCAATACAAAGCTCTAAAGATGTCTTTCATGATCCTTGCACTCAAAGCTTTGAGTAAGTTTCTATTAAATATTTCTCTGTGCTTCCTTGCACAGTTTAACTATATGTATCTGTATTTCTATTTCTATTTAGATAGATGATAGGTCTGTATAGGCCGAGATCTAGATACATATATATCTCTAGATATAGATAAATAGATAGATAGATAGGGACAATCTTTAGGACATTGTATCCACATGATTATGAATTCTTCCTGGAAAGAGCCTCCCATAAACCCACCATCTCTTAGCACAGGGATTGATATAGAGAACCCATCAATGATTGCTGAATTAACATTTCTAAGAAAATGCAAACACAACAGGAAGAAAACATTACTCTCAAATTTTAAAAAAAGGGGGGCTTGAGACCTGAGCATTGCAGGGAGGAGGGGAACAAAAACATAAAACTAAGATTGAAGAATTTCCTAAAAGCACAAACAGTGAGCTGTCCAGTTGAAAGAGCTTGTGAAAGGCAGAGAGAGGAAGACTTACTTTACTAACCTTAATGCAAGCCTTGGGCAGAATAAGGAAAATTGCTTGGATGCCAGGGAAAAGATGCAATCTTAGTAACAAAGTGAAAGAAGTTTGGTTTTGAAACAAGGGATCCAGAGTGAAAGAAGAGTTAAAATATTTATAAGGATAAAAGCATATGTTACATTATATACTAGTCAACAGGCCACGCAGCCTCTGAGGAAATCTCTGGAGTGAGGCTTTTGAAGTTCTCTCTGAAGAGGCAGAGTGTGTACATCTACGGGTTGATATGCAGTCTCTCTCCCCAACAAAACTGAAAACTCTCCTCTATCACGGTACATATTTGTCCTTTCTGTATCCAGCAAAACCTTTTTCTGCTGAGCTTAAAAAAAATAAAAAGAACGAAAAGAAAGAAAGGGAAAAAAAATAGGAAAGAGAAATCCTATTTAACCAGCTTGCAGAGGTTATCTCCTGATAATTGAGCTTGGAACAAGGCAAGCTGCCTTCTCTTTGCCAAGGTCATGGGTGACTCTTGGTGTGATATCAGGCAAGGGGCAGGAGTGCAATGCAGGGTAAGTGGCTTTCCTGAATCATGGCTGCTTCAGAGCCATTTTAAAGAGAATGCTTTCCTTGTGGAATGCTTAATAATCTTCCGAACCAAGAGGATGACAGCTAAGATTACAAACTCAAAAAAGAATCCAAGAAAAACCAGCCTGCTCCAGCCCTGGTGATTCTGTAGCCATTAATCGCAGAGATACCACCTGGGGACGGCTAGTGCTTGACACAACTAAAAGAGAAAACCAGGCCCTAGAGTCCTTTACTGGAGGGATGGATGCATATAAATGAGGCAGATCTGTGGTAAAACTGCGGAAGAATCGCTCAATGATCTGGTACCTTCCATGCTGCCAACTCCTCTCCCCCGGCCCCCCATTCACAGGTGGGTTATCATGAAAAGAAGGAATATAATGTTCTTTCAATGTTTACAAAAGCCCTAGGGACTTTTATATATTTTATTTCATTTCATTCTCACAATAACCCTGTCAGATAGGCATGGTTACCTTCATTTTCTAGTTGAGAAAATTAAGTCTCAGAAAGGTTATCGTCTCAAGGCAGTGTAAATAGGAAGGCGAGGGGCTGGTTTGAACACAGACTTCTTCATTCAAGAAATATTCCTTCTCTATTTATGTTATACTGTCTAGATTCTGGGTTAGATAATAGGGATACAAAAGCCAAAAAGATACCATTTTTTTTTTTTTTTTTTTTTTGCGGTACATGGGCCTCCCACTGTTGTGGCCCCTCCCGCTGCGGAGCACAGCCTCCGGACGCGCAGGCTCAGCGGTCATGGCCCACGGGCCCAGCCGCTCCGCAGCACGTGGGATCCTCCCGGACCGGGGCACGAACCCGCGTCCCCTGCATCGGCAGGCGGACTCTCAACCACTGCGCCACCAGGGAAGCCCAAAAGATAGCATTTTTAAGCCGTGGGGAACTTAATAGTCTGGAAGAGAAACAGGCAAATGAAGAATTACACTGCAGTGCAGTAGACTGAGTTAAAATTGAGGCTCAGTACTAAGTACAGAAAATGAGCCTATCTTCTGGGGGTGGGATCCTGAAACGATGCCAAAGTGAGATGCCGCCTCCACCTCACCGTTAAGTTCTACCCTAAATCTTGGATCTTTCCGTCAAGAATATGCAAATACAGAAGAGAATGAGAGGAGTACAGTTTCAGAATGACCATGCCCACCTGATCAAATGTATGGATACTAACGACAACCATAACATACACTCTTCTTTGAAGGTGGGGGAACACGGGCAAAACCAGGACTGGGGTAGACTTACCATCTCCTAGAGTAGCCCAAAAATGGAAGTGAAAAAAGTTCTATTGTTTGGGACATGAGAAGTTTAGGATAGCTAATATGTTGGGAAATGTGAAAATTAAGAAATGGTGTCACAGGACAAAGTTTCAGCAGTAAAGTACTACCAGGGTATCCTTCCTTGTTTCCTGTGGCAGGTCTGCAAACTCTTTCTTCCTGGGGAATAATGACCTCAGACATGTCCCCTGCTACCTGTGAAAGCAACACTGCAAGCCTCTCTCGTTCAAGGGCTTTTCCCAATAATTAAGGGAAAGAGTGGGAGATGAACAGGTTGGAGCTGAGCACTCCCCCACCAGCTGAACCTCAACTCCAGCTGAATCTGGCCCAGCTACTATGACCTCCGTGCCTGGTTTACTTGCTGTCCTTTCTCCCATTAAATATGTCTCCCCAACCCAGGCTGGAGCTGCATGGATTCTGGGGTGAAGTGATCATTTCCCAACACTATCACTTATGGGCTGTGTGACCACAGAAACTTATTAAGTCTCTTTGAGCCTATGTGTCCTCATTTATAAAAGGGAATTATTTTAGTTAGCCTTTTTTGCATCCTTAATAAAAAAGCAGAGTGGCTTAAAACAACAACAACAACCATATCCTAACTCATGGTTATACGTTGGTAATTGGGGTTAAACTCAGCTGGGCAATTCTAGTCTTACAGGAGCTTACTCATGCATCTGGGTTCACCTGCCAGCTGTTTGAAATTGGCTGGCTGTCAGGCAGGACAAGCAGGGGCCACAGGGCTATAAATGTCTCATCATCCAGCAGCCTGGCCTGGGCTTGTTCATATGGCAGCTCAGGTTTCCAAGAGGAGCAAAAAGACAAGTCCCGAGGCACAATCACTTCTCGGATCTCTGCTTGCCCCCAGTCTGTTAGTGATCGTTGATGAAAACAGTCACATGACCAAACCCAGAGTCAGTGTGAAAGTGTGCTACCCAAGGGCATGAATATGGGGCAAATATACAAACGTCATGAGACCTAAACCCATTGGGGCCACCTCTGAAATCAATCTACTACCAGGATAATTACAGGATATATGTAAGGAATAAATAACACAATGCAAGACAAAAAAATTAGGCATAGTTTCTGGGACATAGTAAAGGCTCAATGAATGCTGTCTATCATTGCTGTTGTCCTTGGGGCTGGGGTGGTGAGAAATATTGCTCAAGTTTCCATAAAGGAGAGAGGATTTCCATTCCGTGCTACAAAAGGAAACAGATTTAGAGGAATAGTTTCCTTCCCTAACATCCCCACTCCTTCCCAAGAAAGGAGGAGTGATTTATCTAGTTGGTGAGCTTCATTTCTCTGATGGGTGGTTCTCAGTGTCATGGTCTGAAAAGGGAATCATAAACCCTGCTTGTCTCATAGATTTACTGAAATGACGTATGTAAGCACAATTCATCAAGTGTCAATCATGATACAAAGTGAGGTGTTAATACATCCAGGCAGCATGGCATAATAATTCCAGCTACCATTTGTTGAGTGCTTACTTTGTTCAGGAATTTTACAGGCATTATTTTATTTTATTTTCCTGATCATCTTGACTAAAATACCTCTTTCTGAAACCTAAGTGCATATTACTAAGTGAAAGAAGCCAGTCTGAAAAGGCTACATACTATGTGATTCCCAACCATATTACATTCTGGAAAACTCAAAACTATGGAGACAGTGAAAAGATCAGTGGTCGCCAGGGGTTAAAGGAGAGGGCATGATGAATAGTAGGAGCCCAGAGGATTTTTAGGGCAGGGAAACTACTCTATGAGATACTGTAATTGTGAATGCATGTCCTTATGCATTGTCAACACCCTTAGAATGTGCAACACCGAGAGTGAACCCTAATGTAAACCACGGACTTTGTGTGATCGTGATGGGCTCATCAGTGGTAACAAATGTCCCACTCTTGAGGGGGATGTTGGTGGCAGGGGAGGCTGTGCATGTGTTGGGGTGGGGGCTATGGGAACTCTCTGTGCATTCCGTTCAATTTTGCTGTGAACATAAAACTGCTCAAAAAAATAAAATCTACTAAAAAAATAAAATTTCAAAAAAAGACATTTGGCACAATCAACGTTAGATGATAGTAAGGAATCGTTGTTAATTTTCAGCCGCACATTAGAGATGGGTGAGATTTCAATATGGAGACATGGAGAAAGGGCTTGTGGCAGATTAAGCAGAACGATCAAGAGCAGGGAAGGAGGAAAAGGAGGGTAACATTCAGAAGGTATCTTGATGTTCACTTCATCTTTAACCTTGAGAACTGCTGCAGTTTCAAATACTTTACTTCATTGTTCTTATACACCATTTCAGAAATCGTAGTATTTGGCAACCAAATTCTACTCTCTGAATGATTTCTCAAACCTAGAAGAGACTAAAAATTCTTTATCAGTTCATAAAAGATAAAATAAAGTATGTCTTCCTTTTATATATGAAGTAATTGAGCCTCAAAGAGTAACTTGTCCAAGGTCACACAGCAGGCAAATGGTTGAGCCAAGCTTCAAATTAATTTTGCCACCACTACCACACACGCGCACAGACACACGCACACACGCACACGCACACACGCACGCACACGCACACGCACAATTTGGCAATGTCTGGAGACATTTGGTTATCACAACTGGCTGGAGGTTAGTGCTACTGCCATCTAGTGGATGGAGGCCAGGGATGCTGCTTAACACCCTACAATGCACAGGACGGCGGCCACAGGGAAGAATCATCTGACCCAACATGTCAGTACAGCAGAGGTCAACAAACTCTGCTCTCATGAGTATTAGAGATGGAGTCTAGTATGATGGTGAAGTTAGACTCCTTGACTACACTGCTTGACTCCACTTACTATTGTGTGACACTGGGCAAGACATTTAACAGCCCCACGCTTCAGTCCCTCACCTCTAGAACAGGGTTCACAATAGTTCTCACCTTATAGGACTATTGTGAAGGTGAAATAAGTTACTACATGTATTTTGGAGAGTTCTTGGCACTTAGCAAAAGCTCAGTAAATATTCACCATTGATGTATTAAGAAGTCGTGTGCATTGTTCTCTCTCTCTCCAGCCCATCTCTGTGTAAACCTTCCCAGCCCTGCTCATACTTCATGCTCCTGATGACTGAGCACTCTGAAGTCAGACAGCTTGGGTTTCCTGGTCTGAATCCTGACTGCTAATTTGATGGCTTAGATAATGGGATTCTAAGTGATCAAGATCAGATGAGGTGCATTTTCTCATTTAATACTTCATTTAATAAATACTTCATTTAATACTCTCATTTAATAAAATTGGTACTATTTCTCAAATGAAGCTTTGGAGGGTTCATTCATTTGCCCAAAGTCCCAGCCAATAAGTGGATAGTCAGGATTCAAACCAGACTCCAAAGCTGGTACCTGCCACCTCTTAAGGAGCTGTCACTGAAAGGTTTCAGTGCCATGACTAGTGGACTTAGAGTCAAACCCTGCCTCTCCATCTATGGAGAGAGTGAATTTGCAGGCAGAAGTCAAATGCTGGCACTGCCACATAGTAGTGGTGGGAGCTTGAGAAAATAACATAATGTCTCTGAGCTGTCATATATAAAAAGATCTCAGCTTTGTTGATTGCTGATATCAAAGAGTATTTAAAGACATTGAGGAGATTTCAGGAAGTGGATACCTCCTTAGAATGACCTGGGAAATCCGTATATGAAGCTAGACTTTGTGGCTTTGAGTAATGCACAAATGGTCATTTAGCAATCCTTGGAATTCCTCCATATCTAGTCTGACCTTGCCCAGTTATGGGGGTTCACGGAGCAGGGTTGATGGCCAGGTATGTATCTGCAAAATGCTATATGACTACCCATGGACCATTCAACTGTGTCTGGGTCATAGCACACAAACGTGAGAGGAGAGAAAAGGTCATTTAATCAGATTATTGTACTCTCAGCTTCACCAGTTCAATAATTTTCTCAGCATTCTCAAGAAACTCATATTCCCCAGCTTTCTCTCGGCACTGAACCTTTTCGGTAGCTCTGACCTCTTAGCTGTTTCTTGGAGGCTGCAGGTTAACCTCACTTACTCCTCCCATCTTCCCTGGGAGCCTCTAAATTCTCCTTGATTCTCTAGAACTGTGCTGACATAGATGAAGCACTGCTCGCAAAGCCAGAATTTCTATGCATGAATGAGCCCTGATGGGGTAACTCTGGAAAAATGACTAAAATTCTCTGAGCAATGGTTTCCTCACTCATAAAATGGAAATTAATAATATCAATGTCAAGAGCAACTGGAGAATAAAATTGGTTTAGTTCCTATTAAAATGCTTTATAATGTGTATAATGTATAATGCACTATGATTATTTCTTATGTAGGTATTGCTTTTGCTGTCATTTATTAAGCCTCTCTGATGTACCATGAACTGATAAAGAATTTACATGTATTACCTTCATCTATTTCTCACAACCTAGGACATAGGACCCATTGTTGGCCCCATTTTAGGGCTAAAGAAAGCAAGGATGGAAGAGGCTGAATAATTTCCCCAAACCAGTAAATGGCAGAACCAGTATTTGAAACTGGTCTATCGTAGTTCAAGTCTATGCTCTTACACTATGTTATAGTCTCTGACTCCAAAACAGAAAAGAGGGTGAAAAACAAGGAGGGAACCAAAGTTATTGGCATTGAGACAACCGTTCTTTCTATCAGGCTTTATGAAAATGATACATGGTGAAGTAGACAGTTAACGTGTGCAGTCCATTAAGTTGTAAACTATTTATAATCTTCACAACAGCTTTATAAGGTAAACATCTCTTTTTGACAGCTGGGAAATCAAGGCTCAGGGGTTTAAGAGATGTGCGTACACTTTGACCAACTTCATTCATTTTCCCCACACTCCCTTGCCCCTGGCAACCACCAATCTGCTCTGTTCCTATGAGTTCAGGGTTTTAGATTCCACATATAAATGAGATTATGTAGTTTTGTGTTTCCCTCTCTGACTTGTTTCACTTATCATAATGC
Organism: Phocoena phocoena; assembly: GCF_963924675.1. Classification (NCBI taxonomy): domain Eukaryota; kingdom Metazoa; phylum Chordata; class Mammalia; order Artiodactyla; family Phocoenidae; genus Phocoena; species Phocoena phocoena. Next base: position 18,972,593 of record NC_089233.1, read on the forward strand.
CCTCAAGGTTCATCCATGTACTTGCAACTGGCAGGATTTCCTTCTTTTATATGGTTAGGTAAAATTCTATCGTGTATATATATCACATTTTCTTTATCCATTCGTATGTTGATGAACACTTAGATAGTTTCCACGTCTTGACTATTGTGAATAATGCTGCAATGAACATGGAGATGCAGATATCTCTTTGAGATGGGATTTACTTCCTTTGGATATATACTCAGAAGTGGGTTTGCTAAATAACAGGGCAGTTCTATTTTTAATTTTTTGTGGAACCTCTATACTGTTTTCCATAGTGGCTGCACCAATTTACATTCCCACCAACAGTGCACAAGAGTTCCCTTTTCTCCACGTTCTTCCCAGCACTTACCTCTTTTCTTTTTGATAATAGCCATTCTACAGAATGAGGGGTGATATCCCATTGTGGTTTTTTGTTTGTTTGTTTTTATTTTTGGCTACATTGGGTCTTCGTTGCTACACGCGGGCTTTCTCTAGTTGCAGCGAGCGGGGGTTACTCTTCGTTGCGGTGCACGGGCTTCTCATTGTTGTGGCTTCTCTTGTTGTGGAGCACGGGCTCTAGGTGCATGGGCTTCAGCAGTTGTAGCACGCAGGCTCAGTAGTTGTGGCTCCAGGGCTCTAGAGCACAGGCTCAGTAGTTGTGGCGCACGGGCTTAGTTGCTCCACGGCATGTGGGATCTTCCCAGACCAGGACTCGAACCCCTGTCCCCTGCATTGGCAGGTGCATTCTTAACCACTGCACCACCAAGGAAGCCCTCCCATTGTGTTTGGATTTGCATTTCCCTATTGATTAGTGTTGTTGAGCACCTTTTACATACCTGTTGGCTATTTGAATATCTTCTTTACAAAAATGTCTATTTAGGTTTTTGGCCCATTTTTTAGCTATGCCTAACTTTTAAAAAAATTTTTATTGGAGTACAGTTGATTTACAATGTTGTGTTAGTTTCAGGTGTACAGCAAAGTAATCCATTACGCATATACCCACTCATTTTTACTTTTTTTTTTTTTTTTTTTTTTTTTTTGCGATACGCAGGCCTCTCACTGCTGTGGCCTCTCCCGCTGTGGAGCACAGGCTCCGTACGCACAGGCTCAGCGGCCATGGCTCACGGGCCCAGCCGCTCCGAGTCATGTGGGATCTTCCCGGACCTGGGCACGAACCCGTGTCCCCTGCATCGGCAGGCGGACTCTCAACCACTGCACCACCAGGGAAGCCCCCCACTCTTTTTTAGATTCTTTTGCCATATAGGCCATTACAGAGTATTGAGTAGAGTTCCCTGTGCTATACAGTAGATCCTTATTAGTTATCTATTTTATGTATAGTAATGTGTCTATGTCAATCTCAATCTCCCAATTTGTCCCTGGTAACCATAAGTTTGTTTTCTGTACATCTGTAACTCTATTTCTGTTTTGTAGGTAAGTTCATTTGTACCCTTTTTTTAGATTCCACATATAAGCAGTAGCGTATGATATTTGTCTTTCTCTGTCTGACTTGCTTCACCCAGCATGTCAATCTCTAGATCCATCCATGTTGCTGCAAATGGCATTATTTCATTCTTTGTTATGGCTGAGTAACATTCCATTGTATATATGTACCACATCCTCTTTATCCATTCCTCTGTTGATGGACATTTAGATTTCTTCCATGTCCTGGTTATTGTAAATAGTGCTGCAATGAACATTGGGGTGCATGTATTTTTTTGAATTATGGTTTTCTCTGGATATATGCTCAGGAGTGGGTTTGCTGGATCATAGGGTAGCTCATTTTTGGTCTTTTAAGGAACCTCTGTACTGTTCCCCATAGTGACTGTACCAATTTACATTCCCACCAACAGTGTAGGAGGGTTCCCTTTTCGCCACACCCTCTCCAGCATTTATTGTTTGTAGATTTTTGATGATGGCCATTCTGACTGTTGTAAGGTGATACCTCTCTGCAGTTTTGATTTGCATTTCTCTAATAATTAGTGATGTTGAGCATCTTTTCATGTGCTTTTTTGGCCAGCTGTATGTCTTCTTTGGAGAAATGTCTATTTAGACCTTCTGCCCATTTTTTGATTGGGTTTTCAGTTAGATAATATGTGGTTTTGGTATTAAGTTGCATGAGTTTTTATATATTTTGGATATTAACCTCTTATCATATAGATGGTTTGAGAATGTTTTCTCCCATTCCATAGATCGTCTTTTCATTTGGTTGATTGTTTCTTTTGCTGTGCAGACCTTTTTAGTTTGATGTAGTCACACTTGTTTATTTTTGCCTATATTGCTTGTTCTTTTGCTGTCATATCCATAAAATCATGGCCAAGACCAAAGTCAAGGGTGTTTTCCTCTCTGTTATCTTCTGGGAGTTTTATGGTTTCAGGTCTTGCATTTAAGTCTTTAATCTATTTTGGGTTAATTTTTATGAATGGTGTAAGATACAGGCCCAATTTCATTCTTTTGCATGTGAATATCCAGTTTTCCCAACACCATTTATTGAAGAGACTACCTTCTCACCACTGAGTATTTTTGCCCCCTTGTCAAATATTATTTGACCATATATGCATGAGTTTATTTCTGTGTTCTTCATTCTGTTCCACTGGTCCATGTGTCTGTCTATATGCAAGTACCATACTGTTTTGATTACTATAGCTTTGTAATATAGTTTGAAATCAGACCGTGAGATTCCTCCAGCTTTGTTCTTCTTTCTCAGGATTGCTTTGGCTATTCAGAGTCTTTTGTGGTTTCATACAAAAGTTAGGAATTTTTTTCTATTTCTATAAAATATACCATTGGAATCTTGATAGGAATTGCATTGAATCTATAGATGGCTTCAGGTAGTACAAGTATTTTGACAATGTTAATTCTTCCAATCCATGAGCATGGGATATCTTTCCATCTATTTGCGTCTTCTTTAATTTCTTTCATCGATGTCTTATTGTTTTCAGTGTACAGATCTTTCGCTTGCTTAGTTAAACCTATTTATAATTATTTTATTGTTTTTGATGCTATTGTAAGTGGGATTATTTTCTTTACTTCTATTTCAGATAATTCATTGCTAGTGTATAAAAACACAACTGATTTCTGTATACTGATTTTTTATCCTGCAACTTTAATTAACTTGTTTATTAGTTCTAAGAGTTTTTTGGTGGAGTCTTTAGGATTTTCTGTATATAAGATCATATTATCAGAAAATAACAACAATTTTACTTCTTCCTTTCCTATGTGGATTTCTTTTATTTCTTTTTCTTGCCTAATTGCTCTATCTGGGACTTCCAGCACTATATTAAATAAGAGTAGTAAGAATGGGCAACCTTGTTTTGTTCAGGACCTTAAAGGAAAAGTTTTCAACCTTTCACCATTGAGTATGATATTAGCTCTGGGCTTGTCATATATGGCCTTTATTATATTGAGGTATGTTCTTTCTATACCCAATTAGCTACATGCTTTTTATCAAGAATCACTGTTGAATTTTGTCAAATGCTTTTCCTGCATCTCTTGAGATGATTATACAAATTTTACGCTTCATTCTATTAATGTGATATATCATATGTATTGATTTGCATATATTGAGCCATCCTTTCATCCCAGGGATAAATCCCACTTGATCATGGTGTATGATCATTTTAATGTGCTGTTGAATTTGGTTTGATAGTATTTTGAAAATTTTTGCATCTATATTCATCAGGGATATTGGCCTATAGATTTCTTTTCTTGTAGTAACCTTAACTGGCTTTGGTGTCAGGGTAACACTGGTCTCATAGAATGAGTTTAGAAGTGTTCCCTCCTCTTCAATTCTTTGGAAGAGTTTGAGAAGGAGTTATGACAATTCTTTTAATGTTTGGTAGAATTCATCAGTGAAACCACTGGTTCCTGGGCTTTTCTTTGTTGAAAGGTTTTTGATTACTGATTCAATCTCCTTACACATTACTGGTCTGTTCAGGTTTTCCACTGCTTCCTGATTCAGTCTTGGTAGGTTGTATGTTTCTAGGAATTTATCCATTTCTTCTAGGATGTCCAATTTGTTGGTCTATAGTTGTTCATAGCAGACTCTTATGACCCTTTGTATTTCTGTGATATCAGTTATAATGTCTCTTCTTTCATTTGTAATTCTATTTATTGGGTCCTCTCTGTCTCGTCTTTCTGTCTGTCTGTCTCTCTTTTTTGTTAGTCCAGGTAAGGTTTGTCAATTTTGTTCATCTTTTCAAAGAACCAACTCATAGCTTTGTTAATCTCTTCTACTGTTCTCCTCTTTTCTAGTTTATTTATTTTTGTTCTAATCTTTATTAGTTCCTTCTTTCTGTTAGCTTTTGGTTTAGTGTATTCTTCTTTTTCTAGTTCCCTGGGTTGTAAAGTTGTAATTGGGCAAGTCTGCAGGCTGGGGTCCACAGTCACTCCTGGTTGTGTTAGGGGACCAAAACTGACCAAAACTGCCTGCCCTGGCCAGGCCCAAAAGTAACCACTTGCACGAACTATCTTACAAGAGGAGGTCCTCGTAAGGAACACAGAACTAACAAGCTACCACCAACCGGAAGAATACGGGAAAGGTAAAAAGGAGAGAGGAGACACCAGTTCATATGTCCTACCAACCTCCCATAATCCTTCTCACTGGAATCCACCTTGTCTGAGAGATGCATGCACCACCAGGAAGGACCCTAAGTCAGAATAATTGGCCAGAAACAACCTGGAAACTAACCGCATTACCATAAAACCTGAGACTGCGAGCCACATGGCAGAGCAGTTCTCCTGGGTTCCCTTACCCTGCTGCTCTCCACCCAGGCGCCGCTTCCCAATAAAGTCTCTTGCCTTGTCAGCATGTGTGTCTCCTCAGACTATTCATTTTTGAGTGTTAGACAAGAGCTCACTCTTGGGCACTAGAAGGGGTCCCCCCTTGCTGCAACAGTTGGTTGGGGGCTCCCCCTTCCTGCAGCAGTTGGATGGGGGCTCCAATAGGATGGTGTCACTGGCTCGACACTGTGTTCAGGCAGGGCTGCAGGCAGAGTTTTGCAGTCAGACAAGACCACAGGCTGTGTTCTGCAATCAGGCAGGGCAACAAACCATGCCTCAAAGTTAGGCAGGACCGTAACCTGGGCTTCATGACCAGGTAGGTAGGCAGTTGGCTGTGCTCCACTGTTGTACAAAGTGACTGGCTGGGATCTCTGGTTCGGAGGGTCCTCTAGCTGTATACTGCATTTGGCCAGGACTAGAGACTCTGCTCTGTGGTCAGGCAGTGTTGCTGTTCAGGCTTCCTCACTGGGATTGGATCAGGTCACTGGCTGGGCTCCCTGTGTGGGCAAGGCTGCAGTCTGTGTTCAGCAATCAGGCAGAATTATAGGCTGAGCTTCACTGTGGGGCAGGGCTGTAGACTGAGCCGTGCAACTGAGTAGTACTGTAGGCTGGGATCCAAGTTTTCCCAGAATCACTCTTCAGGGTCCCTGGTTATACAGGACTAGAGACTATACATGGGCAGGGCTTCTGTCATGGATTTCTGCCCAAGCATGGCTGTAGGGTGCTATCTGAGTTATCTATGGCTGCCTGGGTTATCTGGCTAGGCTTCCTGGTTGGGTGGGGCTGGAAGCTAGACTGAGCAGTTGGGCAAGGCTTCAAATTTGCTTCCTTGTCAGGGTGGAGCCATAGGAGGGCTCCACAGCCAGTATAGCTCATTGGCTGGGGACTCAAATCAGATAGAACTGCCAAATGAGCTCACTGGCCAGAAACGGTCACCAGCTTGGTTCTGCAGATGAGCAGAGCTACTGTTCGGGACCTCTGCTCAGGCTTTGCTGCAAGCACGAATATGGTCCACCAAGTTCTGAACACTGGCTTCTATAAGTCTTGTCTCCCTTCTCTGTTTCTGTCTGATCCCTGGTAGTTAAACCCTGCAGATTTCCCTGTGATCCCCATGAGGCAAGACCCAAGTGGGCCACCTGAGAAGTGCCCCACAATGCTGAGGGGGCTGGATGTCCACTGTGGACTCTCTTTTTCCCAGTGGAGAATTCCTAGGCCCAGAGGGACCCTTTCGGTGTTGCATTGTGCTGGCCTGGGAGAGGAGCAGTGTGGTCAGAGTGTAGCCACTCCTCTTACTTTCAGCTCCTTCTGTATCTCTATGATCTAGGAGTCCTTCAGACACACCTCCACTTCTAGGATTTTCACAGTGGTATCTTGTGTATGGATCTTCTTGTGAAAGGGACTGAAGTCAAGAACTGACCTATATTGCCATCTTGATGAAGTCACTTACACATTGTGTTTAAATACATTATTTCAGTAAACCTATGTGACAACTGGGATTACTGCCCTCTTTTTCAGATGATGACATCGAGATAGTGGAGAATAATAACACTTGCTCAAATCACATAAAAGTAGTAAGTAAAGGACGGGATATGCAAGCCAGCATTGAATACAACATACACAACCTCTTAATTCATTTATTTATTCAACGTCTATTGAGTTATCCCTCAGGTTTGAAAGTGAAAGTTGAGTTCAATTTTCTTCTCACTTAGGGTCACCTTTTCCAGTCAGAAAATTGAATTTCTTATGGGTGATTGAAGAGACCTCTCAAAGAAGCAAGAATACAATTTATTCATTTTAGATTATTAAGCACCTGCTGTATGCTGAGAAATATGCTATTATACATGCCATGGTACAAGTGCTATGAGGGAAAAAATGAGTCACCATTCCAACCTAGAGGGATCAGGAAAACATCCATGGAAAATGATATCTGAGTTGCAATGTGAATGATAAGTAGATATTAACCAGGTAGTAGTTTTCAGGCAAAGGAAAGCATGTGCAACAGAGAAGTGTGGTGTGTAGAAGAAGTGGAAAGAATCCCTGGAATGCCAGATTACAGAGAGGAACGCAGAAAGTCAAGCGAGAGATGAAAGGGAGGGGAAGAATATTGCAGATTTTCTGCATAAGTTATGCCAAGGATTTCTAACTTTATTTGAAATGCCTGAAGAGTCATTCAGAGATTTTTAACACTGAGGTCACCAAATCAGTAACTGAGGTTACTGGTTGACTTACTGATAATTTAGGAATATCACTGTGGCTGGCCTGAGGATGGCTAGACTAGAGTAGGGGAAAGACTAGAAATAGTAAGACCAGTTAGCGTTATTTTCCACAATCCAGGTGAGAGCTGGTGGTGGCCGGTGAGTGGCAGTGACCATGACAAAAAAAAATGGATGGATTCCTGAGATATTTAGGAGAGAGCATTAACAGTGCTTAGCAAATTAATGAGTTAAACTGTTCATATTCTCATCTCTGCTACTGTGTCAATAGTTGCATTGGGCAAATGGGTAGAGCTCAGCCCTGCCAGATCTGAATTTGGAGAGCTACCAGAAGATAGGTGTTGGGGTCAGTTCTGAGGATCCTTCAAAAAGGTGAGTTTTGACTGTTGAGCATCTTTCCCATAAACATACTGACAAGACTCCTAGAAAAGGGGCCAGTGGAAAAAGTGTATAATGGGGATCAAGGTATCCTTGGGGATGACAGTTGACATATCAGCACTGTTGTAGCAGTGGGGCCAGCACTGGCCCACAGCAAACTCTTTGAGTCTGGAATTGGCTAAATTGGATGTCTGACAGCTTCAAACTCAGAAGCAGAGCCTGCATCTCAAACAGAAGAGGGGGAATTGTCTAAATGCTTCAATTTTTGTAATTGAAGCAATTGCACATCATTTTACATGCCAGCTTGCTGACAGGATAACCAATTTGAACTGAGTGTGGGAATTCAATTATATATCTTCTGTTTGCATCTTTGAAAGAAAACCACCTGACTGGCCTGTCAAACATCCAGCATGTTTGCCTGTTGGAAATTGTTATCTCTTCCTGACACAGAAAATGTCTCTGCAGAAGAGAAACCTATTATATTTTACAAAGCTAGCATAACCCTATCACAGAACTTGACAAAGAAAGCGTAGAAAAAGAAAACCACAGACCAATTTTATCTATGAATATAAATGCAAAATTCCTAAATAAAATACAAGCATATGAAATATGGCAGTGTAACACTAGAGGCTTTTCCATTAAAAATTGAAACAAGGCAGTATGTCCACTATGACCTTAATTATTTAACATTACTCTGAAATGTCTGGCCAATGCAATAAGACAAGAAACATAAATAAATAAAGTATATAATTGTTGAAAAGGAAGTAGCAACATTTCTCATTATTTTCATATATCTACCTAGAAAATCCAAGCAAATGAACTGAAAAAAAATCTTAGCATTCATAAGAGTTAATTAATTCCTCATCTAGGCATTTAATCTGAAGAAATAGTCAGAGAGCAGAGCTTTATAATAGAGTCTCCTTCCAGCATTATTTTTATAAGGGCATGATCAAATATATTATTTTAGATCCAGGTGATGAAATATGCAACCACTGAAACTTATCCTTTGAAGAATATTTAATAACAGGGGGAAATGCTCACACATCATGAGAATAAGAATAAAATACAAGTCTAAATACAATGTGATTCCTCTTTTGTAAATTAAGTAAATATGTATATATACATATTTGCATAGAAAATATACTGGAAGGATGGAATATAGAAATGGTATTACAGTTATCACTGGGTAGGAGTTTTTCAAATTTTATAGAATTTACATGAATCAGTCTCACAAATTACACTATATATATACTATAAAATACACTATTACAAAATTAGGGGATTAGGTCAGATGATGTCAAAGATCCCTGCCAATCTGTTTCTGGTATAAATATGACAATTTTCGATGAAAATTTGACACTTTAAAATGGAAAAGGATCTGTGATCTTATTATCCCCTGTCAATCTGTGTCAAGCTGTCACACAATAACAGCAACTAACTTCTCTCAGAGATTCTGGAGAGCTGGCCTTCCTGGACACAGACTCTAACCTTCAACCTTATTATCCACAAAGACTTTTCTTTCCTAGCCCAAGCTGGAGCCCAATTTGTTACCCAACTCATTGTTTGCCATATTTGCTGTCTTCCCTGGGCCCCTCTCACCAACACTTATCAAAACCACATAGCATGACCCCATCTGAGATGAGCTTTCCAGGTTGGCTTATCCTCCAGCATCACTATATAGAGAACCACTTAGATTCCCAGCTCAGGACCCTCCCCTGGGACATCCACCAAATGTAGGGTTCTATATTTACATGGGACCTCCTTTGATAGATTCTTTATCTGAATTTTTCTTTGTAGTGGACCACAGCAGACCCAACATAGACATCAACCTAGCCAACCAATACTAGGGCTTTAGTCCAAAAGATCTACTCTAGTAGAAATATTTTACCTACTGAAGGTGGCCTGGAGTGGGAAGCCCTTGGGTATTTACTGAGCCCAGTAACTTTAGAGAAAACTGAGAGTCAAATCTAGAGATCGTAGCTGTGAATGTCCCATCCACAGAATAACAGCAAAACCATCAAGGATATGGAAGAGTCAGAAATTATGCAGAGAAGCCAGGACACAGCTACAAAGTCTTTGCGAGAGCCAAGACTCAACTTCAGTCATTAGCTGTGGACATGTTGTGATGGATTGAAACAAAAGACATCGGAACACAAACTCAAATGCCCTTAGAGTCCTGGCAGTAATCTAAAAGAGTGAAGCAGGCCAGCTGGAGAATACATGCCTCATTCAAAGAGGGGCAGCCACTGTGTGGGAATGTTGACCCATTGCTACCCAATCTGTTCATTTTTTTTTTTAAATAAAAGCAAGGCCTCCAAATTTCTGTGTGAAATGCTTAAATTTTTAATTGTTGCCAACTAATGTTCTGAACGTTATGTAAGTCAAACAAAACACATTTGCAGGCTTGATCAGGTCAAAGGAGCACAATTCATGATTTCTGACTAAAAGGTACAAAGTTGGAAGGGGGTTAGGACTTGATTTTTATAACATTGGCTTATCTTCAACGTTCCCCAACTAAGAAGCTTTCCTTTATAGGAGTGTGAGAAAGGAGGAATTATGCTTTCATTTGCTCCGAATAATGATCTATCGTGCTCCGGGTTGTTGCAAGGTGGAAACTGTCACCCACACAGCCTGAGCCCCACCTATTCCCCCTGTACCTAGACATCTGGTCAGTTCCCAAGGATTGAATACGCATGCCTAGGGAAACCAATTTTGAGGGACTTAGAGGTACAACAGTAGTGACTACAGAAATCGGAATGCTATCACACTTCTAATAGGGTCTGACCCATTGATAGCTTCTATGATCTGTTTCTACCCACAGAATATTTCTGAAACTAACAGTGTGGGGTTTTTTTTCCCACACCAACAACCAATTTTCCAACTCTCGAGACACCAGCTGGGTGTCCTAGAATTTAATTCAACTGTGACACTAACCACCTGGAATTAGCATCAGTTAAGGGCCCACAAGTTAAGGGCTCAGCCTCAAAGACTGCCCCCACTTCAGATGCTAGTTGCACCAGGACTTTTGATGAACTGGGTATAAATTCAGGGAGTTCCCCCAACCCCATCTTCAGGTTAAATAATTTTCTAAAACAGCTCCCAGAACTCAGGAAAGCACTTTTCTTACATTTACTACTTTATTACAAAGGATACAGCTGTAGAGCCAAATGAACAGAGTACACAGAGCAAGGTCTGGAAGGGTCCTGAGAGCAGGATCTTCTGTCCCATGAAGTTGAGGTGCACCACCTTCTCAGCACTTAGGCACATTCTAACTAACTCTGAAGCTCTCTGAACCCCATAGTTTAGAATTTTTTAATGGAGGTTTCACTACATAGGCATGATTGATTAGATGATTGGCCATTGGTGATTAACTCAATCTCCAGCCCCCTCCCCTCCCTGGAGGTTTTCTAACCATGCTTTGGTCTTTCTGGCCACTAGCCCCCAATCCTGAAGCTATTTAGGAACCCCAGCCACCAGTCATCTGATTAGCATACAAAAGGACACTCTTATCACAATGGAGACTCCAAGGGTCTTAGAAGCTCTTGAGTCAGAAAGACCAAATATTTATAATAAAACATGCTCCTATCATCCCCTATCACTTGGAGGGTTTTAGGAGCTCTGTACCAGGAACTGGGGACAAAAACCAAATAGATGTTTCTTACTACATCACAATATCACTAGAGCTAATCTGTTGGACTAGCTCTAATTGATCATTGTCTATTAATATGGATCTCCAGAGAGTGTAAACTGATCCAAGTTAGAGAGACAGATGGTTGGATGTCCTCATTGAGAACTGTGGGTTTGTCAACTTTTAAAATTCCCTGCCTAACCCAAGGTTTCAAATGTGCATTGCCCAGTGCTTGCTCCATAATTTATTTCAGAGACCTTCTGATCTTTTCTTGGAAGCTTAAGAAGTACAAAGCATATATCTCTATGTTGTTGGCATGAGTAACCTAAAAAAATACATATTTCACCTGACAACATTTCCTCCAAAAAAGGAAACAAAAGTCAGGATATGATCAAAGAAATCATCAATTTCTCCAAAACTAAAGGACTTGAATTTCCAGATTAAAATACCCTTCTGGTGCCCAGCACAAGGAATGAAGACTCACATCAAAGCATATTTTGATGGCATTTCAGAATAACAGATAAAGAGAAGATCCTTCCAGGAGGAAAAATAGGTTGTATATTAAGATATGAAAATTACAATGACATCTGGAACCCAGAACACCCTAGAGAAATACTTTTAAAGCCTGAGGAGAAATAATTTCTAACCTACAATTTCTAGCTAAACTAGAAATTTATTTGTGAAAGTAAAGTCAGTTTTAAATATTCAGGATCTCAAAAAAATTTACCTTCATTTCACATATTCTCAGAAGCTACTAAAGAAAATACACCAAGGAAAAAGAAGACATAAAACTCACGAAAAAGGTGATGCAACAGAAGACATCAAGGAAGTTTCCAGAATGGTGGTGAAGATTCAGGATAACATCTGTACAGATGGCCTAAGGAGTGACAATCAAAACCAGAGTAGGAGGATGGAAAGTTCCAGGGGTCACAAACACACAAGAGTCTGGAAGCTTATCTAACACAGTTGATGACACTAAGTGAGTTTTGAGAATTTGTTGAATAATTTGGAAAGAAAAACTAAGCAAATAAATCAAAAAAGAGGCAACTATTAACTCCTGGAAAAATAAAAAGTAAGGAACTATAATCACAGGACCACCTTATGGTCCATCAGAAAACAGTATTTTCATAATCATAATAATGTAAAAACTATTTAACATAAAATTTTGATATAACCATATTGAGAGAGTGAGGGAAGGGGAAGAGGAAGGCAATAAGGCAGGGATTGGAGTGGTGTAAGAAAGCTAAATTCTCATGTCCCATAGTGGAAAGCCAAAGCTTATTTTTTTTAATTAAGATTCTTTAAAAATCAAGAAATGGCAGCTTAAGTGCATAATTTACAAATATGAAGGTACAAATTAGAAGACCTGAGAGTTTAAAGTAATTGCCTCTCATAAACTAGTCTCAAAGGAGGTAAAACTGAGCAGTAACTGCAGTTCTTTGTTAAAATACGTGACTTTTAAAATTATGCATGTGTATTGCATTGATAAAAAATTTTAAATTAAGTTTTAAAAGATATTTAAAAAAGGAATATAGTCCTTCTTACATTATGATTTTCAATTATTACCTAAAACCATCTCTACTGGTAGCAAATATCCCACAGTTTATTCCAACACTTGTCAAGACCCCTGAAGTCCTAGGTCTATCACTAACCTTCCTGCCTTTCTGCCTTTCACTGACATGCTCATAATAAACAGCTTCCTTCTAAAACTATCCCTCCTTCATCTGGGAAGGAATTAAGGGAGGGATGTTGGAAGAGAAATGCAAAATAGGACCATCTAGGCAAGATAACAAGAATGCTGATTTAACTTTAAAAACAGCCAAGCCAAGGGATGTGTATAAAACTGTGGCAGAGATTGCTAGTTGCCAAAAAGTATCCATTCTTCCCTCCTTTAGCAATAGAACTTGATTTTTTAAAGTTAATTAATTTTTTTACTGAAGTATAGTTGATTTATAATGTTGTGTTAATTTCTGCTGTATAGCAGAGTGGCTCAGTTATACACATATATACATTCTTTTTCATATTCTTTTCCATTATGATTTATCCCAGGATATTGAATATAGTTCCCTGTGCTATACAGTAGGACCTTGTTATTTATCCATTTTATATGTAATAGTTTGCATCTTCTAATCCCAAATTCCTAATCCCTCCCTCCCCCACTCTCCCTCCCCCTTTGTGACCACAAGTCTGTTCTCTATGTCTGTGAGTCTGTTTGTTTTGTAGATAGGTTTATTTGTGCCATATTTTAGATTCCCTATATAAGTTATATCATATGGTGTATGTCCTTCTCTTTCTGACTTACTTCACTTAGTATGTGTATGATCAGGCCACTCAACATGGTTGCTCTCTTGCTCTCTGTACATCCTGTGCCGAACCAGTGCCTGCTTCACCTATATCTTATACAGCTAGAGATTGTTCTTATCAAAGGGGCAGTGAGGGATGTGCCCCTCTGCTGGTTTCCCTGGTAACTAATGAGCCCACCTGACGTTAACGACTCCTATAACTAGCAATCTCCCCACACCCCGCCAGGAGTGAAGTCTGCCACCATATCCTGCCTGCAGTGCCTGCACTGGGATGTCCCTCCAGGACCTTGCATCATACGCATAAGACACCCCAACCATTAAATCACTGATGTCTCTGTTGCTGACTCCAGGCTCTTTCTTCAGTCTTGAAGCTGGGCAGCACAGGTCTTGTAGGCCTGTGGGGTACAGCCCACCAGTATGATAATCTCTAGTTGCAACCATGTTCCTACAAATGGCATTATTTCACAGAACTCTATTTTGAGTGGCAATGCATTCTTTTTTTTTAGCTGCGTTGGGTCTTAGTTGCAGCATGTGAGGTCTTCTTTGAGGTGTATGGACTCTTTCATTGCGGTACACGGGCTCCTCTCTAGTTGTGGCGTGCAGGGTTTTTTCTCTCTCTAGTTGTGGCGTGCAGTCTCCAGGGCGCATGAGCTCTGTAATTGTGGCGCGCAGGTTCCAGAGTGCACGGGCTCTGTAGTTTGTGGCACGCAGGCTCTCTCGTTGAGGTGCGTGAGCTCAGTAGCTGTGGCCATGGGCTTAGTTCCCACGTGGCATGTGGGATCTTAGTTCCCTGACCAGGGATGGAACGCACATCTCCTGCATTGTAAGGTGGATTCTTTACTGCTGGACCACCAGGGAAGTCCCGGCAATGCATTCTTAAAGGACTACTTTGCCCCACCTCCCTTGAGGCTAGATGTGACCATATGATTGCATTCTAGTCAATGAAATGTAAATGGAAGTGTGGGTTGGATTTCCAGGAAGGCTGCTTAGAGGAAGATGACTCAGATGGGCCATCCACCCATTTGTCTTCCTTTTTCTCCTTCTTCCTGGCTAGTGATGATTAGAGCTCCAGCAGGCATCTTTGACCATGAGATGCCCTTGATAATAAAAGCCACACACTGGAATGGCTTATATGTACCAGACAGATAAAAGGAGCTGGATCAATAATGAAGATGCCTCTCCAGACTTGAGTGTTGGCCTCCTGACTTCTTTTACATGGGAGAGAAATTAACTTCTCTTTTTAAATCAGTTTTAATTTTAGTTTCCTGATACATGCAGCCAAACCTAATCTTAACTGATACAGAAATTATATAAAGCGTATGTTTAATTCTGCTATAAATATCTCCAAAGGGACTGTATTCCTTTAAAAATTGTATTTCTAAATAAATCTTTCTGGGAGACTTCTAATATGTGAACTCAAGCTGGCTGCTAAGGAAAACTATCACAGAAATATACAATGTATCAACAATCTCTTCTGTGAACACTAAGTTCATTGGAAAAGGTGATTGAAGTAGGGGAAAAAAACTGAGGCAAGTAAATAAAGCAGGGGGAAAATTCTCTTCCCATGTGAAAAAGAGAGGAAATAAGCTTTTGACATTGTAGGGAAGAAGAAATGCTGTGTTCTGCATAAGCAGGGGCTCCTGTAGTTTTCTTTCTCCTGGAAGCTTTGATCTTAAGGTCTCTGAAAAGAGATTAGAGAAGGAAAGACAGATAGTGAAAGTGTCAAGAATCTGTTGACTGAGCAAGGAAGTTTCAGGCAGTTAGAGAGGGAAATCTCACTACTGTGCTCAAAGCTGTGAAGACCTGAGAAGAAGAAGAAGAAAAAGAAAAAAACCAAACATCTGGGAAGGGAGCCGATGAAGGCTATTGGGAGCCTTTGGTAACTATATTGCCTGTTTGATGGAAATCTGAGTTAGTCCTGGGAGGCCTGGACACCAAGTAAGGATTCATAGTGAATTATAATGCTAGCTTCTCCGTCAGGATTGCCCTATTACTCAGATCAAATGAACATAGCTCACTATCATCACCTAGTGGAAATATACCTAAATTACAGGAACAAAACTGGTAGAGAGGTTTAATTTACACAGTACATTTCTTTCACTGCTCTCAGTTAATGTGCTGTGTTCAACATGGCAACCAAGTTCAGCTATTGCCTATCCAGATAACAATATTCATTTTGTTTAAAGTTATGTTTATTGTTGTTATATGTATGACACAATTACAGCTTACAAAGGGCTTTTGTACACATTATCTTATGCAATTAGCACAGCATACCTGTAAAGTTATCAGGAAGGTAAGATGCAGAAGGTTAAATGATAAGCTAAAAATCTCACTTAAAAGGATACATCTTGTGTTTTTAACTTTGGACATATAATTTAGTGCTCACTCCCACTAGTTGATACTGAGTCAGAACTAAATATGGAGGATTGTGATTTTATGTTTCATTGATCAAGAATTAGCTTTCCTCCAAAGTGATGAGTAGAGATGAACCAGGAGAGAAAATAAACCCCATCAGAGGTGACTTCCTTGGGATGTTAGTGATAATAAAGCATAGGCTTCATTACTGACAGGTTAGGTTTGTCTGAGAAAAGCAAAAGTCATATTTCTGTCTGCTGTTCCTCTGCTGGAGCAAGTCCACAATACTGGTTAAATCCTCAGTCTATCCTTTTCTTTGGTCATTTAGTTTAAGAATATTATTTTTATAAAAATGAGAACTATCTTGTCCATCACTGCTCACAGAAGAACTGCTGAAATTTCTAGTCATTTCAAAATCATGTCTACTTTTTCAACCCTCATCCAAGTCAAATGTATCATGAATTCTGGCAGCTGGAAGCAATCTCAGAAGGACTGACCATCAGGATTTGATTCAGAGCTAGTTACATATGTCAGCACCATAGTTTATAAAGTATCTTCATGTGCTCTATGTACTTTATTTATTTATTTTTTGCTGTACGCGGGCCCCTCACTGCTGCGGCCTCTCCCGCCGCAGAGCACAGGCTCCAGACGCGCAGGCCCAGTGGCCACGGCTCACGGGCCCAGCCGCCCTGCAGCACGCGGGATCCTCCCAGACTGCGACACAAACCCACGCCCCCCGCATCGGCAGGCGGACTCCCAACCACTGCACCACCAGGGAAGCCTGCTCTATGTACTTTGAGCCTTAAAATAATCCAGCATCACAGCCATTAACATTATCCTCAATCTGTATCTAAGAAAACCAAAACTGAGAGGGTTAATTGTCTTAAAACAGAAAGTAATGGAGCTGGAAATTAAACCCAGGCGGATTTTTTACCCCAAACTGCAAGCTTATTCTATAACACTATATTGAATTAAAATGTCTAACTAGTCTCTGTATAAAATCAGTTAGAGCAGATTGATTAACCACAATGAAGAAGAGACAGAATACTTTTTATTTACTCACGTTATATAAACTATATCAGAGATTTAAAAAATGAATCCTTAAAGGCTTGAATCACCACAAAATACATAGAATTACTATTCTTACTATATAAAGAGCTTTTAAAAATCAAGAAAATATTCTAATTCTGTAATATAAAAAAGCAAAGATCATGAATAGGTAATTTGTGTAAGAAAAATATAAATAAATATGAATATTCAACAGCACTGATCATCAAAGACATTTTAGGGACATGTAGTCATCTTTCACCTTTAGAGTCTAACTACTAACTGAGGAATTGGCCAAGGTCTATAAAACCAGCAGGTACTCAGCATGGGAAGGTGTAAATCCTCCCATAAACTATCAGTGGGAGTGTAAACTGACACACTGATTCTGGAAGTATGAAATATTCTGGAAATATGTGGCAATATGGGTCAAAAGAGTCCAAAAACGTTCATACCAAGGAACTTGGGATTAATATGAGCAGCCCTAATCAAACTTCTCAGTAAATTTTGAAAACTCCCAGTACACCACAAACTAGGATTGACAATTAAGTTACTATCATTGTAAGGGAAAACTAGCCAATAAGTATTAGACCCACAAATCTGGATTTAAAATCACAGTGGCGGACCAACTGTCCTAAGCTGACAACAGAGTCTCCAAGCTGTAACTGACAATTAAATGTGGACATTTGGAAAGAATGGGAAGACTGCTGGCACACAGTTGAGAAGACAAAGCACTTAGTTGTCTCATTAAATCCTATTAGGAAAGGGTTACATCTGGAAAATACTTAGACAATCTTTACCATGAAGATTCTAAAAATATAAATATTAAAATGGATGGGGGTGAAAGCCCATTCTTAGCACATTTATACATGTTCTACACCTTATGATCATGAATTGCATACTGGCTAGTTTATTAGAAGTTCCCTAAGACATCATGATTTCAAAGGTTGTTGTCTTCTTCCAAATGTAACCCCCAATCCTGAGACTATACATAGGTCTACCTTGGGAAATTTTTTTGTTGTAATGTTTATTATGTGAAAAGTTTATTCACCCAGAAGTTGCAATGTAGTATCAGCATTATAATAATAGACTCACTCTCTATGACCTCATTGACTTTACTTGTAACATCATTTGTTTTAAGTGGCTTAACGTGACTTACGAATCAGAAAACATCAAGACATATGTGTTTACTTCCTTCCACAGACCTAGTGGAGGGGAGGGAGGGAATTCTAGCAGTTTTATTTCTAGAAAAGTCAGGTAAATTTAAGTTTTATCCATATATTATAAGAGGTATGGAAGATTTCTGAAAAGGATTTACTGCCATTATCAGAAGAAATTTTGGAGAATGGCCACCAACTTTTAAGTGGCCAGGAAGGCAGGACTGTGGCTACACAAACACCTCAAGTGTAGTCAGTCATTCAGGGTATAGGCTGCCAAAGCACAAGTAACTCACCAATCTTTGCAAATGTAAAGCTGAAGCCAATCACACACTTGTGTTTCACATATGGCATTGACACCTAAGTTCAAACCACTGTATTATAACCAAGGTAAGCTTCAACTTCCTCAGGAGACACTCTTATAACCAAAGGAATAAAGTTCTGTTCCACTGTGGAATTTGCTTTGGGGTGTCCTAGGTATTCCTTACCAAAATACCTCAACGTTTACATGGTTACATTAGAAGTCCCTAGGTAAATCTAATATGATGCTGCTCACCACCTTAACCAAAATTTATTAGTTCACATCTGAGTACTTGACCCAACTGTGTCAATCAGAATATTTCCTCTTGGAAATTGGAAATAGGATTAAGACTCCCATCTCTGATGACTGCTCTCTAAATGGAGAAGACCTACTGGCAGTGATTATTTCCAATCCTATATGTGTTGTCTGCTGTTGTGTAAAATATTAACCCAAAACTTAGTTTCTAGGAATCAAGAATTCAGAAGGGGCTTAGCTGTATGGTTCTGGCTCAGAGTGTCTCCCGAGGTTACAGTCAGGATGTCGACTGGACCTGCAGCATCTGAAGGTTTGACTGGGGCTGAAGAATCCACTTCCAAGATGACTCACTCACATGCATGTTGGTGGGAGGCCTCAGTTCCTTACCACATGGACCTCTCCACAGGGCTATTGACATGACATGAAATGACATGATGTCCTCAGAACAAGTGATCCAGGAGAGAGAGCAGCAAGGAAGACACAATACCTTTTTGGTCCTAGCCTTAGCAGTTACAAACGGTCATTCTGCCACATTCTGTTCATTCAAAGCAAGCCACTAAGTCCAGCCCACACAAAAGGGGAGGGGGATTAGGGTCCACCTTTTGAGGAAAGAATTGTGAAAGAATTGGAGGGCATATCTTCAAAACCCCCACAAAAGTATATATGCAGAGAGAAACAGAAGTGAGTAAATGAGAGAGAAGTCCACCGGGTTTCTGGACTATAGCTCATTTCTGAGACCGGCTGTACTTGGGTTTTATAAAACACCACTGTTTTTTTGTGGTTTTTTGCGGTACGCGGGCCTCTCACTGTTGTGGCCTCTCCCGTTGCGGGGCACAGGCTCCGGACGCGCAGGCTCAGCGGCCATGGCTCACGGGCCCAGCCGCTCCGCAGCATGTGGGATCCTCCCGGACTGAGGCACGAACCCGTGTCCCCTGCATCGGCAGGCAGACTCTCAACCACTGCGCCACCAGGGAAGCCCACCACTGTATTTTTAAAGACAGATTTTCTTCCTTAAGTTATCTTGAGTTAGTTTTAATTACTTTTCAACCAACACAATCATAACCACTACATGGATTGCTCCAATTAAAAACTTTGATTCTTCTGATGATTCTGCTTCAGCTACTTTGCTCACTCACCCAGAGACCTGGGCACGGATTTTTCACAATGGAAAACCCCAAAGTCTTTTATCACTCTCCTAGATGATCCCACCTACCAAAAACTGAAATAACTATGGGTGCCCTTCTCCCAGTCCTGCCCCTGCCCTGTTCTGAATGCTGCCTAGTACTATAAGAAGAGAGAGAAGATAAAACAAGAAACCAGAATGGAAGATTCTCCAGAGCATGTTTGGTCTGGACAGTAAGTATATGGGATTTCTGTTTTTTTTTAAATTTGTATTGGAGTACAGTTGATTTACAATGTTGTATTAGTTTCAGGTGTATGGCAAAGTGAATTATCCACTCCTTTTTAGATTCTTTTCCCATATAGGTCATTACAGAGTAATGAGAAGAGTTCCCTCTTCTATACAGTAGGTCCTTATTAGTTATCTATTTTATACATAGTAGTGTGTATATGTCCATCCCAATCTCCCAATTTATCCCTGTCCCCTTTTCCCCCCTGTAACCAACAGTTTGTTTTTTACATCTGTGACTCTATTTCTGTTAAGTTCATTTGTACCAGTTTTTTGGATTCCACATATAAGTGATACATATGATATTTGTCTTTCTCTGTCTGACTTACTTCACTCAGTATGACAATCTCTAGGTCCATCCATGTTGCTGCAAATGGCATTATTTCATTCTTCTTTATGGCTGAGTAATATTCCATTGAGTATACAGGATTTCTGAGAGGGACATCTGCCTGAAAGTTTGAGTTCAAAGTCAACTGCTACTGAAGCCAACAAAAAAATTAATGTCTAATGAATGACCTTAGTCTTTTGCGAAAAGTTTCTCTCTTTACCCAGCCTCAACTATCTGGACAATACTTCATAAAATACATTGCCCAGGAAAAGAAGGGAGTCTCCAAAATCTCCAACCAGAAAAAAATGATTTAAAAAATAGCAGTATATAACTGATATAAGAGCAAACCCTCCCCTATTACTTACCTGTCAAGGGGTTATAGGCCCTGTGGTGACAGATGAAGTAAATTGGAGATTAAGGCTTTGTTAGTGCTTGTTTTGTACTGCCCAAGGCAGAGAGATGTTTCTGGTGGGTGCCAGGATTTTGGTGACTGGGGAGGTCCAGTACAGGATGGATTGGGAAAAACATCACACTCTTTCAAAGTGATTGAGAAATATTTCTCAAGACGGAAGGAAAGAAAAGGAACCAATATTCATAGATACCCTCTGTTGTGGTTGGCACTTTGCTAAGTACTTTTATAATTGCCCACAGACTTAGAGTGTGTATTCATAGTAGATCCTGGGGAGCATAACCAAGATGTCTTCAAAGCCAGTCAGCCCAGCTGGGAATACAGGCTACTGGAGGCTCACAGCTGTACCTCTTACTAGAAACTGCCCGAGGTTATAGGGAACTACATCACCCAACGTTATACACCATCCCAGGGGATGACATTTGGCTGATGATTGTTTGGATCAAGCGTTCAAAGGCTCAGCACCTCTCTCTCAATTTGGGACTCTGAAGGCTGTCCCAGCTCAAGTTCTCGTCCGAGTTCCAGAGGCCTCAGTTGCTACCATATTGTAGGTCAGCTTACCCCTCTGCCCACTTTCTTAAAAGTGTATCTCCCCAGTAAACCTCTGCTTGCAACTTTCCATCTCAGAGTTTTCTTCCAAGGATCCAACCTAAAGCAGTACTATTATCTCCATTATCCAGATGACAAAGCTGAACTTCAGAGAGTTTTATTGACATGACTGTGGTCTTATAGCTAATGCTGGAGCTCTCATTTGACCTGAGACTGTCTTATTCTAAAGTCATATTGTGGGCTTCCCTGGTGGCGCAGTGGTTGGGAATCCGCCTGCCAATGGAGGGGACATGGGTTCGAGCCCTGGTCTGGGAAGATCCCACGTGCCACGGAGCAACTAAGTCCGTGTGCCACAACTACTGAGCCTGCGCTCTAGAGTCCATGAGCCACAACTACTGAGCCCACGTGCCACAACTACTGAAGTCCATGCACCTAGAGCCCATGCTCCGCAACAAGAGAAGGCACTGCAATGAGGAGCCCACGTGCCCACTTGCCGCGACTAGAGGAAGCCCGCGCGCAGCAACGAAGACCCAATGCAGCCAAAAATAAATAAATAAAATAAATTCTACACATATATCATTGTAACAATATATAAAAAAATAATAATAAAGTCATATTGTTCCCAGATGGAATTTCCACCAATCATACATTTAATATCTTTTTCCGTTTTTCAACTACTTTAGTGCCTGGAAGGGCATCCTAAAGATTTTACCTGAAAATTCTTACCATTTGCAACGGTTTGCCTACCTCATTGCAATAGTTAGTACAAATTTGGTTTGTGTATTAGTCTTAGTGTGTCTAGACAATGTGAGCCTGTGTCTAACGGAATCCCATTTTAGGGGAATGGATAAAGCAGTCTGTCCCTTTGAGGCTTTGCTTGAGAATTCGCCCGCCACTACTGTAGCTGCCCCAGCTGTCTATGTCACTTTGCTTAATACACTATATGTTCTGCAGCTTTTCCAGCAAGACCAAAGCAAACCTCTGTGTTCTCAATTGCAGTAAGTTATCTCGGGGTACCTTAGGTAAACTAAGAAGGAGCAGCTCCAAAGCCGAAGAGGGAGACGTGTGAAGAGGAATGTCCAGCTTCAAATTCTGCCAGCCCAGCCCATCAAGGTTGTAGGCAATGGGGATCAGGTCTAGTGGTGTCTGGGGAGCCATAGACACAAGGAGAGTTGCATCTCCAGACTTTGAATTTCTAATGCAGTGACCAGCAGTGATTTATTAGACTGACCTCATGGATCTATATCAGACAAATCTCACTTTCACATTAGGATCAACAATCCCAGGAATTGCTTCATATTAGAGAAAAGTATATACTTTTTATGGCTGCCTTTGTGAATCTCATACAACCAATGACAGAAAAATAGTTAAGTTTTCTGTAATAGAAGATGGAAAGAGATTCTCTGGTCTTATCTCCATTTTAAAGTCTCTTGATTCTTTTGGTTTATTTTTATTTTTAAATTACAAAAATTAATATGGCAATGGCCAATTGTATAATAAAGCAGAAGAATATAAACTAATAAGTAAAAGTTCTCTTTTAATTCTTTTCCAAAGCCACTCCTCCAAGATATTACCACCAGTAACAGTTTGAAGTATGGTCTTCCAGGCTTTTTTCCATGCTTTTTCAAATGTGCATATGTATATTACATACAAAAGTGGACATATATACCTACACACACACACACACACACACACACACACACATAGTTGTAACATAAATATGATTATGTTATACAAATTGTTCAGTATCTTCTGTTATTTAAAACAATGCAGTAGACTTTCTCATGTAATTAATGTAATCCAATATCACATAATTATTAACAATAATAATACTGGTGAGAAGTATACTGTGAATAGACACTGTTTTAAGCACTTTCCATCTATTAACACATTTACCCTCATGTTTGGTTTATAGATGAGAAAACTGGGGACCCTAGAGATGTTATTAAACTTGCCTAAGGGCACATAGTCAGTGAGTGAAAGAGTTGGGATTTGAATCCAGGCAGTTTGCCTCCAGAACACTGTTCTTATCATTGAGTCAGGGACATCTCTCTAATCAATCACATCAGGGAATTGTGAGAAGATGCCCTGTGTGCTCCTAAGGCAGGGGAGCTACTCACCGCAAAGCCTATCACCAAAGCCTGAGATTCCTAGATGCCCATTTCATAGAACTGGAAGCCTGAATGGATACCAGTTTCCTCTCAGTAGAGTTGGCATGCCACACATTGCAACAGGAAAGGTCCATGAGACTGAGTCTCAGAAATAAAAGCTGAGAAAAAATCCTAGTGCCTCTATTTATTGTAATCTTTAAAGACAAGCAAACACAAAAAAATTGGATGTTACTTTGGATTTTATTATGATTTGGAGAAGAAATGGAGTACAAGAAATTTTTAAGATTGAGAACAGTGGGCATTTAGCAAATGGTGGGTGGATGATGGATGGATGATGGATGGATGATGGATGGATGGATGGATGGTTGTTTGGATGGATGGAGGAATGAAAAAATGGACACATGAAAGAAACAAAGAGCAGCTGAAGAAGCTGGCTTGGGTCCTAGAAATGAGCCTGAGTCTTAACCCTTGAAAGGGTTGTCCCTGGCCCACGTCCAGAATTCTGTTCCAGCAACCCTCGTGTATTTCTGATTTGGGAATTTGGTTTTGGTCCCTCACAGGTTTCCTGACCACTGAGTCTCAAAGTCATTTTTCTTCCAGCCAGTTCCCTTTTCTATCTTTCTCTTCTTTCCCACTAAACTTCTTTCTGGTTTTCTTCTATTTCTTCAATCTTCCTTTATTACTTTTGTTCGATTTTCTTGTTTTCATTTAAAGTGTAGTATTTACTCAATATAACCAGTGAAATAATGCAAAAGATATATAAATGAGTGTCTCTTAATGCTCCCTTTCTATTCCTGCCTTTCTGAGATAACCAACATCAACAGCCTGGTGTACATTTTTCCACCTCTACTCACACTCATAAAAACATACACAAACATATACTCACATGTAGAAAAGGTCATTGAGGTATTCGAGTTCCAAAAATAGAATCATATTATACACCTTGCTTTACAACTCTTTTCTCCCTAAATATATCACAAAGACCCCTCCAGGTCAGTAGACCTAGATATAACTTATTTTTGTTGTTGTTGTTAAACTTGTTTTTTTAATAAATTACTACACAGTAAAATTGACCTTTTGGTGAGTATATGTTCTGTGAATTTTAGCACATCTATGCATTCATATAACCACGGCCACAGTAAGGATATACAACATTTCCATCACCTCGGAAAGTTCCCTCATACTCCTTAGTAGCCACGTCCTCCTGCCACCCCTAATCCCTGGCAACCACTACTCTGTTTGCCAACATTACAGTTTATGGGAGGTCTTTGCATATTAGGAATATTAATACTTTTTCTGTCACATGTGTTATAAAAAAAAAAATTCCCCAGTCTATAGTTTGGCCTTTGATTTTGTTTTGTTCTTTTGCCATATGTTTGGTTTTGTTTTTAATGTAGTCAATGGGTCTATCTTTTTCTTTGTGGGTTCTGGGTTTACAGTCTTGTTCGGTTGGAAAGTCATCCTCTATCCAAGTTTTTTTAAACGTTTTACACATTGTTCTCCCAATATTTATTTTCCTTAACATGTACAAACACCTTAAGAGTTAACTATTATCATTTCCATTCCTCTCTTACAGATGAGGGGCCTGGGGCTTGGAGGGATGACATCACCTGCCCAAAGATGCCCATAAAGGAAGGTGCAAAGCAGTGATTTGGACCCCAGTGGTCCCACACAGAGGCCAGGGGCTTAACCTCCAAGCTTACCCCCTCCTTTATCATCTCCAAGTCAGAGGCCAAACTGTCCTTAGGGAGTGTCATCCTTGATCTTCTACACAGACTGAGAAAACAAATCTTTACAAATAAGTGACAAAGCAAAAGTGGTGGGAATAAGAGCCCACTGCTGCTCAGGGATGCACCCAGCATCTCTGATGTCAAAACCACAGCTTTGGAAGGTAACAGTGAGTATAGGAACTGTGCAAGGCCGGTGGGGAGAGAAAGGGTAGCTATTTGCTTTGGAGTTTGGGGGAAACCATGTACACAGTGGAAACAGCACAAAGTTTAGAATCAGACAAACCTGGGAGAATGCCTCTTACTAGCCTGAGTGAGCCAGGTCAGGTTACTTAATCTTTCTGAGCTCTAGCTCTCTCACCTATAAAATGACAATAATAGTATCTGTCTCTCAGAGATGTTATGATCTTCAAAGAGATATTTGTCATGAGGCCTGGCATATAGTAGGTGATTATAAAATGTACTTTTCCCTGCCCTCTAATGCAAACACTGAGCCAAGCCCCAGAGAGGGCAGCCAATCTTGCCAACTACAATTTTCACAAGGATAAGGAAGCAGAGTTGTGTATCCAAAAAGCACAGGGACCAGTAGACCAAATAGGCATACATCCTTTAGGCATAATATTACCTAATATTTACATAGTGCTTGCCATGTGCCCGGTACTTTGTCAACTCATTTAATCTTTGTGACAAACCTATAACCTAGGTACTATTATTATTCACACTTACAGTTAAAGAAACTGAGTCACAGAGAGGTTAGTTAACTTGCTCAAGATCATACAGTCAGCAAATGGAAGAGCTGGGATTTGAACACAGGGAGTCTGGTTCCAGCATCCATACTCTAGCCAATGTGCCATGCTATGTACAGTATTCTATATTACATCATACTACACCACACCATACCACACCATACCATACGATACCATATGTCTATCCAAAAGCAATCCCAGAGACGCGTGATTAGCTAAGGATGATAAATTGAGAGAATTGGGGGAAATGGGATAGCTGACGTGTGAGCTGGGGAAATGGGCTAGCTGACGTATGAGCTGGGGAAAATGGGCTAGCTGACGTGTGAGCTGGGGAAATGGGCTAGCTGACGTGTGAGCTGGGGAAATGGGCTAGCTGACGTATGAGCTGAGAATGAGAACTGGGTGTTGACGTCTTCAGTAAACTCGAGCAAAGATTATTCTGTGGGCTGCTATCCTGCTGAGAGTCTAAAGTGTGCCATTTCATTTCAAGCTATGTGAAAGACCGTCACTCCTTCTGACAGCTTCCTCTGGAGTAGACCCAGCATCTGTCAGGGTGTTTTGTAAGCAAGCTGCAGAAATCAGCTCTAGCTAATTTAATAAAAAGGGAATTTAGTAGAAGGATTTATGGAGAAGCTCAGAAAATTGAAGGAAAAACTGAATAACCAGAGAAAATGTGAATTGGAACCACTCTGCATGTCAAGGTATCAAGAACTAGTGACTAATCTCCTCTGGACCCCACCATGAAGATAAGTAGAGTCCAGACATTTCCCATCCCGTGACTCTTCTCAAGATTCCAGAAAGAGGGCATCTGATTGGGCCAGCCTGGGGCTTGTGCCCACCTGTGGCCAGAGGAGGAAGTGGTATTAAGAAGCTGCTGCTGATAGCCCACATCGTCTTGCTCACCTGAGCTTGCCTGTAATTTTCGTAGACAGTTGCCAGCCCAGTTAACAGCATCTCATCTCAAGATCCTGAATCTCTCTTCTACTCTCAAACCACAGAGAGAGAAGTTGGAAGATTCCACCCGCCCCCCATCCCTAGCCTCCAGGGGGATGGCTCTGAGGCATGTCTCAAGCAGGACTGGTCCTCATCACCCAAAGTGGTAATCCACTTATTAGCATATCCTGTACTGGTTTTTGTCCCTTTCCTATTCTCATTCTCCCCTCTTTCTTAAAAAGTGCTTCTAAAATCACCTTCCAGGGACTTACCCGGTGGCGCAGTGGTTAAGAATCCGCCTGCCAATGCAGGGGACATGGGTTTGAGCCTTGGTTCAGGAAGATCCCACATGCCATGGAGCAACTAAGCCCGTGCACCACAACTACTGAGCCTGTGCTCTAGAGCCTATGAGCCACAACTACTGCGCCCGTGTGCCACAACTACTGAAGCCCATGTGCCTAGAGCCCGTGCTCCGCCACAAGAGAAGCCACCGCAATGAGAAGCCCGTGCACCGCAATGAAGAGCAGCCCCCGCTCGCCGCAACTAGAGAAAGCCCGCGCACAGCAACGAAGACCCAACGCAGACAAAAATAAAATGCATTTTAAAATAAAATAAAATCACCTTCCAAATAAACTACCTGCACTTGAGTCTTTTACCTAGGGTCTGTTTTGGCAGAAACCCAAATTAAGACAAATACCTCATTTGACAGTCCCATGATATGGTTTACAGTGCAGGGAAAGTAGTTTTCCCCCCAAAAGCAGGGTGCTATCACCAAAAGAAAACATGTTGGACAGAAAAACAAAAGATTCCCAGCTCAAGCAGGTAGATCTTAGCTTTCTCTCTACAGAATCCCACTTTAGAATCATCACCCAAAGCTTTGTCTGCCCAACATAGTCAATGTGAATCAATTCCTCTTCAAAATCCTCAAGGCCAGAGCCAAGATACTCAGACAAAGGAAAGTCCTACTCAGACACTTTAATGCACAACGAGAAGGCCCTGGAGACCTGTAAATCAGGTAGCATTACTGTTGTCATGGACAATAAGTGGGAATGTATCTGTCCATCTCATCCTCTGTGATGAGTAGGTATAAAAGTGCTCCTTGTCACCATGCAGACCCTTAGATCATCCTGCAGCATGTCCTGGGTACTTAGTAGGCTGGTGATTTTTCAGCCTGATAGCCCTCACTGATGGCCATTCAAAGCACAGAATACACTTAAGAATTCATGACAATAAGAAAAAGGCCATAAAATCAGGACCCAAGGGAGCAAACTCTGAAATCCCTAGGAATTCAGCAGGAATCTGTCTTGGCTCCTGACTGATTATTCAACACATAGAAGCTGAGGCTGCTAATGAGACTCCTGAAGAAGCCTCAGACCTATTCCAGAAAGTATTCAGAGTGCCCACTACTCACCTGGATCATATATGGCCTTTAGTGTACAGAAATGTTAATGCCCCTTGCCCCAAAGAGCTCCATACAGACCTATAAACGAACAATTATGGCACCTGCAATATGCATTTACTCAATGAATATTTATTGAGTTATATTTATGTTATATTTATATTAATTTCTTGCTCACACACCTATGGGTAGTGGGCTTTGGCTGATCTAAGGTGAGTTCGATTCAGGTGTGCTGAACTTGTCTCTCCTTTTTTCTGGGATGAGCTGGACTCTTAGGGCATTTTTATCCTGTAGTAATGCCAAGAATGCAAGAAGGCCAGTCCAAATACACATGTACCTTCCAACCCTGTGCCTGTATCATGTCCACTAACATCCCAACGGTCAGAGTAACAAGGTCAAGAGACAGGAAAGTGCACCCCACCCATCATGAGGCCATGACAAATGGATGAATACTATTACAAGGGAGATGAAAAATAGAGGGCAGGACTTCCCTGGTGGTGAAGTGGTTAAGAATTCACCTGCCAAGGTAGGGGACATGGGTTTGATCCCTGGTCCGGGAAGACCCCACATGCCACAGAGCAACTAAGCCCGTGCGCCGCAACTACTGAGCCCGTGCTCTAGAGACCGAAAGCCACAACTACTGAAGCCCGTGTGCCACAACTATTGAAGCCTGCACACCTAGAGCCCATGCTCCACAACAAGAGAAGCCACCGCAATGAGAAGCCTGTGCACTGCAACGAAGAGTAGCCCCCACTCGCTGCAACTAGAGAAAGCCCACATGCGGCAACGAAGACCCAACGCAGCCAAAAATAATAAATAAAAAGAAAGAAAGAAAGAAAAATAGAGGGCCAATAATTCAATTCATTGCAGCCTGAACGACAAGAAACAGGCAGCCTCGTGACGATCAAAAGAAAGGAGCTCTGTATGGAACCATGCACAGATAGCAGAAAGAGGGAACAGCTAGGATAAGGGCTAGAGAAACACACCAGATGGGCACCTAATCCAGTTTACAGAGGTCTATGTGGGCTTTCATATCTCATAAAGGTTTCTCCTACACTCCCTACCCTAATAAAGACCTACCCTCAAAGAGAATGAGACTGAGGTATAGATGTCCAACTGCTGGACAAAGGAATCCAAGGGCTAATATTCTGTTTCTTTTTCTTTATTCTGAGACCACTGCCATACCTCGGACGACATTGGTGGCCATCAAAGAACAACTTCAAGCAAGGAAGAAAACAGTTTCAAGCAAGTGGCTGGAGCAGAAACCAGGCCACAAGAAATCAAGATTATAAGAACATGGTTCCTACCTAAAAAATGTGTAGATATTTACTCTGAAATTTACTAGAGATGAAAAATGAGAAAGAAAGAAGAGAGGGTAGAAGAATGTACCATTCCAACCTCAGGGCATTTGCACGTGCTTTTCCTTCTACCTGGAATGTTTTTCCACCAGATCTCCCAGAGCTGAATCCTCCTTATCATTCAGATCTCAATTCAACTGTCACCTCCTCAGAAAGATTTACCCTGACATCTCTCTCCCCATCTAAAACATCCCTGTCCCACCCCACATCACTCTCTAGCACAGACTATTTTCTTCATTGCATTTATTCATATCTGTATTTGTGTTTTAATTTTTGTTTGTTGACTTGCTTATTATCTGTCCTCCCCTCTAGAGTAGGTTTAAGTACTTTTGTTCTGTCTTGTTCACTGTGCCCCCACTGCCTTCAATGGTGCCAGGGACTTGGTAGGTGTTCAAAATAGTTGTTGAATAGATAAACTGATGGATGAATCAATGAATAACTGGAAATAGTGAAGAAGAGGAGAAAGTGGTAAGATAAAAGAGAATAATATAGAAAAAATGAGAAGTAATAGAAAAAAAAAGAATGTGGAAATATTGTGAAGAGCAAAGAAAGCAGGTAAGGAAAGAGGAAAAGAACTTCAGAAGGAAATTGCAGAGGGAACAAAAGAGTTAAAATCTGCAGCTGCTGTCCAGATGCTTGGTGTCTGAACAGGATGATCAAGGGGAATAGTGCTGAACAGGGTCTTGCATCTCATCTCATCCCTTTATCCATCAAAATCTGACCGGGGGGCTTCTCTGGTGGCGCCATGGTTAAGAATCTGCCTGCCAAAGCAGGGGACACAGGTTTGAGCCTTGGTCTGGGAAGATCCCACATGCTGCAGAGCAACAAAGCCCGTGTGCCACAACTACTGAGCCTGCACTCCAGAGCCCGTGAGCCACAACTCCTGAGCCCACGTGCTGCAACTACTGGAGCCTGCGTGCCTAGAGCTTGTGCTCCGCAACAAGAGAAGCCACCGCAAGGAGAAGCCCCCGCTTGCTGCAACTAGAGAAAGCCTGCATGCAGCAACGAAGACCCAACATAGCCAAAAACAAATAATTAATTAATTTTAAAAAAATCTGATCAGGAAGCATCGAGTTGGAAATTGCTACACATTTTGCATTCTTCCTCTGTGCTGAGAACTATTACAATAGCTCAGAACCAGCCCTACAGGAATAGAAACGTCAAAAGTCAATCTGTTTCTTGTAAATAAATAATAACAAATCACCATGTTTGAATACACTCAGGAACTCCACTGTGCTGCAGTGCCACTCTGGATTAGTCTCTTGGTGACAGCCCGGGAGCTTGAGGCCCAGAAGGTCCTAACTGTTTGCCTAAATACCATCTCCCACTTTAATTCTGGCAAATTACTGCCTCCTCTCCATTTATTCTTTTTCTCTTTCTGAGATTCCTACTAGAATTCTAATTCTTAACTTTTCTCTTGTTTTCCAAAGATGTATCCCTCCCAAATGCTTTCTGGGACAGTTCACTGGCTGAATCCTTCAGTTCACTAATTTGTTCTCTAGCTGTATTCATTCTGCTGCCTAATTTACCCATTGACAATGTATTTTCCATTTTTTACAATATATTTTTCATGCCCCAGATTCCAAATGGCTCTTCAAAACTTCTTATTCCCAGTTTATGGTCCTAAGATCTTTGCTTATTCCTATCAGGATATTGGTTTCCCTTATTTTTAAAAATTCTATCATTATTTCTGCTTCTTATGGCCTAGATTATGGAATTTGGTGTCTTGCTACATTTTCCTATGAACTCCTATTCCTTTGGAACTATCAGATACATTGGCTGTGATGAATAAAGGGAGGGAGTAGATGGGGTTGGTGGCAAAATCCTTGATCCTATTCTGTACTTCTCCTGGTAAACTGGGTTGTGGGGAGGATCTTTCAGGTCAGAGAGCCTGATGTAACAATTCGTTCACAGTCCCTTTACTGGCCCTATCCCTATCCTCTTCTGGGAATGGACCAGATTCTAGGCTGCAGACAACACTGCTCTCCATTGGCTGCCACCCTCTGTTGGGATAATCTAGAGGTCAGGCAGCTCACCAGCCATCCTTGCCATCAGCTTACCACCCCCATGGAACTCCAGCCCTGTCTTGTTATTATTCCACCTGCCTCAGGCTAGCACTGGGCTGAAGCACTGTTTCCCTGCCTGCAATAGCAAAGAGGGGACCAACTCTGACATTCTCACCCTGCCTACCTACCATCTGTGGCACCTGGACCTCTCTGTACCTTTTCATACCGACACTCTATCACTTTCACGCTCTCCAAATGATCCCATAGTTTTAGTTGCTTTCTAGGATCCATAAATCTCTCTCTTACTTCTGCAACATCTCCAGGATAAATTCAGGAAGGAGCCAGAAGTCTTTATCAATTCTCCATCTTGGCTAGTGTATTCTTCATTCATAGACTAACACACACAAACACACACACACACACACACACACACACACACACACCCCACACTCAATAAAGCATAATAGTTAGGACCTCTATAAGCATATTTGCAGGACAAATTCTCTTGAAACACTGCAACAATGAATAGACTTATCTTAAATTTTGATAGAAATTGTCCAAGTGCCTTCAAAACAGTGTACCGATTTGCACAATCTCAGTGCCAATTCCCCTGTAAAACTGTATACATTGGTGTTACCAAACATTTCAAGATTTGCAACAAAAATGTATAGAAAAAATGACATTGTTCTTTCAATGTGCTATACTTTAGTAATGAGAAAGATTGGGTGTTTTTCCATATGTATATTGTAGTATTTCTTACAACAGTTAGAAAGACGGCTTGACCTAAATATCATCTAAGTGATTTGTTAAATAATTTGTGGAATATTCAGCTTACAGAAAAAGAATAACAATGATGAATAAATATAAGGAAAAATACTCTAACTATAATTAAAGAAATATGAATTAAAACAATAAATATGACACCATTATTTTTTAACTTCATACCACTGGGAAAGATCTAAAAATTTAATAATTCCCATGGTTGGCAAAGTCCCAGTACTGCTTCTGCTAGCACTAATTCAAATAAAAGTGATGAGCTCTGTCATATGCTTTTGCCCCAAGTCTTGCCTTTCCTACTTTTTAATCCCCTAAGCTACTGAAAAGGTAGCATTAAAAATCCCTTTCTACCACCTATTTTCTTACTTTCTCTGAACTCAACACTCATAGTCCCTTAACTCTGGACGAGAAACAAGATAAAGGGAGAAAGAAATCAACTAGAATTCCACTAGCCAAAGTTTAGTCCTCCAAGCATTTGACACACAAGGGATCATCTAGTGTCTTAATTTGGTTCCCTTGAAAGCAGTAATAGCTGAGGACTTGAGTACTTATTTGGAATGTAACCCCTGGAAGCAACAGTAAGGGGTGGTGAGAAGGAGGCAGGAAAAGGGTAAACGTCACAATGGCGCAGTTCTGAGCTGGTTAATGCTGTGGGCAGCTGGGACTCAACCCCACTGGTGACCCTTTGAGGAACAGTACTGCACCTCAGGATTGTCCCTATGAAGGACAGGTGGCAGGGGTCTTTGTTCGCTCTCTCCCATCCCCTATCCTTTGAGGGGTACCTCAGGGTTTGTTAACTTCCCTGTTCTTCCAGGCTGTCATGTGGCTTCAGAAAAATACACTGAAATGTGAAGGAGGAGATAAGATACTAGCAGAATATTGCCAGCATCCACGGGAATGGTCCTCCAGCACCAACACTGAAATTAGAGGTGAGCCAGGCGCATGGAGCAGATGCACAAAATACATCCACCCAGTCTTTACTCTGGCCCTCTTGTCTTGTGGCTATGATTAAGGAGAAGCCCATGTTCCTCTAGCTCTTAATAAGACCTTGCCTTTTCCAACACAGCTATTCCTAAGGTAGCTGAGAAAAACTTGGCTCAAGAAAAATACAAGTATCTCCAACCAAGACAAGAACTTTTGCTTGTTTCAGTTCCTGGAAAAGTCTTCTTGATCCCGTAGGATGAATCTCTTCTCTCCCTAACCCCAGGCCCTGAGTCTGAGGGCCCCAGCTGAAGTTCTGCTGAAACTACAAATATATGACCCAAATCTGTCAAAACCCCCTGTGTCTACAAAATAAGGTGCTGAAACTCAGGTTAAAGACCCCTGATGTTCATCCATACTAAAGTCTTCCAGTTGCTAAAACCTTCTGCCTCCAAGAGCTGACCTTGGTCTTTGGGGCCCCATCAATAGCATCTGTTACCACATTGCTCTTTTTCCTCAAGTGCTAGTCCTTGTGTGGAAATTTTTTTCATTTCTTTTATGCTTTCTTATTTTTTTCCCCCTTGTGTGGGATTTTTAAGACTTCCCAGCCAACTCTCTCTCTGTTGAAAATTCAGGGACATCAGTCATGCCCTTTCCTCCTTATATGGATCCTAACCAATTTCAGGAAAAGATGCAAAGACCCAGAAGAGGATCAAGAGAAGAATGAGTTTTTAACTTAGCTGAGCTGGAGAGCATTACATGGCTCTCCTTACAAATCTGCACTTTGAGACCAGTATGATCCAGATTTACCCACCTAGTTAGTTATAGGCTGAGAAGTTGGCACAAACACAGGAGAGGCAGCCTGATCTTCAAAAGGAGAAAGACATTCAATAAAAATAAGTAAATAAATTTTGAAAAAGAATATGAAGAAAAGAAAGTGTTAGAAAAAAATGAGATATTACCCTCAAGATCCTTTGCTTCTCTACCTTTCTCACTTGAAGAACCGAGAAACGTGTGTTTCAGTGACTGCTAGAACGATCCAGCAGCTACAGTGAAGACTAAATATCACTCTTCTGAAATGTCAAATGCTTAAATATGTTTAATAATAAAATTCCAATGTTATTAAACCAAAAAAACAAAAGAAAGAGAAAGACATGCCAACCCTTGTTGTACCTGGGAGAAGGCAGGTCCAAAAGAGGAAGGAGGAGAGATAGAGAGAAGCAGGGAGAGACATAGAGAAGGAGAAAGAGGAGGGGGGAGAGATGGAAGGAGGAAAACCACGGACAGAGAGAAGGAAGGATGGAAGCATGCCCACTGGTACACAGAACAAGGAGGTAAGCCAAGTCTTGCCCAAGTGCATGAGCTTCCTCCCCACACTTATTAAAAGGCAGAAGAGTTAAGAGAACTACCTTCCTCGCTGGGCCAAAGTGGGGAGTAGAGAAAATAGGACTGGCTGCTAATTTCTTTTAGACCTTGAACTTACACTAGTAGGGAGGTCTGCTACAGATGCTAAAGAGTATTACCAACATTAATTGAAGGTTTCACACGTAGAGAAGATATTTGTGGAGTTCTGAAATACCAATAATCCCAGGTGTGAGGTCCCCAGTAACCTTTTTCCCACTGCACTCCTGCATTCATGGGAAATGATGCATGTTCCCTTTTGGAAAAACCTAAGCCTATCTGGACATCTCCAGGCATCTCTACCCACCCACCCCAACGCCGAGCACCAAAGGCTGCCTCTGAGAAATCATTATTTATTGCACGCCCATCCGTGGGGGAGATTTGTCACGGCTGCTGAAACACTTGCATTCTCTGCACATCTTCACTCCTCTGGGAACCCTGACCACAAAATGAGTTGATTTTAACTGTGTCTTGCAGGGAGTGCACCTATTTTTAGCAATTATCTTTGGAGTCACTGAAATAAAAGCTTCTGAAAATTAATGATTTTCACCAAGGTGTTGGCTTCTTTATATGCAGAGCTCAACTGCACAAGATTAAAGAAGAACCAGGCAGATGGTATTAAGCTAAGGGTGGTTTTTCCGAGAAGAGAATACAGAGAGGGAGATGGTACAGGATAAAGAAAAGAGCTATGGACGCAGAGTTAGGAAATCAGTCAAATCCTGTATGACCATAAGTAATTCACTCCCCTTCTCTGACTCTCAGTTGTCTTTTTTTAATGGAGAAATTATATGTGAAGGAACAAAAATGAGTCTCCTTAAAAGGTGACCTCCAAATTCCTCTGAGAAGGGAACTGATCTATCTTTTCATAAGAACATATTTCAGTAGGTAGTTTGGCTTATAAAATGAGACATTCTAAACAAAACCAGGTTCATCTGGGGTAAGTAAAAAAGAGATAACTAAATTTTTAATAAGAAATGAACAGGAATTTAGCATCAAGTAAGCTAATGGGAAGAAGGGAGATATTCAAAGGAGAGAGGAAGGGATTTCAAGTAGGGTAGGGAACGGATGTTAGAAAATAAGAGATGACCAATAAAATGTGAGTGGAGGAGATGTTTGTCAGTTTCACAATGAAGCAGTGAAAAGCACATGCACAATTCTCTTTCACCCTCAGCACTGAGAAGACTTCCTGTTCCCTTTAGAACCTACCCAAAGGCAGAGCACCATTAGCTTGGGCCCCTGAGAGACCGCATGGAGCTGAGCCCTGCGTGGCAACGATACAATGGCAAGCCATGGTAAGATGTAGAGGTTGGTTGTTTATGACAGTGTAACCTAGTTTCTTCTGGTTCTCCTTTCCTGCTTCTAGCATAAGTCCTCCTAAGAACTTCTAGAAAAAAATGGGTTTTCTACCATATATGGGGTTTAAATTGGTGCCAGTCCCATTCTACACTCTTCACTGCACCACTCTGTGTTTAGGGAGTAATGACTTCTGCAGATTGAATCCCCAGGTATCCCTTACCTGTTGGATAGAAGCAGCCAGTGGGAGGTGACAGCAAGAGCTCAGAGAGTGAGAGGAGACAGAGCAGGGGGGTACTTACACCTGGCCCCCTGCTAGGCTCTGGTTCAGCCCACCTACCACCACCACTCCTGGCTGGCTGGCCCCATCCCACATGTAGGGCTTTCAGGTTCCAGTAACACTGCTTCTCCCTTCATCCCTCCCCCACAGTGGTAATGGCTCCCCACTGTTGCTATTCCTGTGTGTTTCACCAACTCTTGTTGGCTCCTTCATCCTGCCCACACCTCTATAAAGAGAGGCTGTCATTCCTCTCCCCAGGGAACTCTGATGTTTACAAGGCCAACACCAATTTTATTTACACTTCAGAGGACGAGGTAAACCCAGTGTGCTGAAGGTTGTAGGAACACCCAGGCAGTTGACATCTGGCGTACAAATAATGACTTCAAAAAATTGTATGAAAGCGACTAGAACGTAGGAAGCATCTACACATATGGATCTGAATCAAAGAAATAAAGCTTTCATTTCAATGGGGCATCCTGGCACTTCACATCTGCCCATTGCACACTTACCTTGAAAGAGCTGACGGTCCTCAGGTGACTTAGGCTATAAATCGAGGAAACTGTCAGTACATCTTGAAACAAATCTCTTGTGGATTTTACCCTAGCTCTAACAGAGGCTCCTCAGGATGGGGTTGCAGGGAACTTGAGATGACTAAAGTCCTGGGATGTTCTTTTTACCTCCCCTATAAGGCCTCCTAAATGGAGAGGGCAGATGTCCATCAGGACCCCTCCCTCCCTGCCCCCTGCCCCACAGAGAATGTGAAAATCTGAGAGCTATTTTTTTTTTTTTGGATAACTTATTGTTTTCCTAGATATCTCTTTTCTTAATTTTATTGGACTATGGTTGATTTACAATGTTGTGTCAGTTTTAGGTGTACAGTAAAGTGATTCAGTTATATATATATATATATATATACACATATTCATTCTTTTTCAGATTCTTTTCTCATATAGAGAAAAGAGTATATCACAGAATATCACAGAGTATTAGGTAGAGTTTCCTGGGCTGTACTGAGAGCTTTCTTTTCTTTCCTCACTCAGACACTGAGGCACCTACATTACGAGCGGGAAACATGGAATAGGAGTGGAAAAGCCAAAACGCTGTGATTTGATATAAGCATAAATTAGATTCCAAGTCTTGTTTGATAAGATAAGAGCAGACTTGAGGACCTAATCATTGTCAGTTTAACACAAGAATGGATGCCAAATATTAACATAGTTACTCAAAAATCGGTCCACAGGAAAATGGGAAACTGATGCTAATGGTAAGAGTGAGGTATGTCGGTACACGAAGCAACTCCAGAGCTCACCATTCAAACAGAATAAGATGTGAATGATGCCCCCTGGAGGTGTGCAGTGCAGGCACTCATTCATCCAGAGTCTAGAAGACAACTCAGCAAAGATGAATCCTTGCAGTTCTTGGAAAACCCGGTGGCTACCCCCATTCTTTCACAGACATTCCCCTGTTTGTTTTAAAGGCATGGTCCTCTGAGCCAGCTTGTGATAGGCTGGGTTCTCCTTCTGTGAAGTAGGGAAATCTAACAGGAGTTGCCATACCTTCAGATGGGCCATCAGGCTAGGACTGTTTAGCAGAGTTAACTCAATCCTGCTGCTCCTGATGTGGCCAGACAGAGGGAAAGTGGAAAGTATTATCCTTGCTGACATAAGTGAATTTCTGATGGAATTTACAAATACACAATCTAATGTTTGGAACAACCTAGAACTCTCTTTGAACCCAGGACTCAGATTATTAACTAGCTACTGAGCATCAAGAGATAGAATAACGTAATGATAGAATAACGTAAGGAGACAGAATAACATAATGTCTAAGGCCCAAGTGCTTGGGTGTCAATCACCAGTCTGTCACTTACTAGCTGGGTGATCACCTCACTTGGATGAATCACTTCACTCCCATGCCTCAGTCTCCCGTGACTATAAAGTAGGGAGGATATGAGTACCTCCTGAAGATTGTTGTGTATGTTAAATGAGTTAGTATGTCTGGTGCCTAAAATAATGCATAGCACATAGTAAGAACCACCTAAGTGTTTGTTAT
This sequence comes from Phocoena phocoena, assembly GCF_963924675.1. Lineage (NCBI taxonomy): Eukaryota > Metazoa > Chordata > Mammalia > Artiodactyla > Phocoenidae > Phocoena > Phocoena phocoena. The sequence goes on from NC_089233.1 coordinate 19,010,704, forward strand.
TCTTATCTCTGCATGGCCCACAGGCAACACAAACTCAAGTGTTCAAATGGAAATCATCATTTCCTTTCCCTTCAAAACACATAAAATTTCTTCTAGGCATACTGAGTTACTGATCTCATAAATAATTTCACTATTTCCACCGGGACCAAAATTCAACGTCTTAAGACTTCTCTGCCTTCTCCTCCTACCTCCCCACAACTGCTAACCAAATACAGCTAATTCTGTCTTTGATGCATCTTATAGCTGTTCTTCCCTCTCTGTAGCCTTCTACCATAGCCTCAGTTCAGACCTTGGACTGGACCACTGAAATGACTTCACCATTCATTTCCCTGTTTTCAGTTTCATCCTGAATCCTCATCTCCATCCCAAACCAATCCTTCACACCACCTCCGAAATCATCTCCCTAAAGCGCAGACCTGAGTGTGTGCGTTAGGCATCTTAGGCTAGGCTATACTACCAAACCTAAGGGGCTTAACACAGTGAAGGTTTATTTCTCATTTACATAACAATCCAATGTGAGTTGTAGGGATCTTTTCAGGGACCCAGGCTGTTTCCATATTTTTAGCGATGCCATCTGCAGCTCATGGCCTGGTGGACAGCAGCATAGCCTCGACCAGTAGTTCTCAAACTTTGACCTCAGGATCCCTTTACAGTCTTAGAGAAATCTGTTTGTGTGTATTACAAGTAGCAAATTTTACCACATTAGAAATTAAAGTAGACTTTAAAAAATTTTTAATCTATTTGTTCACTTAAAAATAACTAATTCATTACATGGTAATATAATAAAATATCTTTATGAAGAATAAAACAATAAAACAAATAAATATATAGAATAGTTTGTTCCAAAACAAAATATTTAGCAAGAAGAGCGGTGTTGTTTTGCATATTTTTTGCAAATCTTTTTAACATATGACTTAATAGAAAAGAGCTGGATTCTCTTACCTGCTTTTGCATTCAGTCTTCTGTGATGTGTTGTTTTGGTTGAAGTAATACGGAAAATCCAGCCTCACACAGATGTGTAACTGAAAAGAGAATAGTATTGTAACAATGTTTTCAGATAATTATGGATATTCTTCTTTGAAACAATCCCCAAACTTGACAAGTGCTTATTTTCTTAAGCGTTATTTGCAATACAGACTGTGAAATCCTATCAACAAACTTTTCATATTCTGCTACATTAAAATACATTGGTAAATCATATAGTTTGATGGGTCTTTTACTTGCATGCTTTTGCAACATCGTGCATTGGTCATTTGGAAATTATTGGTTCACTGAGCTTTGCAGAACTTCCAAAAGGTGACGCATTTCATTATGCAAGATTTTTTAAATTGCATCAGTTAATATCACCCATTTCATCAGAAATGTCTTTAAGAATTGGGAAGCTGTTGAGCTCATGGTGGGTGGCACATACACATTTTTTTGAAACTCTAATTTTCTCCTGGAGGATGAACTTGAGCGTCTGCAATACTGTCAGTTGCCTTCCTTAAAGTTATAGACTCACTTCATTCATTCTCAGGAAATATCCATATCTGAATAACCATCATTTATCTGTCATTGTTCTTTCAAGTAAAAATGGTGTTACATTTAAAAAGCAGCTAGATCATTTTTTTAAAAACTGTACTTTCCAAATCAAAAATTTAGTAACTCGATAAGAAACTTCATCTAGGGGGGAAAAACATAAGCCTAAGAACAGCCCAAGAAAATCTCGTAATAGGAGAACAATGATAGAGGACCACACATCACAACAGATTGTGAAACCGCAAGACTAAAACAGTAAGACACTAGCCCAGGAGTAGGCCAATGGATTAATAGAACACAATTTGAGTGCCCAGAAATGGACAGATCAGAATTCAGTGTATGGTAAATATGGAATTTCTCATTGATGAAGGCAAGAGGGAGTTATTCAATAAAAGGTGCTTTGTACAATTTTCTATTCATTCAGGAAAAAATTAAGTTAAATTCCAACCTTAAACCAGACAGAAAAATCAATTGAAACAGTATTAGAATCTAAATAGAAAAAATAAACATTAAATGTACCATAACACATTTACTTATTACAACAGCTCTACAAGATAGCTATTTGATCCCCATTTTGAAGATGTAGAAACTCAGGCTCAGACAGATCAAACGGCTTACACAAGGTCACACAAGTCATATGCCGCAGTTCATAAGAGAATCACAGACACTTTTTCCTCCAAATGTCCCTATTAGGTGAATTCACTTGACATTTCTCTTTCAACCTAGCTCCTAACTTTTAGCAAATGATCTTCACCTTCAGCCCAGGACAGAGCCCAGGCAGAGAACCTAATGAGACCTTAAGTTCAAGAGAAAATTCAGGTAAAGACCTCCAGTTTCACACCTGGGTTCTACCCAGTGAGGGAGATGAACAGGTGCCATGGAGAAGAATGCTGGGGGGAATCTGAATCAGAACTAGTGGTCTTTTGGTGCTTTAACAGCATAGCTTGGTGATGTGGTAGAGACTGTTGTGCGGAAAGATGAGCAGGTACCTCCTAAAGACTGGGCGGGGGGTGGGGGTACTGCCTCCCAGCTCATTCCTTCTTTACAGAGAGTTTCTCCCATGGGGATGGAGGCTCAGTCATTGCACACTTCTCCCAACCATGGCCCAGGGCTGAGAGAGGAGCTCACAGATTACGGAAGGCAAGTGACACAGCATCCAGTACCCAATGTGCTCAGTGCTGTATTAGGGTCTTCATGGGGTGCTACAGAGGACAGAGGTGTGCACAACTGACTCTCCCCAGCCCTGACCTCTACTGCCTTCCAGCTACCTCTAGTCACACTTAGTTCTTCACATCCTCCCTCCCCTCACATCCTCTGTAACGTCCTCCAAGTCTAAGTCTACATCTCCCCCAATCTCCTTCAGACCTCACTATGTCCAAAATCCCTCCCAACTGCCTGTTTCTCTTAGTTCCCCTCCTAGTCCTGGATCACCTCCAAGCCCCTCTCTGTCTGCCCCCAGCACACACTGTGCCCCAGTCACTCCCCTGTGCTTCACATTCAAAACAGTACCCCCACCACCACGTCTCTTCCACCCTCTACCTAATTCACAGAAGAAAGAACCCCTTCAAGAAGGGCTCAGAAGGATATGTATGAGTTTTCCAGGCAGAAGAGCAGGAAACAGAATTCCAGGCAAAACTAACATGGAGAGAACAAGCAGACATCCTAGTGCTCTGTGAACAGTAAACATTCGGAGCAGCCTAAGTGAAGTGTCCACGGGCATGGATGCTTGCGAGGCGGACACCAACCAGATTGTGAAGGATCTAGTATTCTGTGTTAACAGAAGTTGAACTTCATCCAATAGGAAATGGATAGTCATTGAAAATGAGGTTCTGGAAGGCACCAGCCCTCTTTTCTACTGGATTTGTAAGATACAATGTAAATCCACACCAATGGCCTCTCGTCTTGAAAATGCTAAAGACAACAGGAGTCCATGACTCTCAGCTGCAGGTTATTTCAAGTGATTTGGGATATCAGGTTGGCATTGCCTAGTAGTCTATACTTTTGTAGTGAATCTGGAGAGCCCTACTGTCAAGCAGTGCCTTGCATGCTGCTCTCTGGATACTCTTGCTGGCTTCAGACCTTTCCTCCATGCTCCTCCCTAAGGCGAATGAGGACCTCAGCTCCTCTGCTCAGGATGACCTTACTCTCCATCACTGATCAACAGCAAACACTGCTCTCATATCCTGACATTTTGACCCCCATGGACATTTAAATTCTGACAAAGTTTTGAAAGCTTAGCAAACAGCATTCCCCTCTCTCAACCAATCTCCCTCTCAAACTCTCTTTTCCTCTCTCTCTCATTTGCTAGGTCTCACTTCCATCTATGTCTTTCTCTCTACATCTCTATTTCTATCTCTGTCTCTTTCGTCCTCCTCATACTCTGTTCCTCTCTCTCCTCTCTCTCTCTCTTTAATCTTTTTTTCTTTCATACACATGTGCACAGAACATTTTTCACAATTTCTTGTGAATAAGAAATAGAAAGCATCATTATTTTAATGCAGTTTGTGATGGGTTGATTTTTAAATTACTGGTATAAATAATCAATGCTAAATAAAACTGATAACAGTGAAAACCACAAAACACAACTTGTTACTAACTACAAATTGACAGAAGAATCAAATTTTGTTTTTTAAAAAAATTAGATTTGTATATTTTGACCCAGGAAAAAAAATAGACTTAATAGAAATAAGGACTATTACACAAAGTAGAAGCCAGAATCAATAAAATTTGCTTGGATAATGCCTAATCAATACATCAAATTTTGTTTCAAATTTTAAATGGAAAATAACTGATCCAAATGAAAATAATTTTAGTAAGAGTTAACATTTTTGGAAATGGTTTAACTGCTATGGAGAAAATTGATCAAGGGATTAAATTGGCTTAATGGAATTTACTGCGGAAAACACTTTCTGAATGGAAACTCCATCTGAGTTGATATGATTCTAATTACAAGTCTTGGATTCAAAATGTTCTCAGGGTCAAAAGAGCAGGAACAAATGTTCCCAAAGTCAAAACAGAGGGGTCAAAATGGTGAGGTCAAAACATCCAGTGGAATAGCAACAGATGTAAGGGGACACCATGCCAGGCAACTTCATTTTGCCTCAAAACAGGGCTTTTGATCTTTTAAAAAAAAAATTAAATACAAGAACAAAAACTGTATGACTGAAGGCATAAGCCAGTCACACAGAAACACATGAGTTTCTTAGGCATCTGGAATATTAGCCAGAACAGAAAGTAACGTGTGAGAATACGGAGAACAACATTTATAAAACGAGGATTATAGGAGAACTACTCATCGAGATGGTAGGATCAAGTAAGACAATCTCTAAAATACAGTCAACTTCAGACCTAGTAAGAGAGCAACAAACACTAGCTCTATGCCAGTAGGATCAGTAGCAGTCATAGTAGTCATAGCATTATTTGAGAAACTACACAAAAGATTTACATGTCAGTCATAAAACTAGGTTCAATCTGGAACAGAGCAAGACCCTGTGGTCCTTCCTTGCCATGTCCTCCACTTGCCTTTTGTCTCTAGAAAAACTTTAGCCAAAGAATAATTTTAATCAGAGAAGTGGGAAAATACAGAAGCAAAGGAAAGCAGTCAAACAGGACATAATAATAATAGTTCAGTCATTAACAAAGTCAAGGACCTTTAATTTCTCCTCAAGGGCTACAGGTAATATTCTGAGCCCTATCCCGTGAGCTGTCTTATAGAGACTGAAACCCCTACCAGGTGGAAGAAATTAACTACATGATGATCAGTCTGTAGCCATGACATAAGCTGCCACAGTTCCGAGAATTGGCCTGAAGTAAATGGGAACAAACCGACCCTAGGACTGAAGATTAACTGTGCTTAGAACAATCAAGATGACGCTGGTCAGACCACCGCAGGACCAATTTCAAGATGACTGTCAGAGCTGACTGCTGTTTCTGCATGGAGCCTCTTCCCTCCACCTCTATACCCCTGAAACTCCCCTTTAAAAGCTCTTAGCCACTGATAGTCAGTGGGGATTCGGCCTTTGGACATGAGGTCAGCCTTCCCACCCCACCCCACCCCACCCCCAGCTACTGGTCTCCAGAAGACAGCAAACTTTCCTTTCCACCAACCTCGCCTCTCAAGTGCTGGCTTTAGAGTGGCGAGCAGCAAGACCCCACTTTCAGTAACAGATTTAAAGAAACTTCTTATACTCCCTGCTCTCCTCCTGAAAACCACCTCTGACCATCCCCTGCTCCTCAGTTCCCAATGCCCGCCCTGGCGCACACAAACGCTCGTACACCCCGCCTCACAGAGCGTGCAGAGCTCTGCCCTGGTCCCTTTGCTCTGGCTGCTCTCCTTCCTGGAATGCCCTCTCTCTCATCCCCACCTGAAAAATATTCATGTGTCCTTCACAACCCAGATCAAAGGTCATTTCTTCTATGAATTTTCTATTGGCTCTTCCACTATGCACCAGAGCCTTTTATTCATATTTTATGGCCTCATATTTTAAAAAATTGTGTGGCTATTTCCCCCTTAAACTGAGTTCCTTGAGGATATTTTTCTCCTTGAGTCCTCAGCCCTTGGTACCCAGGAAATGTTTATTCGGGCCATATTTACTAATGACACTCAAATTCGGATAAATATTCCCTCTAGAGAGATTCATTAGTGTAATCTGGCCTATTTTGCAGAGAATTAGATTGCATTGCCTTTGAATAGGAACACTTCTGACTAGTAAGTGATGTTCTGATGAAATGTCAATTTAATGTTAAGAGAAAGCTTCCAGAACAATCCACAGAGCTGTGCAGATGCTCACCTGTGAAGATTTGTGACTGTTCTGTTTGCAAGAAGTTTTCCAAGTCAGCAGAGATCTCGTTACAGACAGAGTCAAGGGGATTCAGAGGCTATCCCCACACCCATAGCCACAGAAAACCTGGGAAATTAAACAACATTGACATCTAGAATGGTTTGATGTCCGGAGATACATACTATTCCAAATTACCATTGTGGCAAGATAATTTACTGAGATGTTAATGTGTTGAAGAATTACAAGAACAAGAGTGCATTTGTGCTTTGGAATCTGAACTTCTCTCTCTCTTAGTCTAAGAAGGTAGCCAGGCCTTTGTTTTGTCTTTCTTCAAAGTGTTTTCAGAGCAGAAAGTCAAAGTTCCTGAAAGACAACATCTCTCTCTGGCCTTTGTGAAAACCTAAGATCACCAGGAAGATGACAGTGGGCATCCTGGAGGAGGATGGGAGAATGGTGTGTGCCCAAGGATGGTGAGTAAGAGGAAAAGCTGAGAGGAGAGAGATTCCACCACAAAAAGAAAGAGATGGGATCCTTAGTAGTGGGATTATTAATCCACAGCCCCACAGAGCCTGAAAGACTTGGTAGGACTGTGTGTGTTACACTCAGCCAGGCTGGGCCTTGGACACACCCAGACTTTCAGCCCCAGTGAAGTTTTTCATGCCCAGGCACAGAATGGAGGCGGAACGTCCCAATTTCAAGGTGCCATATGGGTTTATTATTACAGGTAAAGAGTATGGACTAAGACTAGAAAGAACCTCCCCAAATACTTTACTCCACCTAAAACCCCATGCCCACAGGGCAAGTCACGAGAGTAAAGTGACCCTCAATAAAGAGAACAGAGATTTTCCCACCAGCTAAGCAGGTTGCTGGCTCAGCGTGGAACTTAATCAAATAAAGAGTGACATTTCTTGCATAACCTGGATGCTGGTTGTGAATTCATTACCTGCGTCATATGAATGCCTTGATGGAGAACATATCAGAGCGTGTGGCACCTGGCCTCTTACATTAGAGATACCATGAGGATGTGTTCTCCCTGACAAGACAACCCCCCTGAAACTCCTCAAGGGTTCTGCAAGCTTGTCTGTTTCCTCGTGGCCTGGAAGCTGTTGGGTCGATGTTGACTTCACCTGAGTGTGTTGCAGTGGGACCCACATCAAAATCTCAGTTTCACAACCAGCATAGAGATTTATGGAACTCGTTGGTGAGTGCTAATATTTAAAGTTCCAAAGCTCCTGAGCTTTTTTCACTTTTCATAAAGTTTTCATTTTTATAATATTTGGTCAATAAATATATATTTAATGCTTATTGTGGCTCAGGCACTGTGCTAGGCACAGAGGATGCAATGGGGCACAGCTATTCCTAAATAGTGACACATTCTATTGTATTCTCTGGGGACTGAGTTAACAACTGGTTCCCTGGGGATTGTACATCATGTGTTTACAGCAAGAAAGGAAAAGGAGGGAGCTCTGTCTTTTGGTTCAGATGTTTTAAGAACCTCGTATGTCTAGGGCAGTGACAGCGAGCTTCTCTGAGGTAGGTGACTTCTGAAACCATGGTGGAGAGTTGGAGGGAACACCTGTACCTATATCAGCACATGACATCACCACCCACCTGGTGCTCTGGCTTTCAAAGCTGTGACATATGATTAGAAGAATTCTGAGGGAGTTTTTAAAACATCGGTTTCCAAGCCCTACCCCAGACCAATTAACTCAAAATCTGGGGATTGGCCGGCCTTAAGTGTATTAAACAAGCTCCCAAGTGATTCCAAAGTACTAGTGTCTGGATCCCACACCCAGGGATTCTGATTTAATTCATTGGTATGTGGCCTGATTGGGCATTTTAAAAGCTCTCCTCTTGGGCTAAAAACGGTCCCTGGATTGACAATATCATCTGGGAACTTATTCAAAATGCAAATTCTCAAAACCCACCCAGAATCAGAAACTCTAGAGGTGGGGTACAGCAATCTGTGTTCTAACAAGCCTTCCGGGTGTTTCTGAAGCATGCTAGAGTTTGAGAACTACAGTAAGTCCCCTACATATGAACCTTCAATTTGCGAAATTTCAAAGATGTGAACGTGCGTTCCATCAACATCAGGCATGAGTGACATTGCAGCTTGCCCGCCATCTCCTATTGCTGACGATCCTTCAACTCTACCATCTCCCACCTCCTCTCCCTCCTCCAGTCAGTAACTCTTCTTGCCTGTTCACTCAACACCAGCGCCTATATGGCAGGTGTTGTACTACACTGCTGTACTTTTCAAGGGACTGTACTGTAAGATTAAAAATGCTTTCTTTATTTTTTATGTATTATTTGTGTGAAAAGTATTATAAACCTATTACAGTACAGTACTATATAGCCAATAGTGTTAGTTGGGTACCTAGGCTAGCTTTGTTGGACTTACGAACAAACTGGACTTATGAACGTGCTCTCAGAACAGACCTCGTTCGAATGTAGGGAACTTACTGTATTGCTAATAATTGCCCAAGCCAGAAACCTGGGAGTAATCCTCGTTTCTTCCCATTCACCCCCTCTCCACATTCAGCCGAGCCTGTCTATTCTGTTCAAAAATATATCTCAGATTCCACTCTTTATTGCCACTGTTCCGGTCCAGATGGTCATCATCTCCTGCCTGGGCTGCTGTGACAGCCTCTTCCAAAGCAGCGGTTCTCAACGCTGGCTGCACACTGACTCCTGGGGCCCACTCCCAACAGGCTCTGATTTTAAATAGCCTGGGGGTGGAGATGCAGCTGGGCATCAGTGTTCTTTAGAAACTACCCCCACCCCAGCAGAGGGTAACATGCAGCCCGAGTGGAGAACCACTGCCTGAAATGGTCTTCCCCTTCCACTTCTGCCTTTTTAGAAGGGCTACTGCCAAGGTCCAACCCCAGGGGGTACCATTCACAGTGCAGTCTACATAAAGGGTACCCACTGGGGTGATGCCAGGGGAAGCCCTGCCCTAGCACCTATTCTCCACTAAGCAGGAGGATCTTCTCAAAACATAAATCCTATCAGGTCTCTTCCCTGCTTAAACCCTTAAAGGTTTACCATGAAACCAGAAAAGAAAATCCAAAGTCTTTATCAAGGTCTAAATGCCCTGTACCATTTGGCCCCTATCTGTAACCTCATCTTCCCTCCAACACCATCCTCTCCCCAGACTGGCCTTAATCCGCTCCTCAGGCCCACAAAGCCTTTCTCTACTTAGATATCTTCATGCAGCTTGCTCCCTCTGTCCAGAATGTACTTTCTCCACTGGTCACATGGCTGACATTTTCTCATCCCTTGGGTCTCGGGTCTGGTCTCCTATTCAGAGTCACTATCTTTGGCCACACACACACCCTTTTTGCTCAATTATTCTTTATCTTGGTGTCACGGTTATTGTCTTTACAGCACTTATCATAACTTGTAATAGTTTCATCTGTCGGTTTAGATACTTGTTTCCTCTCTCTGTCTCTCTCTCCTCACCCAGCCCAGTCTAGATTGAAGAATCTGTGGAGTCAAGGATAATTTTTGTTTCATCCACCTAAGCACACTACCTGGCACATAGTATACAATAAAAATTTGTTGAAGGAATTAATTAATCATGGATCCAAGAAATGATAAGAAGTCCAAACAAGTTCCCTAAGTCTGGACCTCCACAGAGAACACATTTTAGAAATAAAGACAGCAGTGCAATGAACACCAAGGAGATTGGGCCAAGATTATGAAACTCTTCCATGGGGCTAGAATTCAGAATCAGGCCTCCAGACTTAGAGAGAAAACTGGGACCCTAAATGGCCTGAGCAGAAATTCAGGAAGAAGGACCAAGGTAAAATTCCAATCTTGCAAACTAAGGCTGGAGAAAATAAGACGTGATAGGTGGATATCGAATCCTACCGGTAGAAAAATAGCAGAAGAGGATAAGAAAGCACAGCAACCTACGGGACCACAGAAACATTGGTAGGTATTCCTAGGAACACGTCACAGTGGCCCAAGCGATGCCAAACTCCTCACAACAGGCATTGCATATGTCCCAGGATTGAGGAGTTTGCTAAGAACTGTAATCCCACAATTTCCCTTATGTACACATTGAACACCTTCTATATGCCAGGCACTGTAGTAGATGCTGGCTTAAGTGGAATGAGGAAAATAGACAATGCCCAAGCTTAGAGTCTAACAAGAAAGCTGGATAATAAATGAGGAAGTTGAGCAAAGCAAGCTCAACTTTTGTGGGGCTGGAAGCCTATATAATTTGGGGAGGAGGGAGCGCCCCCTAAAAAAAATACAAAATTACAAGTACAAAATTAGATGCAAAAGTAAATACCTATATACTTGTCAAACTCACAGAACTATACACCAAAAATATATATGTAAATTAAAAAATAAATTCTAGGGAGATTGGGATTGACATATATACACTATTGACGTTATGTATAAAATAGATAACTAATGAGAAGCTACTGTATAGCTCAGGGAACTCTACTCAGTGCTCTGTGGTGACCTAAATGGGAAGTAAATCCAAAAAATGGAGATATATGTGTACGTGTAGCTGATTCGCTTTGCTGTACAGTAGAAACTAACACAACATTGTAAAGCAACTATACTCCAATAACAATTAATTTAAAAAAATTAATTCTGAACAAAAGCAAAGATCAGTGTCTGGCAGGGAAACAAGCACTCAATAAATATTATATTGCATTACTGTCTCCAAAGCATAAAGTAAATATGTATTAAGAATGAGTAAAGAAATCACAACAAATTACAAATTAAAAAAAAACCTGGCATATACTGCAAACCACAAAATCCAGAAAAAATATTATAATATTTATATTTATTTCCCCAGGTATTTGACCTCAAACTTTTCAATTGCTTCTTTGTATGAAGACAATTTTGTAACATAATTTTCTTTGGAGAGACTAGCAGGATAATTTAGTATTTCTTCTAGGATGGTTGATTAAAATTAATTTTTTAATTAATTGTTTCTTTAAGCTTCACCATTTTTTACTGGTATGTTAAGTAAAATTTGAATATTTTTTGTCCTAAGTTGGAAGACCTCTATTCATTTGCTTTCATATGTGAGCTATAAGATTTGGAAGACTTAGCATAGGAACTATTTGGAAGACTCTATAGTCTTTTGAGAATTTGGAAGACTCTATAGTATAGAAGAGCTTTTGGCTGTGCACATTTCAAACTTGGCTTCTCATCCATTGCCCATGTAATTCTGGTGCCAGGTACTGAAGGGCACATTCCAAATATGGATTCAGTCTTGGCTCTGCACTGTCATGCCACATCACCCCATGAGTTGGCACAGTAGGCAGTAAAAGTATACCTGAAAGTCATTTTTATCATGGGATTGCTAGCAACAATTTAACCATGTGCATAAGTAACTGCAAGCTACATAAATATATCTCATTAACCATAAACTAAAATGCATCCCTGACTTAACTTCTACTTAGTTACGGAAAACTGCCTGCAGTTTCTTCAGTGCTACTCAGTGTGAAGGAAATGCAATGGAGAGAGCAAGTCACAGTGGAGAGAGACATGAGTCTTAATGGATTGCACTTAGAGTAGTTTACTTTTGCAAATTTTAAAAATGCCCATGCAAGTAAGGGGGCCTGAAGCTAGCAAGTACTGGGTCTGATGAAAATGGTTACTGTTGTTTTGTATGTTCAGCACCCTTACTTCCCTCTTTGGACAACAGAACCCTTCTTTCCAGATAACAAAACATTCTTCTGTGTGATTTGGAGTGAACATATGAGCTAGACAGGCTATCCAAGTATGGATTGCCAGTACCCCATTCCCCTGGTTACAAAGATTGGTACACGGATGGGCACTTGATATGAGAAAGATCAATTTGCATCTTCTCTGAAGTTTGACACATGGATCTGGGAGAAAGATGTACTTGCTGCCTCCATGACTGTGGGCTGTAAGTTTACTGTAAACTAGAACTACAGCGGTACAAAGTGCTAAAACCATGTTTTTTTAAAAAAAGGAAGAAAGGGAGAAAGGAGGGAAAGAGGGAGGAAGGAAGTAAAGAAAAAGAGGAGGAGGAAGAGGAGGGGGAAGGAGGAGGAGGAGGGGGAAGAGGCAGCAGTAGCAGCAATGGTAAGGAGAGATGAAAGGCAGACAAACTGCATGACAGATCTTCAGCTCCGGTATCCACCATGGCTCTATCCATGAGTGCTATATGGTCTTCTTAATTTCATGACTCAAGAAATTCCCTTTCTGCTTAAACAAGTTTGATTTGAGTACCTGCTCCTCGCAAGGGAAAAGGTCCTGACAAGTTCAGAGAATGTGTGGCAGGGGAAGTTAACCTAGTGCATGGAGTCAGGAGGGCGCTCCCTAAGAAAGTGACCTTTAAGCTGAAACTGGAAGGGATAGTGGGCAGTAACCTCCAAATCATTTAAATTTTTGAGTAACCCAAAGCTTCCTGCTTGGCTTCAAAGGAGAGGACAAGATCCTACAGATTTAATGAGATCTCTGCTCCCTTTGAGATGAAGAAATCCTGTAACAGTCCAGGAGCTCTTCTCCTCCATACGTGAAGCTTTGCACAGGGGCGTTTCACTAGACCTGAGAAGTAGGAGAGAACATCCGTACCCTCCAAAGGTCAGGTGTATGGTTCAGCATGGCTTCTAAGCTTACTTGAGGCTCCAGCCTCCATCCTCAGTCACCAGGAAGTCTTGGTCCTGAAGCCGATATCAAGGACCAATACCAGGGATAAGGGGAGGGGGGATAAATTGGGAGATTGGGATTGACATATACACACTACTATACATAAAATAGATAACTAGTAAGAACCTGCTGCATAGCACAGGGAACTCTACCCAATACTCTGTAATGGCCTATATGGGAAAAGAATCTTAAAGTAAAAAAAAGAGTGGATATATGTATATGTATAACTGATTCATGTTGCTGTACACCTGAAACAAACACAACATTGTAAATCAACTATATTCCAATAAAAAAATTTTTTAAATAGAAAAAAAAACCAATTCAAGGAACATCACAGAGGACCATGAATTAATGGCCACTACCACAATAGCAGAAATAATAAAAATGATGTGTACTTTACAATGTTCCTATGCTATTCCCAGGGAGTGTTATACCAACTTATTCTTATTTTCCTAAAAGCTTAATAACCTTATATATAGCTCTTGTATATAATTTGTATATAGCTTTTGTATATAGATTTCTCCCCACAAAAAAGTGAAGAATTATACTTTCTCGTCATTTTTCCAGTGACCTCATTTAAATTTCTTATCCCCGTTTTAGTGATAAGAAAATGAAGGTGCAAAGAATACCAAAATTGAAAATATGAGAAAGTCCAACATGAGAGAGTCATTACCTGGCCTGGCATGGGGATCATTCAGAACCTGGAATCATTCTTGGTCACAATCACACTTAATAATATTATATTTTTTAAATAAACTTCAAAAATGTATAGGAGCTTACGGCTCAACATGGCAGGCAGAGTATCCCCAGTCCTCCCACATCCCATTCCTTCCAAAAGGTGTTGCAAGAAGGGGTGTACCAAAGAAATACACTTGGTAATGATTTAATTGAGAGAATGGAAAAGTTGAAGACTTGATAAAGGAACATCAAGTTTTTGGCAACAAGTAAAGGGACAATTAGAAACTCCAGGCTTTAAAAATTATAAGAAAGTCATGGTATAAATATCAAAGTAATTAAATGTGGCATGATTTTAAACAACTGATGTAACAATGTAAAAACTTTTTAACCTTGATGCTTTTGTCATTCTTATTTGAATGGCCCAAGGGCTGTGACTTTAGACTGGCAGGGGAAAAAATGTAGTCCTAGCTCAATCCTTGGTCCAGGCATGAATGATAATTACATCATTGTAATAATGAGAATGCTGGTTTGTGTTTAGCTTTTAGTGTCAACCTATTGGCAAAGAACTTGACTGTGAAGGACAGAATGTAGCTGTTAACCATCTTGGTAATATGAAAATAACAGGGTAGCAGTCAGGGGAGGGGAGATAGAAGGGTAAGTTGAGCCAGAAGGAAAAAGGAAAGGAAACACTAATGTCCTCATCTTACAAAGAATGAAGGAAAATAACACTGACGAAATAAGAAATGGGAGGATAGAGAAGAGCATTTAAACTATATTATAGAAAGTTACAAAGGTAATTTTTAAGGAACTAAAAACAAATGGACCAACTATTGGGAAGAGAAAGACAGAAGGGAGAGTGTTTGTTACCTGAACTAAATCCTCATCTTTCATAGAAAAGAAGAAATAAAAACTGCCTGCAGTAGATAAACCAAAAAACAGAGATGTAAATGTATTATTTAGAGTTTTGGTGGCAAAAAACAGAAAGTTAGAAAGAAGTTGCCGCTGGAGAGAAGACTGCAGGCGGGGTGAAACTTTTTCTTTTTATCAGTAAGTGCTTCTGTATTATATGACTCATTACCATGTATGTCTATTCCTTTGATTAAGTTTTAAAAAAATTTAATAGATAAAATTCTGGAAGTGGATTCTCTGAATCAATGACAATGTTATGACAGTATCTTTTGATGGTGTTAAAAAAGAATGGCCCTGATTTAACAGTGCCTGGGGAGCAGTGGTATCCCTCACAATTTCAATTCTGTAAACATTTATTGAGTAAATAGATTCTCGGTGACAGGACTTCTGTTAAGCCATAGGGAGGATAAAAAGATGAATCAGACATGGTTCCTGCCTCCAGGAGCTTACAGGAAAGTAAAAGAAAAACATGAACACACAAGCTAAGGTAGAATATACTAAAGGCATATAGTTCCATCACAACACAGTGGGGGGTAGGGAGCAGAGAAGAAAGGGCTGGTTATGGGATTTAATACGAGGCAATATGGAAGTGTAGCCGGTGCTGTTAGCACCCCACCCATACCCTCTTAACTCTCTCCACCCCAGTGTGTACTGACAGCATCCCAGTGAAAACATCTGTAATTCTTCACATAAGGATGAAGAGTATCTAGACAGAAATACCATTATCTTGAGTGACTCTGGACCACAGTATCTCATGACCATTGGTAGGTTAGTAGAGAAATTCCCTGACCACAGGATTATGGTCCTTTTAAATAAAGTACCTCGTGAGTTGAGGCCTTGAAGAATGGGTAAAATTTGGGCAAGCAAAGCACACTGCAAACAGAAAGAGTAGAAGAAGCAGAGACAGGAATGGTAAACACAGCTTTGTTCCTCTAAGGAATTTCCCATGGCCTCTGAATTTCTTTTGAAGGATTCATCTATCACCCTTAAAATTATTGGGTTCATGTCTGTCTTCTTCAGTTGGGTAAGCCCGTGAAACTAAAAATTAAGTTATTTAGTAACTGCATCCCCAGTAATGCCCAACATCTATAAGATGTTCAACAAGTTGATGAAATGAGAAATCACAAAATGAGAAGAGGGAAGAGGAGAAACAGGATAGTAGCTTAGTGCACAAGCCTATCCTTTGCCCTGAATAGCTACCTCCCTTCCCGTAGAAATGGCAACTGGCATCTTATAAGAGGCCCCCTTGTTGCCGAAACACGACCTCTGTTTGCTGGTGCTGAATAGAAGCATGGAGACAGAGTTTTGGGTGAAGGAGGAAAGAATAGCTTCATTGCTTTGCCAGGCAAAGGGGGCCACAGCAGGTTAGTGCCCTCAAAACTGTGCACCCCACCCCGGAGCGGGTAGTGAGGAGTCTTATAGTGTTCAAGGAGCAGGGCATGGTCAGCTCGTGGACATGCTTCTGATTGGTTGGGGGTGAGGTAATCGGGAGTCAGCATTATCAACCTTCTGGTTCCTACTGGTCTGGGGTCCACACCAACTGGTGTGGGCAGCGTACAATTAACTTCTTCCACCTGGTTTGGGGTTTCAGTATCTGCAAAACAGCTCAAAGGACATGGCTCTGAATATTATCTATAGTCCTTGAGGAGGAAGTAAAAGTCCTTGACTTTGTTTATGGCTATAGTATTACTAATTTGTCTTGTTTGACTTTTTTTCTTTCTATATTTTCTCACTTCTCTGATTAAATTTATTCTTTGACTAAAGTTTTTCTACAGACAAAAGGCAGGTGGGGGACATGGGTGGGGGTCTATTCTGGGAAGGCCTCCTAGGGTCCTGCTCAGTTACACCCTCCCCTGTGACCTTCTGCCTTTGGTCATTTCTCCATGCACCATCCTTCTCTCCCCACAACCTGTTCCTGTTTACACTAGACACTTTTCTTTATTTCCACCCATCTCTTCACATTTAATACCTCAGACTGTCTCTGGCTTCTGTGCTCACCTGTGATCTGGACTCAGATTTGCCCATCTGATCAAATAATATTGAGTTCTTATTGTATACCAGGCAGAAGGACATAATTTCTGTCCTCTCTGAACTTACATTCTCCTGTGGTAAGCAGATAATCATGCTTAAAAAATATTACAGACTGCGTTTGAGTGATATGAAGGAAATAGACAAGATGTTATGAGGTAGAATAATAGGAGATCTAAATTAGTCCTCTGTTGGGGGGACGGCACAAATGGGGAGTTATAAAAGACTTTTCTGAGGGAAGAGACATTTAAGCTGGGATCTGGAAGAAAACTAGCAGTTAGGTAAAGAGGGAAATGTTTGAGAGATAGGCTGGAGAACCAAATTATTAAATCATTCAGAGCCTTACAGACCATATTAAGTTTTGCTGTAGTAATAAATATCAATGGCTTATAACAGCAATCTATTTCCAACTCATGTTATATGTCTATTGTGGGTCTTGTCTTCATGTTGCCTTCATGCGTGATGGATCAGCCTTTATCTGGGCCAGTGCCAGCCTTATAAAAAAGGGAAGAGAGAGAAATAAAGAGCAATATATATAGCTCTTAAACCTTCAGCTTAGAAGTAACACATCACACTGACTGCCATTCCATTAGCAAAGCAAGTCACATGGCTACTTTTGTGTTCAATAAGGTGGGAATATATAATTCTCTTGCATGGGTTGGGGGTGAGGAGTCCCTTCAAGTCACATGACCAAGCCTAACATCAGAGAGGCAGGGAAGTAGAATCCTTTGCTAGGGAGGGACATCAACTATTTTGAACACAAATACAATTTCCTACATAGATTTTATCCCAAGAGCAATGGAAAGCCATTGAAGAGTCTTTAGCTGAAATAAGACTCATAATTTTTTTAAAACATCACTCAGCTACAGTACAAAGAATGACTTGAAGAGGGTCAAAAGTGGACGTTGGTTGGTTATTTTAGTGGTAAAGGTGGGAGAAAATGGTGGCTTGGACTAGGGTGAAGGCAGTGTAAATACAAAGTAGATATGAATTAGATTAAATTTTTATGAAATCGAATTTACAAGACCTGGTAATTTGTTGAGTTGGATAGTGAAGAAGAGAGACGAATAAAAAATGATGCCCAGATTTGACTGTCCCTACTTTCACATCATAGTTACTCACTCATTCCTAGCCACCCTCTTCTCTCACTAAATACTCCATATCCTGGCGTACCATTTTCCTCTCCATTCCAAATCCTGTCACTGTCCCAAGTGACTTCAGTATCAATTTGAGCAACACATCCACTACCTCTGCCTTTCAAATCCTCTACTTTCTCAGATCCATGGCCTTCTCCTCTACTTCTCTTTGTCCATCCTCTCCCATGACCACACCCTAGACCATGTAGCCGTCCAATGAGAAACACCATGCTTCTGAAATACTAAATTCTAAGATTTCTCTTTGGTAACAGCTGATAATCATCCCAGCTCTCCTTTCTTTTTTCCTTCCTTTCTTTCTTTCTCCCCCCACCTTTCTCTCTCTTTCTTTCTTTTAATCCTCTGTATCAATGCCTGATTTTTTCACCTACCTGGGAAAATTCTAACCTGGGATCAATCCAACATTTGCCTCCCATGCATCTTCACTAGGCTGTGAACTTTGCTGGAAGAAATCACAGAACCACAAGGAATGGAATCTTTGCAAATGTTGATCTGAACACTCAACTGGACTCTTAATGCTGCTCTGAATATCTTCTAAGTTTCCTTTTTCTGTAGTTGTTTCAGATAGTCTCCTAAACTTTCCTACCCACCTCTTCTCTGCATACCCTTGGGATGAGACCTCACCTTCTACTTCCCAGAGAAAGTAGAAATTCTACACCATCTCTCTTCCCAGAGCCCCTCAAAGGGAAACTTAAGGGTATGGCCAAGATGCAAATCACGTGAGTCCATCCACTGTCCAGCCAGGATGGCTCATCCATTGGCTAGCCAATAACCAACAGTTTGTAAGCCTGACTCAAAAAAGTATCCAATCAGAAATAAATGAAAAAGAAATGAAGGAAACGATAGCAAAGATCAATAAAACTAAAAGCTGGTTCTTTGAGAAGATAAACAATATTGATAAATCATTAGCCACACTCATCAAGAAAAAAAAGGGCGAAGACTCAAAACAATAGAATTAGAAATGAAAAAGGAGAAGTAACAACTGACACTGCAGAAATACAAAGGATCATGAGAGATTACTACAAGCAACTATATGCCAATAAAATGGGCAACCTGGAAGAAATGGACAAATTCTTAGAAAAGCACAACCTTCCGAGACTGAACCAGGAAGAAATAGAAAATATGAACAGACCAATCACAAGCACTGAAATTGAAACTGTGATTAAAAATCTTCCAACAAACAAAAGCCCAGGACCAGATGGCTTCACAGGCAAATTCTATCAAACACTTAGAGAAGAGCTAACACCTATGCTTCTCAAACTCTTCCAAAATATAGCAGAGGGAGGAACACTCCCAAACTCATTCTACGAGGCCACCATCACCCTGGTACCAACACCAGACAAAGATGTTACAAAGAAAGAAAACTACAGGTCAGTATCACTGATGAACATAGATGCAAAAATCCTCAACAAAATACTAGCAAACAGAATCAAACAGCACATTAAAAGCATCATACACCATGATCAAGAGGGGTTTATCCCAGGAATGCAAGGATTCTTCAATACATGCAAATCAATCAATGTGATACACCATATGAACAAATTGAAGGAGAAAACCCATATGATCA
Organism: Phocoena phocoena; assembly: GCF_963924675.1. Classification (NCBI taxonomy): domain Eukaryota; kingdom Metazoa; phylum Chordata; class Mammalia; order Artiodactyla; family Phocoenidae; genus Phocoena; species Phocoena phocoena. The sequence continues at coordinate 19,029,987 of NC_089233.1, forward strand.
TCTCAATAGATGCAGAGAAAGCTTTTGACAAAATTCAACAACCATTTATGATAAAAACCCTACAGAAAGTAGGCATAGAGGGAACTTTCCTCAACATAATAAAGACCACATACGACAAACCCACAGCCAACATCGTCCTCAATGGTGAAAAACTGAAACCATTTCCACTAAGATCAGGAACAAGACAAGGTTGCCCACTCTCACCACTATTATTCAACATAGTTTTGGAAGTTTTAGCCACAGCAATCAGAGAAGAAAAGGAAATAAAAGGAATCCAAATCGGAAAAGAAGTAAAGCTGCCACTGTTTGCAGATGACATGATACTATACATATAGAATCCTAAAGATGCCACCAGAAAACTACTACAACTAATCAATGAATTTGGTAAAGCTGCAGGATACAAAATTAATGCACAGAAATCCCTTGCACTCCTATACACTAATGATGAAAAATCTGAAAGTGAAATTAAGAAAACACTCCCATTTACCACTGCAACAAAAAGAATAAAATATCTAGGAATAAACCTACCTAAGGAGACAAAAGACCTGTATGCGGAAAATTATAAGACACTGATGAAAGAAATTAAAGATGTTACAAATAGATGGAGAGACATAGCATGTTCTTGGATTGGAAGAATCAACATTGTGAAAACGACTCTGCTACCCAAAGGAATCTACAGATTCAATGCAATCCCTATCAAACTACCACTGGCATTTTTCACAGAACTAGAACAAAAAGTTTCACAATTTGTGTGGAAACACAAAAGACCCTGAATAGCCAAAGCAATCTTGAGAAAGAAAAACAGAGCTGGAGGAATCAGGCTCCCTGACTTCAGACTATACTACAAAGCTACATTAATCAAGAAAGTATGGTACTGGCACAAAAACAGAAATATAGATTAATGGAACAGGATAGAAAGCCCAGAGATAAACCCATGCACATATGGTCACCTTATCTTTGACAAAGGAGGCAAGAATATAAAATGGAGAAAAGACAGCGTCTTCAATAAGTGGTGCTGGGAAAACTGGACAGCTACATGTAAAAGAATGAAATTAGAACATCCACTAACACCATACACAAAAATAAACTCAAAATGGATTAAAGACCTAAATGTAAGGCCAGACACTATCAAACTCTTAGAGGAAAACATAGGCAGAACACTCTACAACACAAATCACAGCAAGATCCTTTTTGACCCACCTCCTAGAGAAATGGAAATAAAAACAAAAATAAACAAATGGGACCTAATGAAACTTAAAAGCTTTTTCACAGCAAAGGAAACCATAAACAAGACGAAAAGACAACCCTCAGAATGGGAGAAAATATTTGCAAATGAAATAACTGACAAGGGATTAATCTCCAAAATTTACAAGCAGCTCACGCAGCTCAAAAAAACCCCAAACAAGCCAACCCAAAAATGGGCAGAAGACCTAAATAGACATTTCTCCAAAGAAGATATACAGATTGCCAACAAACACATGAAAGAATATTCAACATCATTAATCATTAGAGAAATGCAAATCAAAACTACAATGAGGTATGACCTCACACCAGTCAGAATGGCCATCACCAAAAAATCTAGAAACAATAAATGCTGGAGAAGGTGTGGAGAAAAGGGAACCCTCTTGCACTGTTGGTGGGAATGTAAATTGATACAGCCACTATGGAGAACAGTATGGAGGGTCCTTAAAAAAATAAATATAGAACTCCCATATGACCCAGCAATCCCACTATTGGGCATATACCCTGAGAAGACCACAATTCAAAAAGAGTCATGTACCAAAATGTTCCTTGCAGCTCTATTTACAATAGCCAGGACATGGAAGCAACCTAAGTGTCCATCATTGGATGAATGGATAAAGAAGATGTGGCACATATATACAATGGAATATTACTCAGCCATAAAAGGAAACGAAATTGTGTTATTTGTAGTGAGGTGGATGGACCTAGAGTCTGTCATACAGAGTGAAGTAAGTCAGAAAGAGAAAAACAAATACTGTATGCTAACACATATATATGGAATCTAAAAAACAAAAAACACAGTCATGAGGAACCTAGGGGCAAGACGGGAATAAAGACACAGACCTACTAGAGAATGGACTTGAGGATATGGGGAGGGAGAAGGGTAAGCTCCTACAAAGTGAGAGAGTGGCATGGACATATATACACTACCAAACGTAAAAGAGATAGCTAATGGGAAGCAGCCACATAGCACAGGGAGATCAGCTCTGTGCTTTATGACCACCTAGAGAGGTGGGATAGGGAGGGGGGGAGGGACGGAGACACAAGAGGGAAGAGATATGGGGACATATGTATATGTATAACTGATTCACTTTGTTATAAAGCAGAAACTAACATACCATTGTAAAGCGATTATACTCCCATAAAGATGTTAAAAAAAGAACAAAAGAGCATTGCTCACCACCCAGTTCCACAAGGATTAAGTAACAACCCACTGCAGTCACCGACCAACAGTGCACCCTGAGAGGAATTCAGGATGAGGTACTCTGTGCTTTGGAGAAACAGGTCCTTAGTTAGATGTATATCTCAAGAAGAATTTCAATGACCCCCAGATTCTTGCATCTGCCCATATACAGAAAAGCACTAACATCATCAAACTGAGATATTTGTTCTTTCTGATTAGCACTAATCTTTTACCAAGATGTATGCTTGACTGCATGTATTTCCTAGCCAAAAAAAAAAAAAAAAAATCATGTATAAACTAGCATCTCCTCCCCCTCTTCAGAGCAGTTCCTCAGAGCTGTCTCCCAGGCTATAGTCCTCAGTAAGACCCTGAATAAAACTTAATTTCACAGTTCTCATGTTGTGTGTTTTTCTTTAAGTCTCCACTACGACAGCAGAATTGAATAGTTGTGACAGAAACTGTATAGCTCAAAAATCTAAAATACTTGCCCAAGACCTGTTGTTTCACCATTGTATCCATATCACCAAGCTTGGCATGTAAGCTTTTGAAAAATTACTTGTCCATGTTAGTCTCTCTCATTCTGTCTCTCTCTCTCTCTCACTCATTCTCTCTCTCTCTCTCTCTCTCTCTCTCTCTCTCTCTCTCTCTTTCGTGCGCGTGCGCTCATTCTCTCTCTCTCTGTCTCTCTGTCTCATTCTCTCTCTTATAAACTAACTGCCAAGATTCTCTTTTGACTTGCCTTTTTGGTTCAATAGAATGGATTTAGCAAGTCTTGGAGACAATGCCCTTCACGAAATGTTTCACTAGTTCCAGAACACTTCATCAAAACAGGGCTCATTTTACTTTTCCACCAGTAAGCAGCTGCAAAGACTGCTGCCTCCCCAATAAGAAACTGTCCTCTGGGAGACTTGACATTCTCCATTTAATTACCAGAAACAGAGTCAGGTTATTTCCCCTGGGCGTTACCGTATCTCAGCCAGGAAAGTCAGTCACGCAAGAGGAGGACGGGGTGTGCGCCCTGCTACCAAGTCTGCCCACCTCCACCATCAAACAAAATAAAAGGAACCTTACTCTCAGTCTTCTTTTCCTCTCACATCATCTCATTCCGTGGCCCCCCAAAAAATGTTTCAGTTGATAACCTCAAAAGAATAAGTCCTTCCCAGCCTGTGGATAGATACCAAGAAAACTGCTACAATTTTAAAACAAGGTATTTTACCTACTTCAGCTCTTTGTAAAGTTTGTCAGAAATGCAAGGCCAGCATTCTTTAATTTGGAAGGAGACACAGAGCAGAGCCTCTGGGCCACTGGGGAAGAAACTGGTGAGAATCATGAGTTATAATCTTCCAAGGTCCTCTCCTTGGAGGTTCAAACAGCCCCTTTCATGGCGCAGCGTGATTTTATTTGTTAGTCTCCTTCAGCTGCTGGGGAGATCCCAGACCTAGTTCTCGGGATGCTCCCAGGTGATTATCCAACAACGGATTCACTCTGGCCCCTTAGGAATGTCAGTTCTTGGGCAGCATAATTCGATTTCTGCAAAACAGAACTAATTATCTCATCTCTTGTCTGTTTTCATAGTGGTGCCCTGAGAGGAAAACTCAGTGAGACGGAGAATTAGATGATACTGCTACAGTCCATCAGATCTAGTCCCTTATCTCCAGGCTGTATCGCTCAAGGATCAAAGAATTTTAAGGCCATTGCTCATTTTCTAAAGGAGCACAGTGAGGAGAAGTCTTTTATGTGACTGCATTTCCAACAGCCTAGATGACACCTCCCTTTGTACAGCTAATAGGTTTGTCAAGTCTAGCATGTCGAGAACTCTTGGTTTCTTCTCATTGTCCCCAGACTCCCTCCTCCCCATGTAAATATACAGCTACACTGTCCACCTGCCTCAGGCCACAACCTGAGGATTGTCCTTGGTTCCTTTCTTTCATGGAAGCCCCACATCCAACCCATCAGTAACCTGATCACCTCTGCCTCCCAAATCCTTCCATTTCTCTCCATTCTCCACTGTTGTTCCCATAAACCAAGCCCCCCATCTCCATTCACCTGGAATACTTACTGCTACTACTACAAAATAATTTTTTTTAACTCATTGCTCTTTCTGTTTCTACCCTTGATCTGCTACAAAGTAGTTTCTATCAGCAGCCATAGTTATCTTCTGAAATATGAATACCATAAAGACTTTCCACTGCTTCAAGTTCTCTGATGGATTCTCCTTCACTTACAATGAAATCCAATCTCTTCCTTGGCCTATAAGGCTATAACCTCGTATACAGAGATCAGGGTTTTTATATAGAGATCAGGGTTTCTCAACCTTGGGGCTTTGGACATTGAGGGATGGATAATTCTTTTGGTGGGAGCTGTCCTGCACATTGTAAGAGGTTTAGCAGCATCTATGGCCTCCACCCACTGGATGCCAGTAGCATATCCACAACCCCAAATGGTGACCTTGCCTGTCAATCCAAACTCTCCAAACTCATCTAAAGCCAGCTCCCTGCCCTGGTTCACTATGCTCTAACCTCACTGTCCCACTTTCAGGCTTGTTACCAAATTTACATTTGCTGCTCCTCTGCCTAGAAGGTTCTTCTCCCAGATCTGCACATGGCTCCTTGCCATCACCCAGATCTCAGTTCAAATCATTATCTCCTTAGAAAGGTCTTCCCTAACATAAAGCAACCTAAAGCAGCCTACCCTTCACCCTCCACCTCGTATTCCCCTTCTCATTGTCCAGTTTATTTCCTTCATAGCACTTACTAGTACCTGAAATTATCATATTCATTTATTTGTTTTGTCTGTGGTCCTTTCCTAGACTATAAGCCATAAGAGACCTTGGTCCATCCTGCTTTCCTCTGAATCACCAGTGCCTAGCTAGAGACTGCATGTAGTATGTATTCAACAAATAGTTATTAACAAATGGCTCAATGAATGGATAAATAAGATTAGAACTCATGTCTGTAAGGGCTTTATACAGGATTCCTTCCAAGAGCCCAACACAGTTGGATTAAGAGAGAAATTATCTACCACAAGAAACTATCACTTGTTAAGAATACAGATTTCCTGAGTTCAAATCCCAGCTCTGCCATTCATCACCTGTGTGACCTCAGGCAAGTTGCTAAGCTCTCCAACCCTCAATTTTCTGGTCCATAAAATGGAAATAATAATGGTCTCTTCCTCATAGGACTGTTGCAGGTATTAAGTGAGATAATAAATATAAAATTCTGAATGGTAGTTTATAAACATAAAACTCTTAGTGGTATTTTATACTTAAATATAAAAACTCACAGAGTAAGTACTGTGTGTTTGTTGTTATTGTGGTATGGTGTTTCAAGAATTTTTCAGGGGATGATGACAACCACTGCAGGATACAAAATTCCAGTGCCTCGCCATCAATCTACTTTGAAAGAAGAAAAGCAGTCCCACAGAACTTTCTATCAGGGACTTTTTCCCTGAAGCTATTTCCCTCCAGTTAAAATAAATCTGACTTTATCTTGGGCCCCAGCAGAGAACTACTTATGTCTAGTAAATTTTAATAGCACAGAATAATATAATTGCCATCTCTTAGCATTCTCTTCTCCAGGGTAAATAATTATAATGCCTTCAATGCCTACTTGCTTTTCCCACTTTCTGATCTTTTACATTCATTGTTCTCAGTTTGGAAATGGATCCAAAAGAAGAAGAAGAGCTGCTGTTGTCATAGCAGCTGTAAAGTGATGGACAACCAAGTTCAAATGAAATAAGAAAAGTTGAGTTGTTTTTGTTGTTTTGCTTTTCATTTTTCTTTCTGATCGAAAACATTCCATTGTTTTGAAAAGGAGACACGTGGCTGACACTGTCATTCTTGTATATTGCCTCCTGATCTCCTCCCTCCTCAACCCTCAATGGAAAGGGAGAATTATCAAAGCAGGATGGGAGAAAGTGCTTGATGACACCTTATTTTATCATCACTTTTAAGGTTGTATTCATCCAACATAGTATGTAGCCTCTCTCCCTAGTTTCTCTCTTGGTTTGCATTACAGACAGTTGGGCACCTGCCTATTCCCCAGCTAAACCAATAAACTCCTAAACATCAGGAATGGTGTTTGTTCCTTATTTTTTTTAAAAAATCATTTTTAATTACACAAATAAAATAGCACTATACAATAACTTAAACAATCTATGTGCATACCCCCTACATGCCGCCACTAATTCGCTAATTCCACAGCATACACACACATACACACACACACACACACACACACACATTTGTATTAACATAAACAGAACTATACCACATGCACTGTTCTCAAAGTTGCTTTATTTACATCATATGACACAGATATCAATATTATGGTCCCTGTCTCCTCTCATTTTTGTTATTATTTGCCTAGTATAACTTTTCCCAACCCTTTATTTTCAGATTTTATATATATATATTTTTGCCTTGGTTTATCTCTTATAAATAACATGTGAATAATGTTATTTTAACAAAGCTGAGCAGCAGTTTAATAGAATGATAAGAGCACAGCCTTAAGCATCAAAGAGCTTAGGTTTAAGCCTGGATTCTACACTTTAAGCAAATGGCAAAGTCTCTCTTAAGCTTCAGTTTTCTCATCTGTAACAGGAGAGTAAAAACAGAAGCCACCTTGCAGAATTTATCATTAGCATTTAATAAAATTATCTATTTAAAGTGCCTAGAACAATGCCTAAAACATGGTTAATACTCACTAAGTGGTAGCTATAGTTTCTACCTTTTTATAGAGAAGTTTAACTCATTCACATTTAATCTGAATACTAATACTTGAGTTTATCCTTGCCACATTTCATGTTTTTTATTGTTATACAGAGAAGGGCTCTGAATGATAAAATTTCTAAACACTTGTATAAATGAAAATGTCTTTATTTTTCCCATACTTGACTGGTTGTTTGACTGAATGGAGAATTTTAGGTGCAACGTAATTTTCTCTCAGAATTCTGAACTCTATCTTTCCCTAGGAACCAGTGCTGCTACTGAGAAGTCTGATACCCATCTAATTCTCTTTTCTTTCTTGGAAGTCTGTTTCTTCCCTCTGGAAGTTTCAAGAATGTTCTCCTTATCCTTGGGGGACTAGAGTTTACCTAATGTATCATAGTCAGTTTGTTTGTTTGTAACACTTCTCAGCACCCTGTGCGTCTGTCTTCAGCTCTAGGAAATTTTCTTCTATTGTTTAGTAATGAGTCTCTCCCTCTTATTCTCTATTATCTTTTTTGGAACATTTGTCCAATTAATTTTGTGACGTACAGGTCTATCCTCCCTGCCAACATTTCAACTGGATGGTAAAATTGTAAAATATTAAATAAATAGTATTGAGCCTGCTGGCTAGCCTTTTGAATGAATAGTGCTACATCCTTAACTACTTCTTTACACTATAACAAATATCAAAAGGACAAAAAAGGGCTTCCCTGGTGGCGCAGTGGTTGAGAGTCCGCTTGCTGATGCAGGGGACACGGGTTCGTGCCCCGGTCCGGGAAGATCCCACATGCCGCGGAGCGGCTGGGTCCGTGAGCCATGGCCGCTGAGCCTGCGCGTCCAGAGCCTGTGCTCCGCAACGGGAGAGGCCACAACAGTGAGAGGCCCGCGTACCGCAAAAAAAAACTTAAGTTGAAAATTACTTTTAAAAAGATGAATTTTAAAATAAATTTGGAATGGGAAGTCTTTCCAACTGTGGCATAAAATCCAGAAGCCACAGAAGAAAAAATTAAATAAAGATAAATAAATTGACCTTATAAAAAATTTTAGGGACTTCTCTGGTGGTCCAGTGGTTAGGACTCCAAGCTTCCACTGCAGAGAGCACAGGTTCAAATCCTGGTCAGGGAATTAATATCCTGCATACTGTGTGGCAAAAAATAAATAAATTAAATTAAATTAAACTAATTTTAAATGTCAGCACAACAAAAAATACAAACCAGTATAGCTGGTTATCTGTTTTGTGAGGAAGGAAAATGGATCTGAGATTAAGATATACCTAGATCCCTGGGCAGTGGAGAATGACTTGGCCTGGATGGAGAGTGATTGATATATCAGGGACAAGGGGCTGGACATGGTGGAAGTGGGCATGAAGGGTGAATATATTCCTGTCCACTAAAGAGCATCCATCAGGGACAAAGCACTATAAAACTTGGAAGACAAAATGCTCAGCCAGTTGACAACAGTCAATGTCTATCATAAGCCACGCCAGTGATGGCACAATTGGTACATCCAGTAACCGGTCTACAGGAGGGCAAAAAGCTTCACCCCTGAACCCCCAGCTGAAGACAACTCTGAAAGTTCATCCAAGCTTCAAAACTACCTATAGGGTCAGCTAAGGTCTCTGCTGAGACTGCATCTTAGCTCAACTTCTCCCTCTGCCCAATCCTGCTTCCTCCCTTCCCTTCTATAATTGTTGATCCCAATAGGACACCCTGATAAACCTCTTACCCACAACTCTTTGTCTCAGAGTCTACTTCTTGGGGAACCCAACTTGCAGCATCCAAAACATTTGAGAATGCCTCTTCCCCATACACTGGCCAACAGTGGGATACATATGACTTTAATTCTTTCCGATTTGATAGGACAAAAGTAGTATCTCTTTGCTGTTTTAAATTGGAGGAAGGTAAACTCTTATGCTTTATCATCATTACACATTGAAGTAACATCTTAGGAGGGCAACTTTAAAAAAATATAAAAGTTTAAAATTATATATACCCTTTTAACGAAGTGATTTTTAAAAATTTTTTCTATTTTGAGATACTTGTAAGGAATAATAATTTGTAATATTGTAACTATTAGTTGTAAGAATAATACACAGAAATCCCATGAAATCTTTATTCATTTTCCCTAATGATAACATTTTATAAAACTATGGTACAATATCACAACTGAGATATTGACAATGACACAATCCATTCAACTTATTCAGATTTCCCATTTTATTTGTACTCACGTGTGTGTGTGTTTGCATGTCTGTGTGTGTGTGTATTTAGTCCTATAAAATTTTATCACATTTGGGTTCATATATCCACCACCACAGTCAAGACACTATGCAGTTCCATCACCACAAGGATTATTCTCTTTGCCTTTTTTACGAATAAAAATAATATTTAATTTTTTTAGGTTTGATGATATTTGTAGTATTTGCCAGCTTTTTTTTCCCTTTGCCTTTTTATAACCACTCTCACCTCCCTCCCACCCTCTACCACCCTACCCCCATCCTATTCCTAACCCATGCTAATCACTAATCTGTCTGTAAAGGGAATGATACCGTATTTTAACCTTTTAGGATTGGCTATTTTCATGCAACATAATTCCCTAGCTTCATCCAAGATGTAGTGTGTACCAATAGTCTATTCTTTTGTACTGCTGAGGTGTGTTCCGTGGTTTGGAATGCAAAGCAAACCATAGTTTGCTTAACCATTGACCTGTTGAAGGACATCTAGGCTGTTTTTTATCTAGCAATTCAAGATCTGGAAATGTAATCCTCAAAGGCAAAGTGTGCACAATAGAAAAGAAATGGAAGAAACCCAAAGTTCATCAGTGAGGACCTGATTAAGCAAACTGCATTAGTTCACATAATGTACATGTGCCTTTATAGAGAGAGTCCATATATATAACTGAGTTATAGAAGAGCAAATCTAGTATTTCCTTATGTGCTTTTTTAAGTGTTACTAACAGCAAGAAAAGTGGAGAGAGCACAGTGTTTTCATGTTTCCATTAATACCATTCTGTAAATTCTATATTCCTAATATTTATCCTTCTCATATTGCATTGGCCAGGTTCTCACTAGAATTGTAATTATAAGTAGCTAAAGCAGGCATCCATGGGTTGCTTCTTACTTAATGACAATGTTCCTAAAGGTTCACCATTAAGTATAACATTAAAGAGTATGGATGCTCCTTACCTCTATTGCTAGTGTTTTTTGATCATGAATAAAACAGTTGCATTTAGCAAATGTCTTCCCAGTATCCAATGAATGATTTTCTCCTTTATTCAGTAAATACAGTAAGTTACATTGATAGTTACATTGATCTCCAAACTTGAATTTCTCAGATAAATCTTACTTGATCAAGATGTACTTTTTTAATACACCACTAGACTCAATTACCTAGTTTTTTTTTTTTAGAGTTTTTGCCTCTACATTCATAAGTGATATTAGCCTGTAATTATATTTTCTTGTCTTGATATCAGGAAAAATCTAGCCTTATAAAATAAGATTGGTGGGTTCCATATTTTTTCTATGTTCTGAAATGTAAGATGGCAGTGAGCTCTTCCCTGACACTCAGTAGAACTTGCCTATATAACTACAAAGGACTTGTGTCCGGGGTGACAGGGCAGGAGAGCAGGTTGGTAGGTGGGCCTCTAACTACCATTTCTATTTTTGTGGGTGTTTCTGTTGGTTTTCTTGGGCCAATTTTTGAGAATTTATATTTTTCTCTGAGATTTTTAATCCATTCATCTAGGTTTTCAAGTGGATTGATATAAAGTTATATAGTTGAATCATATCATCCATACATTTAGTATATGTGAATTCAACTATATGCGCTCCATTCAAATTTTTAAAATTTTTTTAAAGAAAAGAAAAAAGAAAAGTGGGAGCCTGACAGTTTAAATGATGTGGACAATTCCTCCGGTTATTCCGATTACAGAGGCTATGCCTCACCTGAGCAAGATGTGAATCTGCTGTTCATGCCATCAGTCTGTTTCTACATTTGAGCACCTCCCCAATCCCAGCGTGATTCTACAGTTTAAAGGTATTTTTCATATAAGTTGGCCACTAATGGAAGAAGTAGCAATGGGATTCAAAACTGAAGAAAAACATTAGATTTTTATAAAAGCATATCTGTCTCCAACATGAGCACAACTTACAAAAGAATGTCAATGGCAATTTTCGTTATATGCAGTTTTTGCCTCACCTTCTGACTTCGGCAAAGCTGCTATACAAAGTAGTCTCCTAATTTGAAAAATCTCCTCTGTATCCATCCTTTATCTTCTTCATCTTTCCCAACACCATGTGTGTCCTCTTTCTTTGCCTTGATCATACTTGCAGAAAGTTGGTGTGTTTTCATCAGCCTTTAAAAAAATCTGCTTTGGGTTTTATGGATCATCTCAACTTGTTGTTGTTTTTTTTTTCCTGTTTCCTTTGTTTCTGCTTTTATTTTTATTAATTTGATCCATCTGTTTTATTTGGGTTTATTTTAGTTTTGTTTTCTTGCCCACTGCTGCTGGAGTGTAGTTTGAGATTTCAAAGGGATATTTAGCAGTACTTTAAAACAAAAACTGTACATACAAGGGCTTCCCTGGTGGTGCAGTGGTTGAGAGTTTGCCTGCCGATGCAGGGGACACGGGTTCGTGCCCCGGTCCGGGAAGATCCCACATGCTGCGGAGTGGCTGGGCCCGTGAGCCATGGCTGCTGAGCCTGCGTGTCCGGAGCCTGCGCTCAGCAACGGGAGAGGCCACAACAGTGAGAGGCCCACATACCGCAAAAAACAAACAAACAAAACAAAAAAACAGTACATACTTTCTGACCCAGCAGTTTCACATCTTGGAATCCATCCTAGAGAAGGATTCACACAGTTGTCCAAAGAGGAAATATAAAATTTTTCTTTTCATGCTATTGTTTAAAACAAAAAAAGAATAAAAACCTAAAAGTATATCAATATGAATATAACTTACTAAACTATGCTATACTGAAACTATGGAACAGTATATAGCAGATAAAAAGAGAAATAGAGCTTTGCAAATGCTGCTTTATTATTTTTTTCTCTAAATAGCTATCCAGTTGTCCTTAAACCTTTCACTAAATAATATGACTTTTCTCCACCACTTGGATATTCTATCCTTGTAATATATACTAAAATCTCATCTGTTCTTGGATCTATATTTCTATACTTTATTCAATGCCATGGAGCTGTTAGTCTCTCTGTCTATATTCTGCTGTTGCTTTATAATGTACTTTTTAAATAAATTCATTTATTTATTTTTATTTTTGACTATGTTGGGTATTTGCTGCTGCACGTGGGCTTTCTCCAGTTGCAGCGAGCAGGGGCTACTCTTCGTTGTGGTGCGTGGGCTTCTCATTGCGGTAGCTTCTCTTGTTGTGAAGCATGAGCTCTAAGAGAGTGGGCTTCAGTAGTTGTGGCACACAGGCTGAGTTGCTCTGTGGCATGTAGGATCTTCCCGGACTAGGGCTCGAACCCATGTCCCCTGCATTGGCAGGTGGATTCTTAACCACTGTGCCACCAGGGAAGTCCCTATAATGTATTTTAATACACAATGGAACAGGTTATTTCTCATTACACTTCTTTTAGAGAATGTTCCTGGTAATTGCTTCATCTTCCAAGAAAAAACACTATTGAAATTTTGATTGAAGTTGCATTGAATTTCTAGATTTCTTTAGTGAAAATTGACATGTTTACAATTTTAAGTCTTCCTATCCAAGTGCAAGGTTTGACACTCCATTGATTCAAATCTTCTTTTATGGCCCTCAATAGAGGTTTATAATTTTATTTATTCATATGGATCCTTCACATTGCTTGTTAAGTTTATCTGTAGATATTTTATGAGTATCATCTCACAAGTATATGGAATCCAGTATATCCAAAACTAAACTTTTAATCTACCTCCTGAAATCTATTCCTTCACCAGGTCCTCTCCAGTGCAATGTGGGCATGTGTATTCACCTGGTGCAATTGTCAGGCATCTGAGTCTGACCTGAGTCCCCCCTCAACCTCACATCCAACTCACAACCAAGTCTAACTATTCTATTTCTAAAATATATCTCAAACCCACTCACTTCTCTTTACACTATCACTCTCCTTGTCCAAGCCAAGCCACCATCTTAACTTGTTTCAATAGCTTCACAACTGCTCTCTTTATGTCCTCTCCTTTCTTCTTCCAATCCCGTCTTTACATGGTAGCATTTTTTTAAGGTAAACTGATCATATCACTCTCATGCTTAAAAATCTCCAATGGCTTTGCATTGCCCTTACATGCAATTCAACATATTTAGCAAGGGCAACAAGGCCCTAAATGATCTGGCTCCTAACTAGCTCTTCAGCCAGATATCCCACCACTATGCTTCTGATTCAGTGGACTAATTCCAGTTCTTCAAATTATTGACTGTGGTTCATTACATTCTTGCTTCTAATTCTTCACTTCATCCATGTAATAGAATTATATATCTTTGTCTCATTGATCTTGGACTTGCCATGTGATTCACTTTGGCCAATGGAATGTAAGTAAATGATGCAAACAGAGGCTTTAAATGTGCTGACGTGGTTTGGCTTGTCCTCCTGTCACTTGGCAGGAGAAAAGTACACTATGATTAGTTGCTGGTTCCAGATTGAGAGACAAGTGCAGCAGACCTGAGCCCACCCCTTACACTAAAATTGTTTTGCCCTAAGCAGCCAGAACACTCCTGAACAGAACAATTTGTTGTTTTAATCCACTAAGATTTGGGGATTGTTTGTTACACAGCATTCATCACAGCAATAACTCACTAATGCACTAAGTTCCTTCCTATCTCAGCGTCTTTGCTTAATGTATGTACTTCTCTAGACTAGAAGTCTCATGATGGTTAAATCTGTGTCTATTCTATGTACCTCTGTATAGACAGGGCCTAACATAATACTTGTTACGTGGTAGTAACTAAATAGATATTCATGAAATAAATTATTAGTGGTATTGTAAATACTATTTTTGATTCCATTAAACTTTGTAACATTGTTATAGGTATATAACTGGCTTTATCTGTCCTGCTATCAATAATCTGACTGAACTCTTTTATTGTTTCTAATCACCTTCCAGTTGATTCTTTTGGGTGGTCTATAACTAAAATCATGTCATGTAGTTGTAGCCTGTTAAATTGTGGTCCCAATAAACCACACCTCCCAGCATTCACACCCTTGTGTAGTCCATTGCCATTGATTCTGGGCAGCGCCTGTGACCTGCTTTTTTTAATCAATAGACTACGGTGGAAGTGACACTGTGTCTAAGCTTTAAGGAAGCTTAGAAGATTCTACTTTTGTGCTTTTGGGAGCCCACACCTACCTTGTAAGAAGTCTGGTTCCCCCACTGGAGAGATCACATCGAAAGGCCACATAGAGAGAGAGAGAGAAGGGAAGGATCTACCCCAGTTGGCAGAATCATAAGCAAATGAAATGGTTGTGGTCTTAGGCCGCTGAGTCTTGGAGTAGTATGTTACACATTAATAAATCATTGAAACATCTGTAAATAACAACTCTGTGCCCTCAGTTAAAATTGCTGTGCTACTTTACAAGCCTATCTAAATGTATTAGCTAGTTTTTCATCCCATTTTGTGATTCATCAAAAAAACCATAATAAATCATAGTACTTGCTTAGGAAAGTAAAATTGAAGAAAAAAGCCATCAAAACTACTCATACCGGTTATTTCAAGAGTGTGGAATTACGGTGGGAGAGGCTTTCAATTTTCATTATATTTTTCTGTAACGTTTAAATTTTATATCACAATATGCATTACTTGCCTCATTTTATTCCTCACTTTAGTGGAAATTTTTTAACATTTCACTATTAAGTGAACACTGGCTTTTTTTTTACAATAGGTGTAAATGTGTGTCAATTTTACATATTTTGTCATGTTAAGCACATGTCCCCTTATTGTTATGTAACCAAATGTTTAAAAATCAGCATTGGATTTTGAAATATGCTGAATATCCATTTTTGCATTTATCTAAATTAAATAATTTTTCTCCTTTTATCTGTTAATATGGTCATTTATATAACCTAATATTAAATCATCCATGCATTACTGATTTTCCTGGTGAAAGAAAAATCTTCCTAATACAGTAGGGGATCTGCCACAGGAGAATTTCATGAGTAAGGATTGGGACTTGAGAGAGAAGCAAATAAGTGTCCCCAAGTCTCTTCAAATTGGCCCAATAGACAAGGAGTCCACATGTCCAGAATATAAGCACTTTCTGAATTCCTTAAAGAAAAACTCACCCCACACCAAATGCCCTTTAATCACAATCCACATTCACTGCCCGAGCCACAGTGATTTTCAGTTGTGCTAAAGGAACCACACTAATCAATCTAGACAACCAAAAAGTTCAAGCAAACACCATGAAAGAGAGGTATGAGGCTGAATAAGCAGAGGAACTAACCCCAAACAAAGTAGAGTTAATACAAGAATCAGAAGAGAACTCTAAAATAAGTATAGTTAATACACTAAGAGACAGTTGAGTACATATCACATTCTTAAATCAAAATTAGACTGCCAACAATAAAAACAAGCAGAATTCATGAAATTTAAATCATGGATGCTGAATTAAAAACCCAGAATAAAAGCTGAGTAGCAGGACAAACACATGAAGACCAATTTGGGGACCTGGAAAATTAAAGTAGTTTTTTCTCTAGAACACAGTGCTAAAGTAAAAATAAGAATTTTTCTACCCCGACACTCTCTCCATCCTTCCTACATAGCTCTGGAAAATTTAGAGTCATCTTGTTGAGCACGCCCTAGGAGCAGGAAGACAGAAGCTGTCACTTTACTTTCAAAAATCTTTAAATACAACCTTTAAATTTAAATTTTAATAAAATAAATAATAAAATTAAAATAAGATTAAAAATTAAAATCTTTCAATGGAATTTGAAATATTACATGGGATACATTTTCTAAAATAGACTTTTCCATGGCTTGAGGTGAACTGAGTGACTAATAGTGACCAGGAAAATCCTGGAGCTTCCCTGGGATCTCTCTCATGGCTCCAGAATGGGTTTGAACAGACAGTGGAAAACAAAAATAAAACTGTTGAATCATTATCCCTACAGTCCTGCTGGTTCCACCTAACGACTCCATTTGGTTTTCAAACTATAGAGTACATCAGAAACTCCAAGAGAGCTTGTTAAAAATAGATCCGGGGGCTTCCCTGGTGGCACAGTGGTTGGGAGTCCCCCTGCCAATGCAGGGGACACGGGTTCAAGCCCTGGTCTGGGAAGATCCCACATGCCACGGAGCAACTGAGACCGTGTGCCACAACTACTGAGCCTGCGCTCTAGAGCCTGCAAGCCACAACTACTGAGCACATGTGCTGCAACTACTGAAGCCCACGCGCCGAGAGCCCGTGCTCCGCAACAAGAGAAGCCACTGCAATGAGAAGCCCGTGCACCGCAACAAAGAGTAGCCCCCACTCACTGCAACTAAAGAAAGCCCACGCGCAGCAACAAAGACCCAATGCAGCCATTAATTAATTGATTAATTAAAGAAAGAAAGAAATAGGAAAAAAAAAGATCCAGAGGCCCCAAGCCCCAGAGAGTCATAGTCAGGAAGTCTGTAGGGGGTCCAGCAATCAGTATTTTTAAAAAGCCCCACCAAATAATTTTGATCAAGTTAACCTGCTCACCACACCTTAAATAATACTCTTCAAACTCACAGCCCAATCTACAATTGCTTTCCTCTGTGCCTCAATGCAAGCTTTTCATTTCCCTTAAAAATCCCTACCTCCATTTCAACAGCCTGAAATACCATTTCTTTAGCAAAGCTCTCCTGGATCCCCTTCTGGGTTCCCATTTTCTTCCCTTACTTGGGGCATTTGTAACCTTCCCCAAATTTTAGCACTCTGGTTAAAGGCACAGGCTTTGGATTAAAACAGACCGGGGTTCAGGTCCCAGCTTTGCCACTTATTAGTTGTGTGACCTTGACCAAATCGTTTAAATGTCACGTGTCAAATCAGCAGTCGGGAAGGGGAGAGTAAAGGCCCAAGAGCTGGAAAGAGAACATCACATACAACAAATCCAAAGGACCAGAGGTAAGAAATGAGGTTGGAGCTGCAGAACAGTTTAAGACTTCAAACCAGGGACAAGAAAGAGAGAAGAAAGAGGTAAAGAAATCAGCAAAACAAAAAGAAAGAAAAGAAATCAGCAGCGGGGTAGAGATTTGGGTGTCGAACATTTGCAGCTGGCTCACATGACTCATATGACTCTTGAGGGCCATTGTACACACTTCTCCCCTGATCCACCTTCAGTGACATTACATTGTGCTTGAAATCAGCCACTACAGTATTTATACCAGGGAAATCGGCAGACCCTGCAAATCAGAGTTTTATGTTTTTAGCAAGTTGATTGTCCAAACTTTCCCAGAACACCACTGAGTCTATCTGAGGAGATCAGTTGATCTTAAACATCAAAATTTGTGAGTCGTCTTTTTTGGCAGGCAGGTTCATGGTGCATGGGCAGAACAGGCTCACCCAAATGGCCATGAGGGGAAAGAAAGGAATGAACGAACGAACGAATGCATGCATGAATATATGAATGAATTTTCCTGAAGGGGTTCCTAATATGAACTCCTAAAGGAAAGGCATTATAAGCAATTTTACTAATTGCAGCTTTTCAGGTAGCAAATGAGAGAGGCATCCTCTACAGACTGCAGTCAAGGACTCAAGCATCATTATTCAATCACAGACATCACTTCATGAAGCCCAGTAAATAGACATTTCCAGGGAATTTGGCAAAGCCAGTTTTTGCAACCTCCTTCCCCTTTCAGCAAGGAGAGTGGGAAAGTTCATGATGGGAGTTTCTCAGCTGAATGAAACTCATGAACAAACATGGATTGGACTCCCCCAACAGGTGAAGACTCTCTGATTGCTCCAGGATCAAATATACAATTAGGAAGCTGACACATTTCAGACCTCAGCAGTCTCTCCGCACTAGGTCTCTCCACCAAAACCATCTCGGCTGGCTGGATCAAGGAATGTGTTACTGATTTTTAACACCTGGACAGGAAATGATAGTTGGCATACAGTTAACTTAAGCCAAGGTTGGATTACAAATTAGCTGTGAGAGCTATAACATACTTTCTGCCTCTTTACCTGATGTATAACCATGTAGTCAGTCAGAAGTGTTGAAAAAAATGTAGACTGAACAAGTTTTGGCTTTAAAAAAAAGAGCCAAGGATGGACCTAGAGATTATCATATTAAGCGAAGTAGTCAAAAAGAGAAAGACAAATACCATATGATATTACTTGTATGTGGAATCTAAAATATGACACAAATGAACCTATCTATGAAACAGAAACAGACTCACGGACATAGAGAACAGACTTGTGGTTGCCAAGGCGGGTGGGGAGGGGAGGGAAGGAGTGGGAGGTTGGGGGTAGCAGATGCACAAGGATGGATAAACAACAAGGTCCTACTGTAGAGCACAGGGAACTATATTCAATATCCTGTGACAAACCATAATGGAAAAGAATATGAAAAAGAATGTATATATACATGTATGTTTAACTGAGTCACTTGGCTGTACAGAAGAAATTAACACAACATTGTAACTCAACTATACTTCGATTAAATTTTTTTAAAATGAAAACATAAAGAAGCCAAGGGACCTGCACAGATTCCTCAACTCATTTTGAACTTTCCAGATCTTTATTTGGAGAAATCATTGTATAACCTGCTAAATATTTTTAGTGTATGCTTTAGAAGCCCAGAAAATGTGAATGTGCCCTTTAAGTATATCTATTATCAGAGCAACAAGATAATAAAACAGCTGCAGAAGAGCCTGATTAAGTTGTGATGCCTTCACCTACAGGTGCTCAATAAATACTTGGTGTTGAACAAATGCAGCAGAGTTAGAGAAGAAGAAAGCTTATAAGAAGGTGTCTCGTATCCTTTTCCAGCTTAGACCAAGCTGCTCAAAAGGAAAACTTGATTAGTAAGGAATCAGACATTCTCCCTCCTGGGAAGAAGGCTCAGAGGAGGCAAAATGAGCAGGATGCTGTAGACAGTAATACTGATTAGGAAATTAGGAAGCAAAATAATCTCTTCTCACCAATAAATGAAAGCAGGTCACTAGAGGCTTCTTATGAAATTCGAGCACAGTCTCCTGTAAGGACTACTGACTTTAGAGATGCTCTAAGGCTAAAACCGCAGAAGTTGAGTCCCATTTGGGTATGAATTCAGGTTTTGAAACTTACCCTTCTCCTGGTCCTAGTAGTACAATTAGAATTAAATTAAATTGGATCATGAACAGTTGAATTGTTCATGAAAAATGCTAAATCACATTTAGGCATTCATTTTTCTTAAAATTTTGCTCTAACCCTTCGATATTTTTTTAATTTTTTATTGAAGTATAGTTGACTTACAATATTCTATTAGTTTCAGGTGTACAACATAGTAACTTGATATTTTTATGGATTATCTGTTGGCTATATTCCCTGTGCTGTACAGTATATCCTTGTAGCTTATCTGTGTTATACCTAATGGTTTGTACCTCTTAATCCCCCTCACCCCTTTTGCCCCTCCTCCCACCCCCTTCCTTCTTGCAACCACCCATCTGTTCTCTGTACATGTGAGTCTGTTTCTATTTTGTTATATTTGTTCACTTGTATCATTCTTTAGATTTTACATATAAGTGAAAACATGCAGTATTTTTTTTGATATTTTTAAGTGTTTATAGTCAGTTAATTATGACTTACCTTATTTATTTAGAGTTTTTTTATTTCAGTGTAATTGACTGGCTAAGGTTTGCAGTAGAGACCTAAGGGGACGTCTGTGAGCCCCTGACCCACCCCCTTCTCTAAGAACTGCCTTTGCCCTTCTGGACCTTAGCCACAGTGACTTTCCTACGTGGCCCTGCTTCCCAGCATAGCTGACTGGGTCAGCGTGGACACAGGCTCAGGCTGAGACAAATTCTCTCTCTCTCTCTCTCTCTCTCTCTCTCTCTCTCTCTCTCTCTCTCTGTGGAGAATTTGGACTTGGGATGCAAGGAATAGATTCTAGGTAGTGTGGGAGGATATTTGAATGCTGGACATGTAACTTGGGAGTTTGGGGTTAATTAAGGGCTATAAAAGCAGACAGACCCAGTTTAGTAAAGAAGTACAAAGCACGTATGCTGACCAAAAAATAAGAGGCGGAAATATGAGACCTGAGAACAAGAAACAGCTTCCTGTGTTCCCAATGGCTTGACAGATTCTGCTTCCAGCCTCCCCAAGTTCTAATTGTTCTTATGTGAAAAATTCCAGCGTCCCTTCTAGTAGATATAAATTAAGGCCAGGATGCAGGAGTAGTTATGACACATTCTAGGGAACAAGCAGCTCATTTTAAAACATAAAGTCAGAGCATATCGTTCTTAGGATCGGAACAATCAATGGTTTTCCATCTCACTCAGTTTTGATAAAAGCCACAATGAACAGTCTACAAGACTCGATGATGTGCCTCAGCCCACTCTCTCTCTCCCCTGCTCTCCTGCAACCCACTAGCTTTCTCACAGACCCCTGAAATCACCCCGGGGCCCTTGCACTTACAATCTCCTCCTCCAGATATCCGCTTGGCTTGCTCTCTCAGCACCTTCAAGTCTGGATTCAACAATCACCCCCTTGATGAGCTATTCCATGAACACCCTTTTTTAAATTGTACCACCTTCCTCTCACTCCCTACTCCTTTCTTGCTTTATGTCTCTCCACTGAACTTACTGCCTTCTGATAAGCTCCATCTGTCTCCCCAATCAGAATGAAGCTCCATGGGGTCTGGGATTTTGTTTCTGTTCACTGCTATATTACCAGTGCCAAGAAAGGACAGTGCCTGGTGCTTCATAAATGTTTATTGAATGAATGAATGTGGTTGGTCACAAAATGGCTAAAACAAAAGAGAAGTTATCAAGAGCCAGCACACATGGAGGCCTGGATGCTAAGACAAGGAGACAGAACCTAAGCCTAAATCCTGTGAGGAGCCATGAAGGGTGACAACAGGGTGTGGTCTGATCAGAGTCATGTTGTAGAACAATCTCTCTAGCTGAAGTGTGGAGCTGAGACTTGGGGAGGGAGTGCAGGGCAGGCAACAAGACCACTTTTCAGAGACTAAGGCTGTGATCCTGATAAGAAGTCAAGAAGGCCTTAATGGAGACTATGAATGACCACAGGGATGGAGGAGAAGGGACAGAGTGCCAGACATCTAAAGAGAGAATCTGTAGGACATGGTGACCGGTTGACAATAGCAAATATCTAAGAGGGGATGTGATGTCTTAAATGACTCCTTGGTTTCTATTACAGAATATGAGTGGCAGTTTGAAGAAGAAGTGAGTTCAATTTTGCATATATGGAATTTTACATGCCAATGAAGATGCCCATAACTAAATATAGAGATTTGATGTTCAGTGAAGATCTGAGTTAGACCAAGGAATCTCATTGCATAAATGGTAGTTGCAGGGGACCCAGCTGAAACTGTAGGCTCTGGAATTTTAATGGAAGCCTTACTGTGGCATCCTGCAGTTGCGGGTGAGAGATGGTAGGGAGTATTCCCATTGACAGGAATCAGATGGGAAACAGATTTTACTCTCTCTCCAGGTGGAATTTGGAATGTGTTATTCCAATATAATCCTCTATGGTAACTGACCCTGGAGAATAATTAGGTATAGCACTATTGTTCACCTACATTAGGGGTGAATTTGGTCTTGTGTGCTAGCCTAGGGACCTAACCACCTACTGCATAATGCTGTTTCCCTGGTAAAATGTGTAGCCCATTCACAAGCTGAGGACTGCTGATATTATAAGACGAGAAATCTCCAAAGCAGCCCACATTTTGCAGAATTCCAGTTGTACCTTGTGAATTCTTCCATCTAAAGGACAACTGTTTCATAAAATGTGAGTAAAGTATGTTTCTGACTCCCAAGTGGGTTGCTGATGCTGAGGAACGTAGATCATCTACACAGTATCGTAGCTGAAGCTCTGAGATGGAAGAAATCCTTAAAGGGAAAAGTATAGAGAAAAGAGAGGTAAGATTCCAAGACATGATAACTGAACTTTGGGGACACAAATATCTGAGAATACATTATAAAACTTGGTAAATATGTTACAAACAGAGTCCGTGGAATTCAGAGTGCAGGATCTGGATAAAATAAGTAGCTATACTACTAGGATTCTTTGGGTTGCAATTAAAAGAAACTCAAGAGTAAAAGAAAGAGAGAGAGAGAAAGGGAAGGACAGAGGGAGGAAGGAAAAGGAGGGGGTGCCATTGGCTCACATATCTGTAAAGTCAAGGGGTAACTACAGCTTCAGGCGCTACTGGATCCAGGGACCCAAATGATGCTTTCTGGTCAGTTTGGTTTTCTACCATCTCTTGACTCTGGTTTCTTATATGTTGGCTGCTTAAAAATCAAGTTGACCCTTCATAGAAGCAAGATGGCTGCCATCCGTTTCAGGTTTGTTTTTATTTTCCCAACACCTTAACAGAAAGAGGATGCCTCTTTTCCAATCCGTCCAACAAAAAGAGTAAACACAAGTGATTGGACGAGCTTGGGTCATGTGCCATCCCTAAACTAACACTACACTCAGAGGGAATAGAACCGCTATTAGCCACACCTGGGTCACATGCAACCTAAAATGCAATCAGGCTTGAAGTAGGAGAAATAAGTGATTCCCCAAGGAAACTATGGGTTCTATTACCAGAAGGAGGATTAGATGCCAGGCAGCAAGAATACCAGATGTCTCAGGGGAACCAGGCTGGAGAAAACCCTCCTTAGGGGCTTCTCTTCCCCAGAAGGCCTCTTTGAGGGCTGATCCAAAGGTGTTGATGGCCTTAGTGAGCTCAAGGAGTCAAAAAAAGATTTCACATAAAGTGTGGAGAGGATGGATATTGACTGAGGATATAACTCCCTCCGATGAATGCATTTAGCTCAAACCTCTCTGTTCCACGACCCTTCTTCTGCTACAACACCCAAGTTGATTTTAATACCCAGCCTTCCCCAGCGTCCAGTGTCACTTTGATCTCTGCTGTTATTTGGCAGAATGATTGAGAAGAAAAACAGGAAATTAAGTTCAGCAATTCTTGAGATTGAGGTGAGTATGGAAACAAAGCACACTTCTGAAGCTTGTAGGTGTGCTTCTACATAGGGTGTCCCCCCACTTCCCCCCACTTTAGAGTTTCATAATGGGTATGGCCCACCCTTAGGCCATATTTCTAAAAAAAGAGAAATTATTATACTACTTGTAGGGAGATTGAATCATAGGACCTTCCAGATCCCCTATTTTAAGTGGCAGGGGAAGAGGGGATGGGTTGGAGCAAAGAAGGACTGGGGTGGACTCAGCTCAGGCACCAGCCAATGGACCAGTGTCAGTAACTGGTTTAGTAAAGCAGTCTGCACAGGTCACAGGATGGGTCTAAGATGAGAGAGGTAAAGTCCTAACTAATGATCAGGATACCAAGAAAAGGTAAATAGGGAGCCTGAAGGCATGGTGTGAAACAACGTGGACTCCAGGGTCCACAATCCAGTTGTTTTAACAGTAGTGCTACAGCCAGGTGGGGAGAGTGTGAGAGTCAGTCCCCAGAAGAAATTCAAGCTCAAAGACAACAGGAATTAACAAGGAGAGAATGCACAACAAAAGCCAAGTTAGTACATAGTTGTCTGAATGGATTCACTTAGCTAATACATGGGACTCCGGAGTAGGTCCAAGGTCATGATGCTTGGACACTGCTCCATAAATCTTAAGATGTAGCCTTTTAAGTTCAACATCTGATATCAACCAATAATATGTCCAAAAACCTTCCTAAGTCCTACTCTACTGGGACCAACTTTATAGCCTGGTGTTAAAATAGTGTTTTTCCATGAATTCTTTATTAAACTTGTTTCTTGACTTATGATCTGTCAACAAAGCGCGGTGCTGTCTCCTAAAATATGGATCCAGCTTTTCTAAGGCCCACACTTTGGCTGGGCACTCCTTTAGGAAAGCTTCCTCTTTTGATGGATATTTTTCTGCTGAAACAGATCATCAATTCTTTCAGTCTGTGTTCTTGTCATGCCTGAAGCATTTATGCCTTACTTAAGCCTTCCATTATAATCAGCTGCCCTTAGCTTGCTATTGCCTGCAAGGGCTTTGCCTCAATCACATAAGCATTACAACAACTGCTCTTTTAGCTGTGGATCAAGTTTTATTTAGGGTGCCCTATGTAAGTGAGAACACTTCAAAATGCTAATTTCTAATGAGCCAAAAGTTGACTGACAGAGTAATAATAATAATACTATGAGTGGACTATTGAGAGGCCAAAGGAATGGACCAAGAAAGAACATGGCTGGGAAAAAGAGGTAAGCTGACCAAAAGCATGGACAGAAAAGAAAAGGAAGAAAGGGAAACATGGGCAAGCAGTGACTGCCAGTGGAGGAATGGGGATGGTATTAGGCTGGAAGTGAAAGGGAAAAAGACAAATTTTTTTGTTACTGTCATGACAGCTGTGTAACAGAAAACACTATGACTTGGAAGTCTCCAAGAAAAATAAGTAAATTTAATAGAGTAATCGATAGGATTGAAGCACTTAAAAAAAATAACTATGTATATGAGAAAGGCAAGTAGTACAAATAAAAACAAAAAGAAAAAAGGAAGGGCACTAGGAAATTTTCAAGGAAAGAAATATAATCATTTTGTACCTTTTGGCTCTTTGGTGAATGATATCTGTTATTGTTCACCAATATTGATATGATTACCGTTTACCCTTGAACGGCACAGTCTGAACCGCCTGGGTCCACTTATACACCGATTTTTTTCAATAAATATGTACTACAGTACTACACGACCCACGGTTGATTGAATTCACGGATGCGGAGCCAGGGATACACAAGGCCAACTGTAAAGTGATACAAGGATTCTTGACTGTGCACGGGTCGGCACCCCTAACCACCTCCTGTTCAAGGTTCAACTATATAAACAGTGATATCACTATATTAGAAGGATGGGAAATAGGGAGTATAAGAGAGCTAAATCCTCAACCATTATTTCAGGATGTAAATAGATAATACCTGAAGTTGAAACATCAAGAAATAGGTAAAGGAGCTTATCATTTGGAAGACAGCTAAAAGAGTTTAAAATGGTTGTCTCTAGAGAACAGGAAAGGAGGGTAGAAGAGAGATTGTTGCTTCTCATCACAAGCTCTTTGTGCTATCCAACTATTTTTAGTTAGCATGGGACTTAGTGTCAGGAAAAGTTTTACTGAGCACCTGCACTGTGCTAAGTATTACACACACATTATTTCACTTAAACCTCACAAAAACAAATACTTCCCTAGCGCTTACTGCCAGATACTAAGCACTTTACATTTTCAACTCATTCAGTCTCTGCAACAACTTGATGAAGTGGTTAATCTTATTTTGCCCATTTAACAGAAGAGGAAATTGAGGCACAGAGGATGAAAACATTGCCTGAGGTCACACAGTTGAGAGTGGTGATGCTGGAATCTGAGCCCAGGAAACTCAGCTCATAGCCTCTGCACTTTGCCTGCTCTCTAACAAAGCCAAAGCATAGATATTATTATCTCAACTTTGGAGATGAGGAAACTTGGGGAAAGACAAAGCCGTTTTCTGAGATCACATAGATAGTGTGTGGGTTATTTGACTATGGGTTAAATTAACTTTAACACTCATGCTCTGTCTCTCCATGGCATCATGCAAATCTGTGTTTAAAAAGGTGAGACAGTTGTGAGCAAGGCAAGAACATCCATTCTTGTCACTGCTGTTTAATATAGTGCTGAAAGTTCTAGCCAGTGCAATAAGGTAAGAAACGAAAAAAAGAAAAGGAAAGAAAAGAAAAAGCAAACTGATCAAAAAAGGAAGAAATAAAGTGGTCCATATTTGTAGATGACATGATATTCTACATAGAAAATTCCAAGGAATCTACAAAACACAACTAGAATAAATGAGCTCAGCAAGGTGACAGGATATAAGATAAACATACAAAAATCAATTGTATTTCTATATACTAGCAATAAACATGTGGAAACCAAAATTAGAAATACAATACTATTTACAATTGCTCAAAAAAATGAAATAGGTATAAGTCTAACAAAATACATACGAGAATTATATGCCAAAAATTATGAGAGCAAAGATCTAAATGAACAGAGAGATATACCATGTTCATGAATTAGAAGACTCAACATAGTAAAGATGTCAATTCTCTCCAAACATAACATAATTCCTGTTTCGTCTTTTGTGTTGTCTGTTTTGCTAAGTTTGGCAACACAACCATGGCCCCTGCCCTCATGGAGTTTATAATCTAATCAGTTGAAGGAGAAAACAAAAAGGCATCAAGGAACAAAATAATAAATAAAATAAAGGAACAATGGTTCTATAATAAAGAATATGGGGAGGCTTCCCTGGTGGCACAGTGGTTAAGAATCTGCCTGCCAATGCAGAGGACAAGGGTTTGAGCCCTGGTCTGGGAAGATCCCACATGCCGTGGAGCAACTAAGCCCGTGCACCACAACTACTGAGCCTGCGCTCTAGAGCCCGCAAGCCACAACTACTGAGCCCACATGACACAACTACTGAAGCCCGCACGCCTAGAGCCTGTGCTCTGCAAAAGTGAAGCCACTGCAATGAGAAGCCCACACGCTGCAACGAAGAGTAGCCCCCACTTGCCACAACTAGAGAAAGCCTGCATGCAGCAACAAAGACCCAACACAGCCGAAAATTAATTAATTAATTATTTTTTAAAAAAGAGAATATGGGAGAAGAGTAGTCAGAGAATGCCTCTCTGGCAAGGTGATATTTGACGTGCTGAGACATGAAGAGTAAGGACTCTATAAAGACTGAAGCAAGAATGATCAAAGTAAAAAAGTAGCAAGAGCTCTGATGTAGGGGAATGAGTTTGAAATTGTTCCAAGAACTAGAAAAAGTCCAGTGCAGCTGGAGCAAAATGAGCAAGATGGGGGAATGGATGGAAGGGAGTGTGGAGAGAGAAGCAGGAGCCAAATCCCACGGCACCCTGAAAAGGCATAATGAGGCATTTTATCTTTGGAAAACAATTGAGGGGAAATGAAATGATCTGATTTCATTTCAGATTGAATGATCACTCTGGCCACTCTGTAGAAAATGCTTTGGAGAGGAGTAAGGATGAAAGCAAGAGAAGTGGGTGGGAGATCATTGCAGTAAATAATCCAGGAAAGAGATAATGGTGGTGACTTCAGCTAAGGCAGTGGCAAGAAAACAGGGAGATATGGAGGAATTTGGGGGGGTAGAGTCAGCAGCATCTACTATTGGATTGAAAAAAGGAGGACAAGGAAAAGGGAGGGGATCAAAGACAACTCCCAGGTCTTTGGCTTGAATATCTGGAAGAACAATGATGCTATTTGCTAAGATGATGATGATCATGGGAGAAATGAGTAAGCAGAGTAGTGGAGTTGAGAAATCAAGGTTTCAGTGCTGGACATAATAAGACTGAAATTCCTAAGGGACAACCAAGTGAACATGCCAAGTAGACTCTCTGGAGACAAAAGAGAGGTCTGGGATAGAGGTTGAAAGGGGACATCTTCAGCATATAGATGGGTGGTTCTTGACTGTTGCTGCCCACACCCTACCACTAAATCAATTAAATCAGAAGCTGTGGAGGTGGAACCCAGACATCAGACCTTGGAAGGAACACTTATGTTTAGAGATTGGGGGAAGGAGAGGGAACCAGCAAAAGAAGACTGAGAAGTGGCCAGTGACGTAGGAAGTCACCCAGGATATGTTGGCTCATGGAAGCTGAGTGGGGTCTGTTTCAAAAAGGAGATAGTATACTGCTACACAGGGATGTTATGAGAATTCAATAAGAAATACATGCAAAAGCACTTTATAAACTGTTAACTGATGAACAAATACTAGATGAGGTATTAGCATCATCTAAGGGGAAAAATTATTCTCCTCCTGGTAAAACAGTCCTACCTGTGCCACAGAGGAAGTATATTTGCAACAAACCTGACCCTTGGAGAAATGCTGGGGAGAGAGGTCCACCCCTAGCACTTCTTACATTTGTGAGAAGTAAGCAAAAATCCTACAATTATGAAGATTAAATAAATCAATGCCCATTATCCTTAGCTCAATGCTTAGTACACCATCATCATCATAGTAACAATAATTATTATTATTAGTGAAGCTAACACATAGTCCTTTCTATTTGCTAGGCAAAGTTCTAAATGCTTTACATATATTTATTCAGTTAGCATTCAAAAAGTTAGCTATTGATTTGTTGTTGTTAATTTCAAATGATTTGGTTTCCTGAGTGGGCACTAGGGGAAGGTATAGAGATGAGTTCAGCATTCCAGAACCATTATTCTGATGTGAAGGTTAATAATGGCCTCATGATACTTCTCTGGAAATGGCAGAGAAGATGGGATCTGTCCCAAGGGCAGTCTATGGGCCTCCAGAGCCATGAGTCAGTTCCTAGGACTACCTGAAGGACAGCAGGACTGTCCTATGGGAGGACCATGTCCCACAGTGATATCTGAATTCCTTCATGGAGGCTGTGTCATAGGCAGGTTCACAGCTACATTTGAAGGTTTCTGGGCATAGAGACAACTTCATCTGGGTTCTTCAACTCAACTACTGATCACTCATAGATATCAGGTATTTAAGCCTCACCTTGGCTTTGTGAAGTAGGGATGGTTATCCCCATTCTACAAGAAAGGAGGCAGAGACTTAGAGAGGTTAAAAACTTGCCCAAATTCACACAGCCAGTTAGCATCAGAGCCAGGACGCAAATTGCATACCCTAAATCCAAGTTCAGACTTTCTTTCTACCATGATAGTCTTTTTTTATTTTTTACCAAATTTTGAGGAGTTAGAGCTATGGCCAAACTAAAAGAAACCCATGACAAGACCCAGAAAGACTTCATATTCAATACAGTAAGGGGGAAATGGGCAAAAAATATGAATAGGTAATTTGCAGAAGAGGCACACAAATGCCAAAAACAAGTAAAAAGATGCAAATAAAATACAAATTTTAAAATACATATTATTACTTTATACCCATCAGATTCATTTAAAAAATGTAGAAATCAGAAAATAACGACCACTGGAAAGGATATGGGGGTACAACCATCAGACATTGCTGGTGGGAGCTGTAAATTAGTGCGTTGAATCCAGAAAACAAGGCGATGGTATCTAGAAAACTGAAAAGCCCATAACCCCACAATTCTACTTCCAGGTATAGTCCGTAGAGAAACTTCCCTCATTTCTGTGCAAGGAGACTTGTACAAGGATATTTCCTATTGCTAATATGAGAAAAAGTAAACTACTTAAACGTCTATTTATCAAGGAATGGATAAATAAAAGACGGTGTATTCATTCTACAGAATACTGTCTAGCAGTTAAAATGAATAAGTTAAATCAATGTATGTCATAATGAATGGATCTCAAATATACAGACTTGACTGAAAATGGCAAATTAGCAGAATGATACATAAAGTACAATATCATTGACTGAAAAGAATGACTTTTACAAGTATAGGTTCTAGGATTAGTGCAGAGTGAAGAGGAAATCTATTTGGGACCAGAGCAATCTTTGGTTAAAACTCTTCAACAAACCAAAAAAAAACTCTTCAACAAATCTATTTCCAAAGTCTCCCCATTTCTTTCTGATACCATCTTTGCCTCTGTCTTCCTTTTTTCCCTTCCAATTCCCTCTCTCTCTCCTAGAATCCCCTAATCTAAGTTCCATGAGTGGTTTAGAGAAATGGTAAATCCTCTGACATTATAAGTAAAATTCTGTATCTCTGAGTATTATTCCTGGGGAATGGGTTCATAGCTTCTGCAGATTATCAGAAAGGTCAGTGTCCCATAAGATTAAAATTCAAGGGAAAAAATTTTTCAAAGAAACATGTAGCTCTGATACAGTTTCCTTAGTCTATCATGCCCTGAGAGTAAGAGTTATTTCTCATCAGAAGAAAAAAATAAAAGAGAGAAAAAATGTAAAGTGATTTGTTCTGACCCTGTTTCCACTAGCCCCATGCCCTGGGAGAAAATGACCTGCCTTTGGAAACATAAACATCTCCATCCTCCCCAGCCTGCTAGGCCTCACATCCATCATTTCAGGCAGGCTCTGGGCAGCGACAGCCAGCCTCTTTCATTGCCACTCATGACCCTTTCCATCAGATGTCAGGGTCTAGCTCTGGCCAGCTTGTTGACAATTATGAAGATTTTTTCCAACCCAGCCAAACAGCCTCTGAGCCATCAGAGCTCTCCAGAGCTGGAGCTGGGGAAACTACAAGAGACTGCGAAAGCAGAACTTGTTTTGTAGAGGACACCCCAACAGAGGGCCCAAACCCACAGGTCCAGGCACAGCTACAGGGGCTCCCCAGGGCCTGGGATCTAAGTGGGCTCCTCTGTAACCTTGGGTTATGGGCCCCATAGTTCTCTGCTCTAAACTCATAGGTTATCTGGGGAGACCAGTGAGATGGAGACAATTATTACATATACCTGGGGTCAGTTGAGGGTCAGCCAGGTGGCTCTGCTGATCTTGGTTGGCTTGCTCACATGTTTAGGTGTCAGCTGGCTGTCAGCCGATCTGGACTGGCCTCTGCCAGGTGCCTGGGTTCTGCTTTGCTTCAAGTGTCTCTCATTCTCCAGCACACTAGCCTGGGCATGCTCTGGTGGTAAACAGAAAGGTATAAGAGACAGCAAGCACTGAGCCTATGTTAAGCCTCTGCTTGCATCACATCCACTAATACACATTGGCCAAAGCGAGTCACAGGGCCATGCCCAGAGTCAAGGACAGGGCTTGTCACCCTGCCCACAGTGCGCAGACACTGCAAGCCAGGTAAGAGGTTGCATTTTGGGGTCAGGCTCTGCCTCTTACCAGGGATGTCTCTTAAGTTCTCCGAGCAAATAAGACACTACTTTTCACCTATCTGATTAGTGAAGAAAAATTTCTTTACTCTGGTAATACACAGTCCAGAACAGAGGTGGAGAAATATGCACCTTAACATGCTATGGGTGGGATTTTATTATATTTTATGGGGCAACTGAATCATATTTATTGTGGAGGATTGCAAAATGGCCCAAAATTCTTCTCAGCCCTGTGCACATTTCCCCTTTTCAAGGTAACCTTGCAGTTCCTCCCCCCATGAATATGAATTAGTCATGTGACTGTTTAGGCCAAAGGGGCGATAGCAATTGTGACACAGGCAGAGGATTTAATAGCACTTGTGCATTGGGAATTGCCTCTCTTTGCTGTACTTGGAAGCCTGAGATTGCTATGCAAATGAGCCCAAGCAAGCCTGCTATAGGATGAGAGGCCACGTGGGGGAAATTAAGGTGCCGCAGTGGACCTGAGTAGACAGAGTGGACAGATGCATGAGCAAACCCAGCCAAGATCAGCCATGCCTGGCCTACACCAGAAAAGCTTTCCAGCTAAGCCCAGGCCAAACTACCAAATCCCACAATCCCAGGATGAGCTCATAAAAGATGCCAATTCATTTCATCATATTCTCATGAGGGGCAGTGTCTTTCAGAAGTAGAGCTACCATGTAGCTTCACTCAATAAATATCTATTAAGCCCCTACTATTACATGCTAGGATTGTTCTAGGCACTGATGATATAACAATGGGGGAAAAAAGATGAAAAATGTCCCTGCCTCATAAAGCTTTCATAAGGGGTAAAAGGCAGAAAAAAATTTTAATTACTATGTACAATACATTGAACAATAGTGACAAGTGCTCTGGAGAAAAAAAATAATAATGTATAACACTGTTCCAGGCACCATCTAAATGAAGATAGGGAGTGTTGAGAGGGGATGTCATACTACATGGGAAAGCCAGACAAGACCTCCATGAGAAGGAGGTGAAGTGAGTAAAGATCTGAAAAAGGTGAGCAAATGAGCCTCACTGAAATCTAGGGGAAGAGTCCTCCTGGAAGAGGAAACAGCAAAGGCAAAGATGGGCTTCCAAGGGTGGGCTAGAGCCAAGGGAGAGTGTAGGATTTGAAGGCAGAGAGATGAAAGGGGGGCCAGGCTGTGTAGGGCCACTATAAGGAGTTTTTTGTAAACTCTTGTACCATTCTAATTTTTTTTTAACCAAATGTGTGTGTTCCTTTCAAAACAATAATTTTAAAGAAATATATAGAGCAAAACCAAATAGCAATCCTGAGCTGTTCTCCCAGATTCCAATATTAGTGGACTCTACGTGCATTTTATCATAATCCCTGGCCACTGCATCCTTAGAGCTTTCTGGAGCCTGCAGAATAGCATCATTATTGAGCACAGGCTGCCCTCTGCTGTTCACTTTTGACGACGAACACCTACAAGTATCCCCTGAAGAAGCAGTCACTGTCCCAGGAGAAAGCAGATAAGCAGTTATCAGAATACCTCATCTTCATTGCCAGCAGCTTAACATCTCAGGAAGCCCTTGAAGGACAGGATACAAGGAGAAGGCATCTCCCAAAGCTTCACACGTTCATCTTCCATCATATATTACGTTTGAAAGGACTCAGCTATTTGACCACTTGCTCATTTGATCCTCCACAAACCCCTGTAGGGCAAGCCATGGGGGCCTTGGTAGCCTATGTTGCAGGTGAGAGGACTAAGGCTTTAGGAGGCTGAGAAAGTTGCGCTCAGTCTCATTAGCCAGTGCATGGTAAACCAGGGTAAGGGTCAAGATCTCCCTCCCTCACTCCAGCACAGCTGAAGGGCAACAAAGGGGAGACAACTTGTTCAAAGTCTCAAATGTGAAGCAGAAAATTCAGGATAAAAAGCCATGACTTGTCATGACTCCAACCAGGACTCCTTCTCATGGTCCCTTCCTGCCTTGCTCCGAGTCTCCATCACAGGCCCATAGTGATTCTCTGGTTTCTGATATGAAGGTTTTGAAGCTTTTGGCGGAGGGTGGAGAGGTGGGGAGGAAGGCCAGGACAATTTGCTGTGGACCACATCACTCTGTCCCTTTTGGGTAGCATTTTTTCAAATTTTAATCTGTCCTACTTTCCTCAGCATCTCCTGCTTCCCTATCCATCTTCCCCATCTAGGGAGTAGCAAAAGTTTCCTAGACCCATGCCCTCAGGGTAGAGTTGCAGAGATACAAAGAGAAAGAAAAGCATGGATGCTCAGTTTTTCAGTTTTAAAATTAGGCTTTTGAAACTCACAGCAGAGGAAATCATTTGAGAGAAAGGGTTTCTGTTTCTCCAAAACCTAGGCTTGGGGTATCAGTCACCAAGGCCCTGAAGTCAACAAGCATCAAGTTTAGGTCACAGACCACAAAGTTGGAGGGTGAGGGATCGTGCTTTCCTGCCCTCCGAGGAGATAAAGCTCATCTGGACTGAGAGAGGAGGGTGTACAATCTGAGAGAAAGCAAGAGTTAGTTGCTAATCCTTGTCTGGAGGAAGGGATCTGCTCTTGCCACACCGGCCCTGGCTAAGTTTTGAGGGGAAGGGAGATGGAAGACAGAACTCTCAGATCAAGTTGGGAAACCAAAAGTAAGTAGAAGAGACCTATGTCCCTGCTTCGTGGGTGAAGTCCAGGAGGGAGGCAGGTCCAACAGTGGTCACACCCCCAGTCCCATCACCACCAGCACCAGCCTCATGCAGCAGCAGTAGAATGAAATGGCAGCTGGTCAGCCTGGACCAGGGAGGCCAGAGACTTTCAACCCCCAGTGGGTTCAGGAGACCATCTGAAGTTTCCCACTCTCCCCTGCCTCTACGCCACCTAGGAAGGCTCCACGGGTAGCTGAGGGAAGGCTGCTGGACCCAACGAGCCCACACAGTTTAGCCAAGGCTGATACAAAGTAAACCTGGGAACTGATAAGCAGGGCCATCCTGGTGGATGCCACAGGGGACAGACTAGAGTGAGTCTGGATTACCAATGCTGTGGCACTAGGTGAGCCCACCCTGAACACAGACAGAAGAGGGGAGAGAGAAAACAAGAAACTGATAGAGACTAATCTGAACTGACCAAGAAAAGCTTGAATTTAATGAGGTTAGCTCAAATTGACTAAGATTATATTCCCACCTTCAGCACAGTGGGACTCAAAATAGAAATTAAACTGGGGTATAAAAATCAAAGGTAAAAACAGGCACATGAAAAGATGCTCAACATTGCTTATTATTAGAGAAATGCACATCATAACTACAATGAGGTATCACCTCACACTGGTCAGGGTAGCCATCATCAAAAAGTCTACAAATAATAAATGCTGGAGAGGGTGTGGAGAAAAGGCAACCCTTCTACACTGCTGGTGGGAATGTAAATTGGTGCAGCTACTATGGAGAACAGTATGGAGGTTCTTTAAAAAACTAAAAATAGAGCCACCATACGATCCAGCAACCCCACTCCTGGGCATATACCTGGAGAAAACTGTAATTTGAAAAGATACATGCACCTCAATGTTCATAGCAACACTATTTACAATAGCCAGGACATGGAAGCAACCTAAGTATCCACTGACAGATGAATGGATAAAGAAGACATGGTGTGTATATATATATATATATATATATATATATATATATATATATATATATATATATATACAATGGAACATTACTCAGCCATTAAAAAGAATGAAATAATGCCATTTGCAGCAACATGGATGCAACTAGAGATTATCATACTAAGTGAAGTAAGTCAGACAGAGAAAGACAAATATCATATATCACTTATACGTGGAATCTTAAAGAACAATACAAATGAACTTATTTACAAAACAGAAATAGACTCACAGACATAGAAAACAAACTTATGGTTACAAAAGAGGAAAGTGGGGGAGGGAAAATATACGCACTACTATATATAAAATAGATAAACAAGGATCTACTGTATAGCACAGGGAACTATACTCAATATCTTGTAACAACCTATAATGGAAAAGAATCTAAAAAAGAATATATATATTTATATATATACATACAGACACATATATGTATATAACTGAATCACTTTGCTGTACACCTGAAACTAACACAACATTGTACATCAACTATATTTTAACAAAAATTTTTTTAAATCAAAGGTGATATGTTTGCACACTGGAGCGTTGTAGCCTGAGAAATGTGTGCCCACTAAAAAGAGGAGAAACAGCACTGAAGTTGAACCTCAAAGACCTGTGTGCTTGTCCCGCCTTTCCCTCTGACATGGAGATGGTTTAAGGCAAATCCCTTAATCTTGCAGTTTCAGTCTCTTTGAGGTTCATGATACCTCGGGGGGGGGGGGGGTTTGCTGAGGGTCCATGAACTAGGGAATGTGACCTCATTTGGAAACACCATACACTGTGACAAGCCACCAGAAGGACAAATGTGAACACCCTCGAAAGAAAATCATGTGACTCCCACTCAGAAGAAGGTGTAGTAAGTGAAGGACTTTTTTGTTTGCTAAGAGCAAACTATCTATCCTTCTATACCGGTCTCTAGCCAACATGAAGGCAGTATCGATAAATGGTAGTGGTGGCACGTTTGGATATAAAAGCTGAGAGAGCTCTAACTTCTCCAATCTGACATAGGGAAAGAGGACAATTCTCAGGAACACTGAGGGAGAGGGGGTGTGGCTGAAGCCTTGCACTCTGGAAGCTTCAGCCAAGGAGAAACAGGCTAGGAGACACTTTGCAGAAAGGTTTTTCTGAAGTCGTGCGCTGTATGGAGTGTCATGTAAAACTCTCCATCGCTTCCCTACAAAATCTTCAGTAGGATCTGCGCTGCCTGCTAATGCTTAGGGAAGTATGACTTCTTTTTCAGGTGATGTGAAGAAATACCAAGTGCTGCATTAACTGCACCTCAAGGTGAAAACCGAAGTGATGCATAAAGGGAAGCCAATATACCAACTGCCATAACATCCTTGGCCTCGGGAAGTTCAAATCTCAGAGAATGAAACCTCTTTATCAAAGCAATCATTAAAATATAATCTGATAAATATGTTAAAGGCTATTCTAGAAATACAAAGTATTGTATGCACACATTGGTGGGAGTAGCTAGCTCTACCTGGGAAATTGAAGAACATTTCACATTTCAAGGTGAAATGATAATTTGACAGATGGAGAAGTAAAGAGGAAATCATTCTGTTAGAACTAACAGAAACTGTCTCAAAATAGTCACGTTTCTCTTGACTGCTGTGGATAACAAAGTAAAAGAGGGCAGAATCTTAGGAAAACTGACTGGATGAAATAAACAAATAGGCAACGAATTAGAGCACTAAAAAATAAAATAAAGATGAAAAAAGAAAGCATGAACTACATTCTAACTGTGAGATGTGATTTAAAGAAGAAAGTATTAAATAAGCAAAGGAAAGAGGTTTATGTTAATGATGACAAAGGTACAACCCACATGAAGATCTAACCATCATAAATGTTTATATACCAAATAACATGGCCTCAAAGTGCAAAAACAACAGAAACTATAAGGAGAATTAGACAAAAACACAATGGCAGTAAATATTCATTCAATTCTCTCAGTCCACGACAGATGAGGTAGATAAAATATAAGGATATAGAGCTTACAAAAAATACAGTTAATGAAGTTGACCTTATAAGTAAGGCATAAACATGAATATGGTATTCAGTCAAAAACTATTTGTTGAGCAACTACTATGTGCCCAACACTATTCTAGGTGTTCAAGGTACAGGAGTGCATAAAACAGAAATAAATCCCTGTACTTGGGGCCTTACATTATAGTGCAGAAAGAAAAACATATGATCATTGGGCTAAGGTGATGTCAGCCAGGTTTCTCCACTGTAAAGTTACTATTTTTCCATTTGTAAACAATAGATTTCCTTTTGGGAAATACTCCAAGATTATGTAAATATCCTGTTTCTTATCATGCATTTACTTACCAGTTTTAACATCCACTGATGACTCTTACCTGAAAAAATTATTGCTGTGGTTACTGCCAAGTGGTGGTTTTCTAGTTCCCTCATTGCTTCTGTATTTACTAGTTGCAATTCTACTGTAAGCAAAAGGTCTCCCTCCTCCCCATTTGTTTATTTATCCATATAGTTACTTAAGTCTATATGGACTCACGGATTCTTATTTTATTCCACAGATCATCATCCATTACTATCATTATTTATTTTGTTGTTCAAGCTGTCCCAGATTTGGTCAGTGGGAGACCCTTAAAACTGGCTCCTGAGTCCTTTTCGCATGTCCCTATCATTTGAGTCCTTCCCTTGCTTGCTGGTATAAGATATTCCAAGTACATATTGTACTTTTCCTGCCCTTGCCTTGGAATCAGACATTTCTCCAAGACATCCTGACTCTTTTTACTGGAGAATGGGATTTAGACACCAAGATATCAGTAATAGGTATGCTCATTATAATTGGGGTGTCATTGCTTCTAGGCCATCTCAGACATAGATAGACATACATACATAAATCTATTTCTGTATTTTTCTACCTATATTTAAAACCTTGAATTCACACTGATATGTTCAGTTCCAATCCTACACCACTGGGTTTATTCAAGCCTTTCCTTTTCCCACATTTTCCACTTTTTCTGGCAGTGAGAAGCTTATCTCTCATTTTTCACAATATATTTCCTTATTGGGATACACATAAAACAGTTTCAGAATTGTTACTTTTTTAAAAACAAACATTTTGAGGAGTTCAGTTTCTGAAACATTAAAAGACTATGGGTTGGTCTTTTTTTATTTAAAAAAGAGAGACAGAGGAGAGAAAAGTAAAGTCCAAAATATGCACTGAAAAAGGATACCACAGATATAAAAACAGATCTTTTCAACAAATAGCAAGAAACCCCAAGTTCACAGATGAGAATCTCTCATTCCTTTTCCAGCAGGATGAGAACCTCATATGTAATGCTAGTTTAGCTGAATGTAAGAGTCTGAGTTCAAAATTGCTTTGCCTCACAAATTTGAAATCATTGATTAAATTGCCTTGCAGGGGCTTTTAGATTTATCCTCCATATTTCTTAACTTTTCTCTCATAATTTCTTTTCTTTCCTTTTTGTCACCCTTTTATGCTACATGCTGGGACAAACCATCATAGATTTTATTTTCAATTGTGACTTTTCAATGATTTAGTCTATCTTGAGTATTTTTTTTAATGTCAGTGTGCTCATTTCAAGATCTTTAATGGTTCTTTCTCATACCAGCCTGTAAAATGTTTTATGAATGCTATTTCTTATCTAATGACTCTTAAAACATGAGGGACCTCCCTGGTGGTCCAGTGGGTAAGACTCCACGTTCCGAATGCAGGAGGCCAAGGTTCAATCTCTGGTTGGGGAAATAGATCCTGCATGCATGCTGCAACTAAGAATTTGCATGCCGCGACTGAGAGTCTGCCTGCCACAACTGAGAAGCCTGCATGCCGCAACTAAGTCCACGTGCCACAACTAAGAAGTCTGCATGCCACAACTAAAATGATTTGGCATGCCACAAAGAAGATCCTGCGTGCCACAACTAAGACCTGACACAGCCAAAATAAGTAAATAAATAAACATTTTTAAGAAACATGAGTTATATTTATTTTAGTCTTTCTTTCCCATATTTCCTACTTCTTTGTGTGTTAGCTTTTCAGTTTACTCAACTTGTTACCTACTTTTTAATAATGTTATTTCCCAAACATTTTTGTGATTCCTAAAGTTATGCTTACCTTTCAATTGACAAAAAGGATAACCTAGGAGCTCCAAGAAGTTAAAAAAATGTAAAACCAGTTACCCATATAAGAAAAAAAAACATGATATCATCAGAATTCTTAACAACACTGAATATCAGAAGACAGAGAAGCAATGTCCATGAAGTTTTGAGGGAAAATTATGTCTTGACTTCTAGTTCTAGTCCAACCTATGACGAAAACCAGTGCCATAAAAGAAGAGCCCCAAGCCCATGAAAAAGAAAATTAACCGCTAAAAAATTACAGTTAGTTGAGGAGGCAAAAGACAATGTTAAATTGTATATTAATAGTTTCAGAAATATTCAATAAGAAATCACGTACATTAAAAACTCCTGTTACCTAGCTCAATGTAATAAAGGCCATATATGACAAACCCACAGCAAACGTCATTCTCAATGGGGAAAAACTGAAAGCATTTCCTCTAAGATCAGGAACCAGACAAGGATGTGCACTCTCACCACTAGTATTCAACATAGTTCTGGAAGTCCTAGCCATGGCAATAATAAAGAAAAAGAAATAAAAGGAATCCAAATTGGAAAAGAAGAAGTAAAACTGTCACTGTTTGCATATGACATGATACTATACATATAGAATCCTAAAAATGCCACCAGAAAACTACTAGAGCTAATCAATGAATCTGGTAACGTTGCAGGATACAAAATTAATGCACAGAAATCTCTTGCATTCCTATATACTAATGATGAAAAATCTGAAAGAGAAATTATGGAAACACTCCCATTTACCACTGCAACAAAAAGAATAAAATACCTAGGAATAAACCTACCTAGGGAGACAAAAGACCTGTATGCAGAAAATGATAAGACACTGATCAAAGAAATTAAAGATGATACCAACAGATGGAGAGATATACTATGTTCTTGGATTGGAAGAATCAATATTGTGAAAATGACTATACTACCCAAAGCAATCTACAGACTCAATGAAATCCCTATCAAACTACCAGTGGCATTTTTTACGAAACTAGAACAAATCATCTCAAAATTTGTATGGAGACACAAAAGACGCCGAATAGCCAAAGCGGTCTTGAGGGAAAAAAACAGAGCTGGAGGAATCAGACTCCCTGACTTCAGACTATACAAAGCTACAGTAATTAAGACAATATGGTACTGGCACAAAAACAGAAACATAGATCAATGGAACAAGATAGAAAGCCCAGAGATAAACCCACGCACCTATGGTCAACTAATCTATGACAAAGGAAGCAAAGATATACAATGGAGAAAAGACAGTCTCTTCAATAAGTGGTGCTGGGAAAACTGGACAGCTACATCTAAAACAATGAAATTAGAACACTCCCTAACACCATACACAAAAATAAACTCAAAATGGATTAGAGACCTAAATGTAAGACCGGACACTATAAAACTCTTAGAGGAAAACATAGGAAGAACACTCTTTGACATAAATCACAGCAACATCTTTTTTCATCCACCTCCTAGAGAAATGGAAATAAAAACAAAAATAAACAAATGGGACCTAATAAAACTTAAAAGCTTTTACATAGCAAAGGAAACCATAAACAAGATGAAAAGACAACCCTCAGAATGGGAGAAAATATTCACAAATGAATCAACGGACAAAGGATTAATCTACAAAATATATAAACAGCTCATGCAGCTCAATATTAAAGAAACAAACAACCCAATCCAAAAATGGGCAGAAGACCTAAATAGACATTTCTCCAAAGAAGACATACAGATGGCCAAGAAGCACATGAAAAGCTGCTCAACATCACTAACTATTAGAGAAATGCAAATCAAAACTACAATGAGGTATCACCTCACATCAGTTAGAATCAGCATCATCAGAAAATCTACAAACAACAAGTGCTGGAGAGGGTGTGGAGAAAAGGGAACCCTCTTGCACTGTTGGTAGGAATGTAAATTGATACAGCCACTATGGAGAACAGTATGGAGGTTCCTTAAAAAACTAAAAATAGAATTACCATATGATCCAGCAATCCCACTGCTGGACATATACCCAGAGAAAACCATAACTCAAAAAGACACATGCACCCCAATGTTCATTGCAGCACTATTTACAACAGCCAGGTCATGGAAGCAACCTAAGTGCCCATCAACAGACGAATGGATAAAGAAGATGTGGCACATATATACAATGGAATATTACTCAGCCATAAAAAGGAACGAAATTGAGTCATTTGTTGAGACGTTGATGGATCGAGAGACTGTCATCAGAGTGAAGTAAGTCAGAAAGAGAGAAACAAACATCGTATATTAACGCATGTATGTGGAACCTAGAAATATGGTACAGATGAACCTGTTTGCAGGGCAGAAGTTGAGACACATATGTAGAGAACAAACGTATGGACACCAAAGGGGGGAAACCGTGGTGGGGTGGGGATGGTGGTGTGCTGAATTGGGCGATTGGGATTGACATGTATACACTGATGTGTATAAAATTGATGACTATTAAGAACCTGCAGTATAAAAACACAAACAAACAAAAAACTGTTAAGAAAAATAAATAATTTAATTGTTAAAATTATTTAAATTTTAAACAATTAAAAATTGGAAATTTAAAAAACATGTTCACTATAATTTGACAATATGTGGACAGCATAGACTCATGGAGTTAAAAGTCTGAATTTATGATCTTAATGATCAAGCTGAGAGACTCCCAGAATGAATCATAAAAGGACAAAAAGATTAAAAGTCTTAGGTAAATAAAGTTCAGAGATTTAGAGAATAAATACAGAATTTCTACCATTTGTCTATCAATAGCTCCAGAAAAAGGGAACACAGAAAATGGAGGGGATAAAATAATAAAAGAAATAATAAGGGAAAACTTTCCCCATGGTAAGGAAATAGAAATCTATAATAGCCAAACTGTATAAAATGTAATAAAATAAAGTTATTTTTAAGACATTCAAGGATTCAGAAAATTGGTTTCTCATTCTTTAAAAAAAAAACAAGGCTTCATTCTTTAAAAAAATCAAAACAGAGGAAAACATAGAATCTAAGATACAATGGAGCTAACCTAGTAATACATGAAAGGGAGACACATGGACATTTGTGTAGCACGTCCAGAAAGCAACTAGTTTATATCCAGTCTGGAAGTCAGAGGGCTCTGGGTGAGATGTCTTTGTAAGAAAAACTATACTCAGCAGAGAGTGGGGTTAGACATCTGTTAGAAATATGGTTATGTTTAGGGAAATCATGAAGACATTCTTCTTGGGTTACGGAAAGAAAAAAAAGGGAAAGGCACTTAGAAGTTCCAGAACTCACCCCCCGCCCAAAAAAGCTATATAAGAAAGTTAGGGTCTAGGGCTTCTCTGGTGGCACAGTGGTTGAGAATCCGCCTGCCAATGCAGGGGACATGGGTTCGAGCCCTGGTCCAGGAAGATTCCACATGCCGCGGAGCAACTAAGCCCGTATGCCACAACTACTGAGCCTGCGCTCTAGAGCCCTAGAGCCACAATTACTGAACCCTCATGCCACAACTACTGAAGCCCATGCACCTAGAGCCTGTGCTCCGCAACAAGAGAAGCCACCACAATGAGAAGCCCACCACCACAAGGAAGAGTAGCCCCCGCTCGCTGCAACTAGAGAAAGCCTGCCCACAGCAACGAAGACTCAACGCAGCCAAAAATTAATTAAGAATAAATAAATAAATGTTTTAAAAAAAGAAAAGAAAGTTAGGGTCTAAATATAAAGCCAACCTAAGTGTGAAATGATTTTTGAGCAATTGATGGATTCTAAGATAATCCACTTCACTTTGAGGCCCTGGAACACATACCTTCAAGCACAGAGGTTTAGCAACATAAGATCATATTTTCCTTTCTACAAGGCCAATCATACTACTTGGCTCTGAATTGAAAGATATTTACATTATCATAATATTTATAATATCATAATAATAGGTAGTATTTATTCATTTTCGATTTCTATACTGAATCAATTAGCAAAGTGTAAATATTATGAACTTGCAATGCACAGAAGTTGGGAGGCAGAGGAAAGTGAAAAATGTAGGAGTACTAATTTCTACACCTTTGATAATATCAAAAGATATTGTCTAAAGTTAATGGAACAATAAATTAAAGTTCATAGATCATATTTACTTTATAGGAATAATTACAAGAACTACAAATAATAAAGTAGCTAGCTAAATTTGGAGGTGGGACTTTTAAGTAAGACTACTCCTTTTTTGTTTTGTTTGTTTTTGCAAAGATTTATTCTCTTTATTCCTTTGTCTAAAGAAATTTTCTATAGGCTTGACAGTATTATCATCAGTTTCACAAAGACATTATGGCACTTCTTTTTTTTTTTAATCTGGAAATATTTTACTTCTTTATTTTTTTTAATTTTTATTTTATATTGGACTACAGTTGATTTGCGATGTTGTGTTAGTTTCAGGTATACAGCAAAGTGATTCAGTTATACATATACATATATCTATTCTTTTTCAAATTATTTTCTCATTTAGGTTATTACAGAATACTAAGCAGAGTTCCCTGTGCTATACAGCAGGTCCTTGTTGGTTATCTTTTTTAAATATAGAAGTATGTGTACATGTCAATCCCAATCTCCCAGTTTATCCCTCCCCCCCGCCACCTTTTCCCTCTGGTAACTGTAAGTTTGTTTTCTAGGTCTGTGAGTCTGTTTCTGTTTTGTAAATAAGTTCATTTGTATCGTTTTTCTTAGATGCCACCTATAAGCGATAGCATATGATATTTGTCTTTCTCTGTGTGACTTACTTCACTTAGTACGATCATCTCCAGGTCCATTCATGTTGCTGCAAATGGCATTATTTCATTCTTTTTAATGACTGAGTAATACTCCATTGTATATATGCAAGGTAAGACTATTCCTTAACTTTCAAAATAGAGCTTCAATAAATACTGTCTGTATATGATAAATTTGGAAAGTAAAAGTATAAAAATATTATTTGTTATGTAAGTATAATAATTCAAAAGGGAAATGGGTAAAAAGTAGATTACGCTCAGGAGTGGAATCAGGGGTAGGAAGTCTAGAAAGGTCTTGCTTTTCATGTTATGCCTTTCTGTATTGCTTAGATTTTTTTTCATATTTGTGCTCTGATTTAGTAATGATTTTTTAATGTGTTAAAATATTAGGGGAACCACTGAAGAACAGAATACGATCTATAACTTCCGAAACCCAATATGGAAAAAATGAACCAAAGAAAGTCAATCAATGCAATAATATGCACGGGAATGGCCAGTGGGGGGAAGGACAAAGAACAAGGAAGTATCATAAACAGAAAACATAAAATATGACGGGGAAAAAAGATACAAAACTCTCGAAAGGCAAATGGGTCCAATGGTAAATCTATTGTATTAAAGGAGAACGTATTAATTTAAGAAATAAATTGGCAAAGCGTTTGGATATATTATGTATGTCTTGTTAATAGCAATAAAATTCAAATTGTGAATGGAGGGAGGACCTTAGGGGGAAAAGACTTGAGAAGAAGAGAGAACAGAGGTTGTATATTCTTAGGTCCCCAGGAGTGAGGTGAGTGAAAACCACAGCTGAGTCCAGCCACGTTCAGCCAGGGGGTCCAGCTGTGAGTGAATGGGGGCCAAGGCCATGTCTGACCACTCAGAGAGTGTTATGGGCTGAATTGTGTGTCCCCCCGCAACAAATTCATACGTTCAAGTCCTACCCCAGTACCTCAGAATGTGACTATACTTGGAGATAGGGTCCTTTAAGAGGTGATTAAGTTAAAATGATGTCATAATGGTGGGCCCTAATCCAATATGACTGGTATCCTTCTAAGAAGTGGGATTAAGACACAGACACACACAAAGGGAAGACCATGTGAAGACAGAGGAAGAAGACAGGCATCTACAGTCTAGGAGAGAGGTCTCAGAAGAAACCAATCCTCCTGACACCTTGATCTCAGACTTCTGGCCTCCAGAACTGTGAGAAAATAAATTTCTTTTGTTCAAGCCACCCAGTGTGTGGTAGTTTGTTAAGGCAGCCCTGGCAAACTAATACA
Organism: Phocoena phocoena; assembly: GCF_963924675.1. Lineage (NCBI taxonomy): Eukaryota > Metazoa > Chordata > Mammalia > Artiodactyla > Phocoenidae > Phocoena > Phocoena phocoena. The sequence continues at coordinate 19,074,720 of NC_089233.1, forward strand.
GAGGGTCTCCTTTTCTTGATAATGATGTTATAATTAGAAAACTCACATGCCAAGAAACAGACAGAATAAACAGTAATTATAGGTAGAACAGCATGTGGTCTAGCCAGTTCCACTTTGGCAGAAGGTCTGGGGTGTAGTTTGGGAGGTTTATGAGCACTTAGCAAAGGATAAGAGGGGGAGAGGGGCTTGGGATGTAAACTCAAGGAACTGGGATGAAGCTGGGAGCTCAGGAAATTCTTGGCTACTGCAGCCCTACTCTGTCTTTCACTGACATGGTCATAACTTAGGTAGAAAATGTTTGTACATCCATGTTGCCAATTCTTTTATCTGATGACCATTGATCAGTGGAAGGAAAAACCCACACGAGTAAAAGCAGGCTCATTGTCCTGATGGCTTTGTGAACCAGCTTACTAGCAGTCGGACAGTCATCTGCCTTGTTTGCTTTTCTTATCCCTTGCTGTTGCCAAGAAAGATTGGGCCTAATTAAAGAAATTAGGATATATAGAAGGGAGTCAACAAAGTACATCAATAACCTCCAATTAAAAGACAAAGACTCAAAGTAAGGATAGGCAAATAGATGAATGGAACGGAACAGAGTCCAGGAAGACTCACACCTACTCAATCCATTTATTTTCAACAAAGGTGCCAAGTCAATGCAGTGAAGAAAGAGAAGAATTTTTAACAAATGATGCTGGCACAATTAGGAAAAAAATAAAAGAACTTCCACCTCTGTCTCACTCCATACACAAACATGAATTTGAAATGAACCATAGACTGAACTGCAAAAGGCTCAAAGCCCCATTTTTTAAAGGGCAAAACACTTGAACAGAAATTTCATGTACCAATAAGCACAGGAAAAGGTGCTCAATGTCATTATTCATCAGGGAAATGCAAAAGATAGAGACTCTGTTTCTTTGTCCTGCTACCCAGCTATGGACTGTACATTCCAAAAAAAAGGAAAACTCCCTTAAAAATTATGGGATATGAAAGGGATGGAAAATCAACTCTCATTCTTCATTAAGAACATAATTGGCACAGCTTTTTAGAGAGCAATTCGGCAGAATTTAACATCATTTTATACAATCATCTTTGACCCAGTGACATCAATTGCAAGGATAATCTAAAGAAAACTCACCCCTGTGCACACAGGTGCATAGACAAAATAGTTCACTGCAGATTTGTCTGGAGTGAAAATCTGGAAGCTCTCTAAAATGCCCATTAGTATGGGGAAAGGTTAAGTAAGTTATGGTGCATCCATTACTCATATGATAGGTGCAATTGTTAAAATCACAGGGTAGATGTCTATTTACTGACATGGAGTGATCTCCAAAGTATATAGACCTATTGCTAAGTAAAAAGAAAGAAGTCACTGAACAATGTAAATGGTTCTCTTTACATTATTGAAGACATGTCTTTAAGATGCACATTTCATAAATAAAGGCAAAGATAAATTTCTGGAAGGATATACATGGGAATGTAACAGTGTCCACCTCTGCACACAGGGAGTGAGGATACCTTTCATCACTTTTTACTCTTTCTATGTTATTTGAATTGTTTATAAGTAGGATGAATTTACTTGTTACCTATGTAATTAAAATAATATAAAAGCTTCTTATTAAAGTACTGAATATTAATTAATGGAACTAACACAAGGTTATGTCCCACATTCTGTGATAAAAAGGCTTACATACATTATCTCATTTAACCTCACAAAATGGGCACTGGTACTCATTTTTTGTTACATGAGGAAGTTGAAGCTTAGAAAGTTTGTTAGTGGTACAACGGCACCTTAAAATCATCTGAGGAGTGGTTCTAAAAAAGAAATTCTGATGACTGGACCTCATCTCAGATCTACAGAATTAGAACGTCTGTGAGTGGGGGGGGGGGGGGGGTCCAAGTATCTGTATTTTGTAGTTAAAGCTCCCGAAGGTGATTCTAACGTGCAGTCAGGGTTGAGAACCAGTGATTGATATTGATTCTTATTGTGAGGTCACACTGCTTGCAAATGGAAAAGGCAGAGGCTGGGATTCAGGGCTACACTGCCACTTCATATGCAAAAGATGATAGAGAGATAGAGATAGAGATAGAGCTGATAGAGATAGGGACAGAGACAGAGATAGAGACGGAGATAGAGAAAGAGATGGCATAGATGCAGGCAAAGATACACATATTGAATTTTTTTCAACTATTGAGGAAGAGCATCTCAAGCATAAAATGGACCATGCACTAGTTCCTCTTCTCCCTTTTTCCAGCAACCCATCCTCTGTATCTGTCTTCTGCAGAGGTCCCTAAAACTCCTGAGGGGTGATACTTCAAATAGTTAACAAGCAGATAGCACAGGCCCTGACCAATCAGAATGGACCCTGGACTTAGCACTGGAGCAGGAGTCAGGCTTTCACATTTTGATCACTGGATCCTGAAGAGGTGAAGCATTCCCCAGGGAAAACAGCAGTGGGATGCCACTTAGTGAGCTCAGGACAGTAGCTGTTTACTAACTGGTATGGAAACAGTTCAATATTTTGACAACTAGCACAGTAGCACCAGTGTCTGTCTGCACCTAGATTGAGGTCTGAGGGGGGTTTTTATTAATATTTTTGAGTATTTTTTAAAGGTTGTTCTAAGATGGTCTGCCTATCAGGCAACTATTTTATGTCTCTACCCAAAGACTGCTTGTGAAGTGTCAGGAAGAAAAGGAAGAGGCTGGCACACAATCTGTGATCCACACCGGGCTGCCCCACCAGCTGTTGTGTGCCTAGCAGCCCCTGCTCCCAGCCCGACTCATTCCCAGCTCCTAGAGGCTTTGTCACTTTGCTGGTTATTGCTATGTTTCCATCCTGAAGTGGCAGCTCCAGTTGTGTTTCCCAGATAATTTCCAAGATGCTAATTGCCACCTGCTGATTTCCTGTAAACACTGTACTTTACACATGTGATTAATCAGAGAGCTGTTGACTGTTCTGAGCGTGTGTGTATGCATGTGTGTGTGTGTGTGTGTGTGTGTGTGTGTGTTTCATTACTGTGGTGGATTTAAATCACAGGCAATGTTTGCTCACAAAGCTGCATAAGCAAAACGGCAGGGAAAACAAAATTACAAAATACCATAAACTGCAAGTTCACAGACTGTGTAAACAACAACTCGAGTCAGCTGACAATTCACTGACTAAATTCTAGAACCAAGCATAAGGAAGGTAGCCTCTCTAAAGGAGTCTTTGAATCATAGGTGCTTATGTTTCTGGGAGAAAACAAACCTGAAAACATTTTCAAAGGTTTTGGGGAAAGTGTATTCTCTTTAGATTCTGGATCAACCTTGTGCCAAACCCTAGCTCTCTCAGTGACTATCTGTAACCTTCATGCAAATTACCTGGACCTTGAAACCTCCATTTCCTCATCTGTAAAACGGAGATGATAATTTCTAAGTCACCTGAGATAACATGTAAAATGCTTATTGCATACATTAGTCAGAACTGCATTGGTTGTAAGTGACAGAAATTTAATTTCAAAGTGGCTTCAGCAAAAAAGAAATTTATTGGCTCAAAATATTAAAAAGACTAGGGCCTCTGTTCAGGTCTATGAGCTCAAATGATGACTTTAGAACTCTATGACACCCTTTCCACTTTTTGGCTTTGCTTTCCTCTTTCTGGACCTCATTCTCAGGTAGACTTTACTTATGGCAAGCTAGTAGACTAACCAACAGCCCCACGCATATGTCTTATCCTCTCGGCAACCACAGAGAACTGGTGTAGATTGCACCCCACCTGGGAAATGACCCACTAGCCCATTCTCAGATCACATAGTTGGGTAGGGAAGTGTCTACTCACTTAGACCTACTCAAATCCCAGAGATATGCACATTACCAGCCTCATATATGAAGACTTCTGACCCCAAAACCAAATGAGAAGTTTGAATGGCAGCCAGCCCCACTTGACATTGTTCATAAGAGGGAAAATTGGGATTCCATCATCAGGATCTGAATCCCAGAATTGATACGCAACTTTCTGTTGCGAGCAGATATGGTGAGTCATGAGAGAGAGAGAAGTTTGCTCAACTCAGAGGAGCCGGTAAGCCCTTCCTGCACATGCTCACATGGGATGAGTTGACTTCAGTCCTAGGCCAACACTGGAAAGTGGGTAGTTTGCAGACTCACACCCAGGCACATTTGGCCAATGTAATCATTTGCCATTTTCTGTTTCCAAGCCTCTCTGAAAGCTTACTGCATTTCCTACAAGAAATTCTCATAGTATTCCAGGCAGCAGTCCTGGTCTTGAAGGTATAGAACACATTTTCTACCTAATCACTTAGCCCCTTTATCCTGCCCTATCCCCACAAGTGGGGCAAGATGGGGTCCTCTGTCCCTTCATTTCCATTGTCCCTCCTCCTCCCTCCCCTGATGTGAAGAGGGTCTTTAGAGTGTGATCATGTATCAAAGTTATCCTGTGAGAGTTGATCAATACTAGCCATAAGATTTCATGGTCCTTAAGTATCCTGCTCTAAAAAAATGTGAGAATTAAGGGCAAATGGGTCATATCAGGACAGATAAAAAGAGCAGGTGCACAAGAAGTCCAGAGCTCTTGTTAGAAAAGGATAGAGGGACAGATGCCAAGAAAAAGGGGACTTCCTGGTGTCTATGAAAGGCAAACTTAGCTTGACTGAAAAGTAATGCACATAAAACAGAAATGAAATGTTGGTAGCAGCCTCTGGACTCTGACGCCCTTCCTGACCAGCTATGATGAACATTAAAGTCCTTTCTATAATGAGCTGGGTTTATTCGCCTTTCTGGTCACTGTGGGTTAAAGTAACAGATATAGCATAAAGTGATGGTAAAGAGCACAGCCTCTGATTCACACCACCTGGATTTGAACCCAGGACCCTCCACTCCATAGCTAGAATACCTTGGGAATGTTACTTAAGTTCTCTGTGCCTCAGTTTCCTGTTGGTAAATGAGGATAATGATAGCGTCTGCCTCCCAGTGTTGGCATGAGAAAGAAATTAATTAACATCTATATAGTAACTAATTAAAACTGAACCTGGCTCATAATAAAACTGAATATATTTAGCTATTCTACAAGCAGCAACCTGGACTCCCTTCCTTCAGGGAAGTAACCTCCTTGTCTACATGTACATGGTTGATTGGGTGATACCTCAGGACAAGTGTTGGGTCTCTCTATGGACTCACAGAGGCAAAGTGGGGGTACCCATAGGGATGTGGCTTGCACCCATGGAGCTCTGATTTCCTTACAAACTGCTACTTGCTTTCGTGCACTTGATGTTCTGAGTAGGAGGGATTTTTCTTCTGTTTGGCAGTGCTGGAGCAAGCTCATCTGTTGGTTTAGTCTGAAAATGGGAGAAGGCCAGTAGCAAACTTCTTGCCCTCAGGATGAAAAGACTTGGCACAGTCAGCTACAAGAAGTGAGGTGACTTGGTCACAGGAGGGCATAAATGGACATCAGACTTTGTTAACACCTAGGTAGCAGCATCACAATGCAGTTAACAGGTGTTACCAGAACTCCAGAGGCAAAGGCTAGAGAACCCAGAAGGGTTATTATCCAGGCATCAAGATGAGGGTAGAGATTATTCAATATGCTAGCTCAAGCAAATTTTGCCTGAAGGCTTGTTTGCAGCTGTTGTAGCTCAAGGTATCTTGTCAAGGTCATCTTTCCATTCTGGTATTTCCAACCTCCCTCTTTTAAGAAATTTATCCACTCGGGTCACTCTGGTCCATTGCCTGTACTCTATTCCCACTTACCTCTAGAACCTCTTTCCTTTATCAAGTCAATTCCTGCTCATTCCTCAAGCTTAACTAAATTTCAATCCCCTCCAGAAAGTTTACTGTGACCACTTCCAAATCCTCTGAACTGACAGCTCTCATTACCTGATACAATCAGGTGGAATTATACACTGTCTTATGACACCTATTATGCTAGAGCCTTGTAGGAGAGCAAACATCACTAGTTTTACCTGTATAGCATCCTTTATCCCTTCTTCTGGGAGCAATATCCACCCGATTTTTCTCTGGGGAAAGAAGCCCTTCCAAACTCTTGGTCCATATGGCTGTTGAAGGAGGTCATCAAAAGGATGTGATCACCAGTTGACCCTTGAGCTGGCCCAGGGCAACCAGAGGCTCCTCACCCCTCTCCCCTTCCCTCGAAATGTACATTCTGCCCACAGTCCCACAGTGGGAGCCCTTTCAAGGATGCGGCCTTGAGATAGTAATGTGTTGTTGAGCCCATCTAGACTGAACACATGACTGAATCCAGTTAAGGTCTCTATATAGACTTTTTTAGGATTCTGGCGGGTGCAGACACCTACTCATCTTGTGGCCACCCAAGACAAGCCTTGTATGTAAGTTCCCTCATGTGCTCCTAGGCCCTGTAGAGTGTGGAGATCCTTCAAATGCTCCTGCCCCTAATCCTGGGGAGGGGCCTGTGGCCTGTAGAGAGGGGAGTGGGGGAAATCCCCGTTGATGCCTGGTATACAGATGGGTCTAGCTGGGGCAACCCATCCACATGGACTGCAGGCGCTATCCAGCCCAACACTGGAGGGAAACAGGAATGACCTGCAGCTGCCAGAGGGCTGAACTCAGCAGTTTGTTGATCACCCTTGAGTCCCGGCCGTTAACCTTTTGCACTTTCAGTTGGGCTGTTCTACCGGGATTGACCCTACGGCTTAGAAAATGGGAAGCTGAGGGGTGGATGATCATGAATAAAACCTTGTGGGGTCAGGATACGTGGAAAGACATTTGCCTGCAAGAGCCTGGCTCAGTCCTCAATGTCCTCCACATTCCAGCTCGGAGGTGCTGACACCCCAGGCAACCAGCAAGCTGATGCTGTGACCCAGGTACAAGCCCTAGCAGCTGATCCTTCAGTAGATACAGCAGATTGGGCGCCCAGAAAAAGTGGCTACTGTGGTGCCTGAGTGCGGTGGTACACTGCCAAGGATGCCTGAACACCCTTGAAATACAGTGACTGGAAAATACAGTGACTCAACGCAGTAAAAGCATGACCTGTGTGTTCTAAATAATACCCAAGACAACTGCCAAAGTCTAGGGTCATCCACTGGAGTTCCCCACTGTTGAGGGACTGGAAAATTGATTCTACTGGTCCCCCGCACTGAGTGAGGGCTCTCAGTGTGCCTCGGTTTGTGTGGATACTGGGTCTGGCCTAAGCCAAACTTCTCTCTGTCACCATGCAAACCAGGAAGCCACCACTAGGGGATTAGAGAAACTGACTACCCTGTGCAGACACCTTCGTCAAATAAACAGTGATCAATGGTTACATTTCAAAGGTCATGATAAGCAAGACTGGGAAAAGAACATGACATCGAATGGAGGTTCCATCTCCCCTGTAAGCCACAGGCGGCAGCAGTGGTAAAAAGAAAGACTGAAATATTAAAGCAGCAGATTAAATCACTCACAGGTAAAACCACCTTGGCCAGGTGGACTAAAGTACTGTCCCAGCCTTTAATACATTTGAATGATCAGCCAGTAGGGCCTTTCACCCCATTTGCCAGACTGGGGACCCCTGCCAAGACACTCAGTACCCTAAAGGTAGGCAGTCTCAGGAGACAGACATTGCCCTGACTCCCACTGAGGATCAACATGCTGTGCTGCTGAGAACACCAAGCCCCATCACACCTGGGGAAGGTGTTATCTACTGGAATTTGCAATGGGACGTCCCACTGGGATGGTAAATTACTTCACACCCCTGGGTAAGGGGAAACTACTCAGTCTCCACCAGGACCCTGTTGTCTTGCTGCAAGCCCGAACTGCGGAAACACACTCTACCTGGGATGGAACACGCACCATTGAAAGAGGGGAGAAGGTGGGGTCCTGGTCCGGCATATCCCACCCCCAGTCCATCTCCTCACGCCTGACAGTCTGCCTCCCCAGAAGCACGAGCAGGTCAGGTTCCTAAAGCTGCAACCACATTAACATCCAAGGGTCAGGCCACAGGTGTAGCTCTTATAGAAAGGGAAGACCCCCCCATACAAGTTCCTACAACATATCTGTCTTTTTGACCTTAGACTTCTGCTGCTCCTGTGGTGTCCGGTCACGGGATGGGCACCTGATGGAGATACCTTTCTACAGTGGGCCCACTTGTATGCCCAGCAAAGGAGTCACTCCACCTATGAGGTATGTGGGCAGCTGCCCCTCTCAGCTCGTCAGGACATGCATGGTGGGTGTCATCACTCCAGGGAGGGGACTGGAAGGCCCTAAAGCAGTACATTAAGAAAGGGCAAGCCAGTAGTGGGAAGCAGCCGCATAGCACAGGGAGATCAGCTCGGTGCTTTGTGACCGCCTGGAGGGGTGGGATAGGGAGGGTGGGAGGAAGGGAGACGCAAGAGGGAAGAGATATGGGAACATATGTATAACTGATTCACTTTGTTATAAAGCGGAAACTAACACACCATTGTAAAGCAATTATACTCCAATAAAGATGAAAAAAAAAAAAAAAGGGCAAGCCAGGACTAGTACTCTTAATTCATCTGATATCACAAATATTGATCCAGAACCCTGGCCTGTGGCACCCACGATCAATAACACTGGGTATGGGTACTCTTTTTCAGTCACTCAAACTACACAGGCAGTCCATCAAACTGGTGACAGGAAGGGCCCTAAAAATACTACCATCAGAGCCATGGGTGGCTGCAAGCAGATTTGGGATGGGTTCGTGTGGGTCACCTCAGGTTGTGGACATTTAAGCACCTGGGCAACTCTATGTTGGTAACAGAAAAATCACTCTAAAAAGAACCAACCCGGGCTTCCCTGGTGGCGCAGTGGTTGAGAATCTGCCTGCTGATGCAGGGGACACGGGTTCGAGCCCTGGTCTGGGAAGATCCCACATGCCGCGGAGCAACTAGGCCCGTGAGCCACAACTACTGAGCCTGCGCATCTGGAGCCTGTGCTCCTCAACAAGAGAGGCCGCGACAGTGAGAGGCCCGCGCACCGCGATGAAGAGTGGCCCCCACTCGCCGCAATTGGAGAAAGCCCTCGCACAGAAACGAAGACCCAACACAGCCAAAAATAAATAAATAAATTTATAAAAAAAAAAAAAAAAAAAAAGAACCAACCCAATTGCATCAGGAATAGGGGATGGATATCACTGGAACTGTGTGGTCACACCACCCAGATACTTATTGGGTGGCCCCAAATGGGACCCAATGGTTGTGTGGCTCAGATCTTTGGCCATGGCTTCTACCTGTGGTTGGGCTGCTGCACCCTGGGTTTTCCTGAGCCCAGGGGAGAATCCAACCACAGTAACAAAAACTGCCAACCTCTCTCTCCTCAAGGCCAGATGGGCACGTTCTGTTTTCCACTGGTACGATCATTTGGCCTCCACTTTGTCCCCTCCATTGGCCTGAAGGACATCATAGCACACATAGAAGCCCTTACTAAGTTCACCCAGCAAGCTTTCAATGACAGCCAGCAAAGCCTGTCCTTACTGAACACTGAAATGTGTCTAGTGAGAAAAGCCATCCTACAAAAGAGGATGGCCTTGGACGTTATTGCTGCCTCACAAGGAGGCACCTGTGCCATTATCCAAACAGGATGTTGTGTGTTCATACCTGATGAGTCAGCTAATGTATCATCTTTATTAAACCACGTGAGGACACAAGTGATTGCCCTGAGTGATCAGACCCCCAGCTTAGGGAGGTTAACAAATCAATGGTTCAGGTCATGGGACTCTCAGTAGAAAAAAATTATTACCTATTTTGGGAATCATTTTCCTGATCTGTTTTCTCCTGCATGTGCCTCTATGGCTGCTGTGGCATCTGCCTCCAGTGCAGCCAGACAGCCACCCAATGAGCCACCTCCATGCTAGTGACACCCCTTTGCTGACCACTCAGGGCCCACTGTGGAAATAGGGGCCGGGTGGAGTGTTGGAGAAGGTCACCAAGAGAACGTGACCACCAGTTGACCCACAAGCTGGTCCCAGGTAAGCACAGGCTCCTCACCCACTTCCCTGTCCTTGGATCCTTGGAATGTACATTCTGCCCACAGTGGGAGCCATTTCAAGGACACAGCCTTGAGAGAGTAATGTGTTGTGTTTTTTTAAATAAATTTATTTATTTATTTTTGGCTGTGTTGGGTCTTTGTTGCTGTGTGTGGGCTTTCTCTAGTTGAGGTGAGCGGGGGCTACTCTTCATTGCGGTGCACGGGCTTCTCATTGTTGTGGCTTCTCTTGTTGTGGAGCATGGGCTCTAGGTGTGCAGGCTTCAGTAGTTGTGGCACACGGGCTTCAGCAGTTGTGGCACATGGGCTCAGTAGTTGTGGCTTGCAGGCTCTAGAGCACAGGCTCAGTAGTTGCGGCACACGGGCTTAGCTGCTCCGCGGCATGTGGGATCTTCCCGGGCCAGGGCTCGAACCCATGTCCCTTGCATTGGCAGGCAGATTCTTAACCACTACGCCACCAGGGAAGCCCAGTAATGTGTTATTGAGACCATCTTGACAGTATTCATGACTGAACCCTGTTAAAGTCTCTATATAAACTTTTAAGATTCTGGGGGGTGACTTCAGAGATCTACTCATCTTGTGGCCACCCAAGATACGCCTCATATATAAGTTCCCTTGCTTGTTATCCCTGCCATCTACCAATCTGGAGTGACTGCCTCTTTTCAGTCTCCTTGTACAGGGACCAGTTTATGAACTAGGAGTGGCTCAGAGAGCTCAGCTCCAGGAAGGGACACGAGGCCCAGGCCTGACCAATCAGGTTCTCCATCCCCCCAGTCACAATGATTGGTTCAGGAATTGGCACATGACCCAAATCAACCAACGCCATGAACGTCAGCCCCAAAGTTTTTGCTGGAACTATTGGAAAAAAAAAAGGAAGGGGTACTCTCTTTCAAAAGACCAGCAGCTACCCATATGGTGACGAGAACCTTCACGAAAATAAAGCCAACTCAGAAGAAAGGAGAGCTGAATAAAGGGAAGAATCAGATGCCTGAGGGCATGATCTGGAGCTGTGGATACAGCTATGCCTAAACTTAAACTTTCCTTGGACATTTCAGTTATATGAGAAAACAAATTCCCTTCACTCAACAAATACTTATTGAAGGCCTACTGTTCTGGACACTAAAACACATCAGTTAACATTTTTTTAACTTAATATGGTATAAACCTAGATTTCTTCATTTGTAACTGAAACAGCTCTTGTCAAAAAAGACTTCATGTTGCTTAATTCTTGCACTGTCATTTAACATCCTTCATGTGGATGCCTCTTTTTCCCAAGTAGATCATGAATTCATGAATAGAGACCCTATATTATATTTCTCTGTATCACCAACTGTGATATGTACATAGTACATAATTAACAAATTATTTGTTAAATCAATAAAAGGCTATATTTATTTGGCATTACCCCTGGTGTTGTTGACTCAAATAGTATAACTCAGAAGAAATGTCCAAGGAGACTTGCCAGTGAGTTCTGATTAGACCCTGGTGATTAGGAGGTATCTGTGCTCCCTGAGCACAAACATGGCATAATGATGGAATCAACACTGATCCACAAAAAAATAATGTATCAGAGGACTGATTCAAGATGTCAGAACATATGCATATGCCTATCTGCTCTCAGTCCAAATTCCTAGAAATGACCCAAGAAAAGGTATTGGTAAATGATAAATACATAACATTAATAAAAATCAAGAAAAAGTACAGCAAAGGACCATAAATCCTGAACAGAAGGAAAAGAGCTAAAAAATGGGCAGAAAGGGGGCTTCCCTGGTGGCGCAGTGGTTGAGAGTCCGCCTGCCGATGCAGGGGACACGGGTTCGTGCCCCGGTCTGGGAAGATCCCACATGCAGCGGAGCGGCTGGGCCCGTGAGCCACGGCCGCTGAGCCTGCGCGTCCAGAGCCTGTGAGAGGCCCACGTACCGCAAAAAAAAAAAAGGGTAGAAAGGGATTAGCTGTGAAGATGGGCGTGGTTTCAGGGATGGTCCACATTCAAAACAGGAAGCAGTGGGTACCGAATGGTGAATGGAGTAATCGGAGACCTGAGTTCAGAGCAGTCAACTCACTCACTGAGATTCTTATGCCACTGGGGAGTAGGTAGCAACCACCTTTTCCTACAGAATAAAGCAGTGACTCTGAACACAAAGGAGGAAGACACAGGACATTGCCAAAAGTATCTTGCAACTCCCAGGAGAGACAAGAAACATTCAAACCAGAAGAAAACTACCAGCTCACTCTACCTGGCAGCACACCAAGTCCCTTCTAACATTGAAGATAAGCTGATAAATCAAAGTCATCATCAATAGGTGAATATCAAATGTCAATCTCAAACATGGAGGGGGGACAAGAACCCCCCAAAATATTACAAAATCTAGTCCATTCTAGTTAACTATCCTCCTCTTATTTAATCTCTCGACAGCCTTTAATAAAAACGGCCACTCCCTTCCTGAAACCCCTATTTTCCTTGGCTTCCATGACATCACACTCAAGTGGTTTTCCTTCTACTTTGGTGACTTCTACTTAGTCTTCTATGCTAGATTCTTCTATTAGTTAGCTAGCTGCTGTAACAAAATACCACAAACTGAGTGGCACAGCAGGTGTCAGCAGAGCCACATTCCCTCTGAAGGCTCTGTTCCAGGCCTCTCTCCTAGCTTCCAGCATAACTCCAATCTTCATGTGGACTTCTTGCAGTGTGTGTGTCTGTTTTCAAAGTTCCCCTTTTTAGGAGGACACCAGTCATAATGGACTAGGGGCCTACCCTAGTCCAGTATGATGTCATCTTAACCTAACTAATTACATCTTCAATGACCCTATTTCCAAATAAGGTCACATTCTGAGGTACTGGGGGTTATGTCTTCAACATATGAATTTCGGGGGGACATAATTCAACCCATGAAAATTCTCCTCCTCCACGGTCTGCTAAATGATGGCATGCTCTAGGGCATGGGCCTACCTTCTCTTCCCTTCTGTACTTATACTCTTTTCCTATATGTTCTCATCAAGTCTGATGGCTTTTAATATATGATAATGACCTCCAGGTTTATAGCTCCACCCATGGCTTCCCCCTTGAGGTATACCCACCTGTCTACTTGACACATATCTAATAGAGATCTCAAAATTATCGCATCCAAATCAGAAATAATCTTTTTCCCACCACCACTCCACTCCAAAAAACAGGTTGCTACCAGTTCTCCCCACATCAAAAACTGTAGTGCCATCAACCCAAATACCCTCAAACAAAAAATCTAGGAGCCATCCTCAATTCCTCTCTTTCTCTTATGCTCCATAACCAAGCTATTCCAAGTCCTGACAGTTCTACATTCAAAACATATGGAACACATCCATTTCTCTCCACCTGTGTTGTCACTCCCAAGTCCAAGTCACCATTACCTTTTGCCAGAACTAAATCCAGAGGCCCATATCTGGCCACACTTCCTTCATTCTTGCCTCGCTCCAATTCACTCTCAACATCATCCAGGGTGATTTTGTTAAAGTGTACATCAGATCTTGTTGCTCACTCATTTAAAATCCTTAAATGTCCACTTTGAGAATCAATTACCGTGGCCTGCTAGGCTCTCGCGACATGGTCTGGCCCCTGCCCAGCACTGCATTTCACTCTGGTCCCATCCCTTCCCTTGCTCACTATGCTCCAGCCACACTGGTCTCCTTTCAGTTTTTAGAACACTCCACACTTTCCTGCCTTCGATGGCAAGGTCTTCATTCTCTTGCTATTTCCCCTTCCAGAAATGCTCTTCTACAAGCTGCACATCTATGGTTCCATCTCACCCTTCAGACTCCAGCTCAAAAATCAAACCCTAGAGAAACGTTTCATTGATCAGCCTTTCTAAAGTAACCTCTGCCTAGTTACAGTCTGTCCCATCATCCTATTTATTTTCTTCTTAGTATTTATAACAACCTGATATTATCTTGTTTACTTATATGTTTCCTTGTATGTTATTTTTCTCCTTCTCCAATCTCCATCTAGAATGTAAGCTCCTTAAGGGCAAGACTCATGTATGTCTTTCACCACTGTGTCCAGTATTCAACACTTTACCTGAAACATAATTAGCTTCTATATGTGCTTAATGGATGGGTGGATGAATAGAAAAATTAATAGACCCTAGAAATCATCTTACTCAAGTTGCTGTATGCTGAGTACTCTCTCAGCATCCTCTTTCCATAGTGGATCTAGCCCAGGAGTCTATAAGGGAGAGAACTCTCCCAAAGATACAGAGATGCCCTCACCTTCCTACAGAAATGGGCACACTTTCTATTGCCTTCATCATAAAGTCCAAATTCTCTCCAGCACGCGTGCACAACTTCATCTTCCACCACTGCCTTCCCCCGTGCTAAGTTCACGGCACACTCAACTTCATACCATTACGTGAAAATACCAGTCATGCTCATGACCTTGCCTCTCTTTGGAATGCCTCTCTATCCCCCTCCTGCTAAACATCACTCAGCTTCCCTCTATAAAGCTTTGTCTGGTAGCCAAAGAGGTTATACTCTGTACTATCACAGGCCTCATGCATCCCTCCACCACCACATTTATTCTAATATATGATAATTCTATGACTAATTTTCCCCATTTTACTGTTAATACTTTGAGTAAAAGGGTTATGTCTTATGTCTCTGTCTATCCCACTAGTGCCTAGCATGGTGCCTTAGAGAGAGATACAGAAAAAAAATGTTGACTATTATATATGCATATTAAGAAATAATTTTTTAAGAGAATTTTTCATTATTGTATTGCTCAATGGGGTGAAAAGAACTGGAACATATTAATGGTTGTTATTCTGTCAACTATCTGACCACCATTAGTGAACCAGTGGGAGAGGCAATTTTTAATTTATGAAATGGAAATTTATTTCAATTAGTTATAATGTGGTTAAGAAATCACATTTGAAAATATTTATACTATGTCTGAAATAGACACACTAATACACACATACTCAACCTTTTCCCTTTTCACTCTCAGCTTGGATTTTTTTTAACTGAGCATAAGCACTGACAGCACTTCTTGGAACTGTTTAATGTATATTTAATGTTCACTTTTATGGTAACCCTACATTAAATCCCATTGGCCAAAAGCAAGTTATAGCTCTTCTGGTTGCTGGCCAAAGGCTGGTGGATCAGCACCATGGACAGAGTGAAATGGTGCCAAAGGTCAATCTAAGGCTACTTGTAAAATAACAGCTGTGACAGCAGATGTACTACCAACGAGAGACTGGTGTGAATGTTCCCCTGGGGATCATGGGAAGAGCGTGACATCAGGATTGGGGTCAACTCAGAGGCTGGGGTCTTAAGAAAACAACCACTCCTCCAAGATGTCTCTGAGTAGCATGATCTGCTTCATTTATTGACCCATATCGATTTCAACAATTTTTCAACCATTTGCTCTTCTGTTCCCAAGGTGCCAACATTTCCAAGCTGAAGTAAACATAAATACCTAACTAGAAATTATGAAGGACATTTGTTCTTTTTACCTGTCCAGCATCTATGACCCTTTTTTTCCTTTGCAAACCACCTTTCAAACAAATAAACTGTTCTTAAAAGATGACACTAAGGAATTGTTCATGCTATGGGGAAGCGTTTGTGATTATATTGAAGTTATGTTTAAGATGGAAGCCCCTGTCTTTTAGCAGTACATTCTGACAGCTACAAATGAAATAATATGATGTCTGGGATTTGTTTCAAAATAATCCAGGATCAGGGGAGTAGATAGAGATAAAGGAAGACAAGTTTGGCCATGAATTGCTAATTGTTAAAGCTGGAGCATGAGAACACAAGAGTTAATTCTCTCTACTCTTTTATATGTTTGAAAATTTCTATTAAACATATACATATACATGTGTGTGCATGTAACACTGAGAGGCCACAAAAAAATAAAAATAACAATGATTCCTGAAGAATGTATAATCCTGCACCTAAGAGATAATGCAGAGCAAGCTTTAATACCCTCTACTCCAAGAGGAGCTTTAAGGAGACTAAGCTATAACTGTCCCCTGCAGACTTGAGATTTCTGTCTCGCTCAAGATCATATGATGGACTAGGGAGTTCAGATGTCTAGGGATGTTCACTTTATTCTGGAGCAAGATGTCTCAGGAGAGTAGTTTCTAAGAAATGAAACCTTTCATGCACCTCCCCTGACAAGAGGCAGCTGGGGGCAGCTTGCAGTTGCAGGGGCTGAGGCTGAGGCTGAGTGTAGGGAACGGGTCCCTGGTTGTGATGATGGGCCCACGGTCAACACCTAAAGTCTGGGGTCAGAACTAAAACAACAACAAAGCATTCTTTAAACATAAGATGGGCTAGATAAGTAGAGGGAGTCGAGATATGATGCCAAGTACATAGGGAGAGGAGCTAAAACATGAAGAGGGTGGACAGGTACAAAAGGAAGACATACCTAAATATTTCCTGGATTGGGGGAGGGGGTTGGGGGGCTTTTCATGTAGTACCCACATCAGAAGCAAATAAGGAGCCAACACAGACACTGGTGGATAAAATAAGAAAGTGAATGTAAATTTGCTTCAAAATCTGTGGAACTGTGCACATATGGCAAGAATTACTCAGAGCTTATGGACAGCAGATGAGGTTGAGTGCCTACTATGTGCAAGGCATTGCTCTAAGCACCTGGCACACAACAGTTAAGTAAATAAAGTGCTGCTTCATTGAGCTAACAGAGAGATAGATAAATGTATTTGCCAATTATTTAAAAGTGTGATGATTTCACCTGGCTTTTTCCTTTAGAGAGAAAAGATGGCCTCCAGCTAGAAAAGATGGCCTCCAGCTCACTGCAATCCCCACTATTCCCCATTCCCTACTGTCTTTTTTAAAAAAATATATTTATTTATTTATTTTTGTCTGCATTGGGTCTTCGTTGCTGCGCGAGGGCTTTCTCTAGTTGTGGCGAGAGGGGGGGGCTACTCTTCGTTGTGGTGTGTGGGCTTCTCATTGCCGCTAGAGCTCAGGCTCAGTAATAGTGGCTCACGGGCTTAGTTGCTCTGTGGCATGTGGGATCTTCCCGGACCAGGGCTCGAATCCGTGTCCCCTGCATTATTAGCAGGTGGATTCTTAACCCCTGCACCACCAGGGAAGCCCTCCCTACTGTCTTATACTCTACTTCACTCAATTATGTTGTTTGCCTGAGCCCTGCAGCCTTTCGAGTTTGTGACCCCTGCCCGTCCCTGAGGTGCTTGTGACACTTGCCTCTCCTAAAAACACCAAATGGCTCAAGGAGCATATAAAAGACCCTGTTCTTAGCCGACTCAGAATCGTGGGTTGCCACTTAGTCTAAAGTAACCTTGGGCGGATACATCACCTCACTGAGCTGTCGATGTCCTTAACTCTAAAACGGATGTAATCTTACCTGTTTTATAGGATTTCTGTGAGGATTAGACCTTGCCTAGTCAGCTCTTACTCCTCCTTTGGATCTCATCCCTAGCTTTACCTCTTCAAAGAAACTTTCCCAGACCTCCTAAGTCAACTCCCTCTAATATACACAGATTCTAAGCATCATGTACTCGCCGGCAGTACCTGCCGCAGTTACAACTGTACACTAGTTTGTAGATTATTTGATTAACACGTGCCTCTCTCACCAGACTGAAAGCTCAGAAGTGGCAAAGGATGCTGTGTTTTTTGTTTGTTTTGTTTTTCTCACCACCTATCACCATGTCTAGCAAAAAAAAAAAAAAAGTGACCAAAGAAATGAAATAAAGAAAAGTAAGCTTGTAGACAGCTGTGTAAAGACAACTTCTGGCATGTACTAGCTGCCCAATAGATTCTCACCTAATGCCTCTTGGCTGCTAGAATTTGCATGTCAAGTTTTAACTAAGACTTTCTCAGAAAAAAAAGTCACTAAGTTTTTTTTAATAGTCTATCTACCCGCCAACCCCAGAACTGGGATTTTTGCTTTGCCCTCTGATATAAGCCAAATGCCTAAAACTGCCTGGCACCTAATCAGTAAAGGGATGGAGGGAAGAAGGGAGGGATGGGCGGGCACAGTTCTGGGGTTTCAGAAGTTGAAAGACTGGACAGCTCCTCCTGCCACCACCAGGAGGAAGCTGGGGCCTGGTCGGAGGAACCCTGAGCCAGAGATGACATCCTCTCCCAACAGTTTTAGCTACACCGACTTCCCCGGTGCCTGGGGCAGTAAGAGCCCCCGAGGCGAAGAGCAGACCCCGCTGCTCCGCAGGCAACGGACGGGGGCATTCATGGATGGGGACATTCACAGATGCGAACATTCACATATGCTCCCCCAGAGGAGGGCGGGGGGCGGCACCGTGTCCCTGCGCGAGGGCCGCTGTCCCGCCGAGGGTCGCCGCCTATAGCAGCCCTTCCAGCACGCGACCGTTCGCAGCGCGTGACAGAAACCTCCGCCAGGCAAACGAGTTCTCACACCCTGCGTCAGAAAGGACTTCGCGCCACCTCCTCATTAGCGCTCCTCAACCTCACAGTCTCTCCCCGCCTCCCAGAATCTCCGGCTGACGGAGAACGCCCACTCCCCTTTCTCACACTGTTCCACAGTCTCTTGCAAAGTGCCTGCAATGCGTCCGTCCGCCCCGGGGAAGAGCCGCCGAAACCCTTCTCATTATTAAAGTGTCTCAGCAGCGCGTCGGTGCGCTGCGCGCTCTCGCGAGAGTCCACCGCGCCGCCCCCTCCCCCCAGCCCCTCGCCGACGAGGAAGCCTCTGCTGAGCCCCGCGGCGCGCGGGCGCGAGTGGCGCATGCGTGGCTGCTGCTCCCAGCGCCCCCCGCGCAGTCCGGGAACAGAGCAGACGAGGCTGCGAGGAGGATCGTGCAGCCGCCACCCTACGAATCGTTGTTTGGTCCCCGCCGCTTTTCTCCCCTTAGGGACAGGACCTATTCGCGGCTTTCCTCAGCGTGTGGAGGTTTCCTGAGGACGGCCCGGGCCACCCTGGCCCAGAAGAGCCGGGCGCTGGCCTCGGATAACGTCGGCCCCCACCAGCAACCCGCAGCGGCCTGGGCGCGCTGCCGTGCCCCGAGCCTCGAACCCGGGGTCGGGCGGGGCCTACGCATCCGGCCCCACCCACTCGGGAGCCTCCCCTCCCCCGGGCCCTTACCCGGGTTTCTGACACACCCCTTCCCGGCCCGGCTGTCCGCCCCCGCTCTCCTGTCCGCGGTACCCTTGATTTTCTCCCAGTCCTCTAGCGTTGCTCTTTCCGACATTGCACTAAAAGATGCACCCTGGAAAACCACAACGCGGGGACACATCTTGTTAGGAGAAGAGGCTGAGTTCTTGGACCTTAGGGTACATGTTCACCTTTTCAAGGGCCTAGGGTAGATTTGATTAATCAGCCTGGGGTACCCTGTTCCTGCTGACACTGCCGTTTTCACTTCCCTGCCTTCCCACACTTCCAAAACCATTAGCAGGGAGCTCTCGAAGGTTTGGTTTCTTCGAGTCTCCTTTGAGCTAGACGTGAGGTTGACCCCCGGGTGAGAGCATGGCTGCATCCCTGGACCCTCGGATAGACGCGCCCCTGGAGGTTGAGGGATGCCTAATAATGAAGGTGGAAAAGGAGCCCAAGTGGGCATCGCAGCCCATTCTGGAAGGATCGGACAGCTCTGAGTCCGAGACTTTTCGCAAGTGCTTCAGGCAATTCTGTTATGAGGATGTGACCGGACCCCATGAAGCTTTCAGTAAACTCTGGGAACTTTGCTGCCGGTGGCTGAAGCCAGAAATGCGTTCCAAGGAACAGATCCTGGAGCTGCTGGTGATTGAGCAGTTTCTCACCATTTTACCCGAGAAGATTCAGGCGTGGGCACAGAAGCAGTGTCCGGAAAGTGGAGAGGAGGCGGTGGCCCTGGTAATACATTTGGAGAAAGAGACTGGAAGACTAAGACAGCAGGTGAGAGAGGGTTTCCCAAATGTTTGTATTTAGCAAGAAGGGGGTGGAAAGGAAGATGGGCAAGGGATGCATTGCAGGAAATGCAAATTATGGAAGGATAAATGGTAATAATGAAAGACCTTTAAAGGGAATCTACTTGAAAGGGATCAGAATTTCATATTAAATAGAAAAAAGGCTTTGGTTGAACTGTTATCTTGCAAATGACACTAAACATTATGCATCTAAGTATTTGTTTTAAATCTTTGCGTAATGTTTCCCCAAAAAATTATATGAGAGAACAGTACATTATGCTTCACAGGATTTTACTTTTGTAGCTTGATCCTAAAGAGGGCTATTTTGCCCTGCCCCCCACCCAAAAAGAAAAGGAAAGAAAGGACTTTATCAGTTACCCCAGGGCCTCTTGTAATCCTTTAATATTCCAATCCGTGTCTTCTGAAGTGCCCTCAATGTCATCATCCTTGTCGCTCTTCTCCATTTGAATTGCTGATCCTTATTTGTCAGTGGCTTTGCATGCTCTTCTAATTGTTTTTCAACAGCCCTTTCAGTAACCTCATGAAATCCTGCAAGATTTGCACTTTCACCTTGCACAGGATTTGTGTAAAGATCTGACTATTAGCAAGTTGCTGTGTTGGTCAGAAATAGACACCAGATGTCGAGATTAATTTTCTAAGTTTTCAGTGCACTAGTGAATTAATTAGTGTTCTGAGAACTTTCATTTCTCTGTGAACCTAATAGATATGAGGACTCAAATAATGTCTAGTCTGATAACAGGGAGGCTCTGTATTTCACTCCTAAGAGATTTTGCCCCTCTGTATACTAATAAAGAGCACTCTCCTATTCCCTTATGCCCAGACTTCTGGACAATACTATTATCCTGATGCCCTCAGAGGTCCCATAGGGAATGGAGTGAAATTTTCATTCCTTCTCACATCTTCTATCCTTCTTTGATATCTTTCTTGGGGGAATTTGGCCCTGATCTAGCCCTCTTTAACTCCCTTTTCCCACTATGGCACTGACTTTATTTCCCAGGTTAGCAGTCCTGTGTACTCAGAGAAGCAAGCCCCACTTGGAGCAGCATGGAAGGTGGCAGACTTTCAGCCACAGCAGGTGGAGACCCAACCCAGAGTGATGTCTCTGGAGGGAGCTGAAAGCCTCCACTCAGGACACCAGGAGCAGCTGAACCAAAAGAGGGAGCTTCGGCCCTTACCCAAGAATGGTAAGAAGAACTCAGAGCATGCCCAGTGCAGAGACCATGGCAGATTTGTTTTGTAGCCCTAACACTGTGACTTGTTCAGCGTAGCGTCCCCTCAATACATATTTGAAAGTAAATTGAATATTGGGGAGAAAGGCTTCATTAGCTTCAAGACTTGGGAATATGTGTGACATAAGTAAAAGAGATCTTAAAGATGGAATCTGAGAAAGCATAGATTGCCCAGACTGGCCTTAAGGTCTCATAGTGTTATTTACGAATCTCCATCCTGCAATCAGCTTGTGGTTTTTAGTCCTGCTGCATGTATAAGTGTGTGTGTTCTTGGCTGACTATATGCAACTTGGAAAAACTGTTAGAGGAAATGAGATTTTTTTTTCAAAAAGTGACTGACAGTAAGGCATCACGGAAGTGGCTTATGAGAGGGATAAACAATAAGACTTCATAGAGAAGAGACAACTGGTGTTCATATCTGCCCTAGATGTTAATGAATCAAGTCAAATACAAGGAAATGAAGACCCTGCCCTGCCCAGTCCACAGTGATCTCTCCATCCTCTGCAGCATGGTGTCAGGCTTAAAGAGAAGAGTGGAAAGATCACTGAACATACACTAGAAAGACATGGGTTTATATCCTTTCTCTGCCCCCTCCCTGTGTTATCTCGGGCAAGTAATATTAATTAATCTCTGTGTATTAATGCATAGAGATTAAGAAATTACGCTTTAGAGGTAGACAGTATGCGTTCAAAACCTACCTCTGCCATTCTTTATCTGTGTGGTCTTGGTCAAGTTACTAAACTTCTCAAACTTTCCATTCTGTCATCTGTAAAAGGAAAATACTAAGGTTGTTAGCGTAGATTAAAGGAGGCATCGTAAAAAGGGTCAGTGCATAATAGTGCTCAGTAAATGTTAGTTTCCTTTCTCCCATAATGGCATGATTATTTTTAAACTTCAAATCTGTCTGACTTACAGAACCCCTCATCAAGAGGCAAGATTCACCACTTCGGACCCCACCTCCTTATCCCTCCTGAAATTCATATTATGATAGAATGCATTGCAAATATTAATGGTTTCTGGATTTTTCATTGTTTGTTCATCAGCATCAAAGTTCCCTTGTTCACATGGATTATATGCTGTCAGTTACTTTACCTGATAAATTCATGGTGTTTCTGGATTTTGCCATCTCAGGTGATAAGGAATTCCTAAAGTAAGGTGTTTTTTTCTGTTGAGGTCCTTACTGGGGGTAAGGAGGACAGAAAATTTGAGGGATAGATATCTCAGAAAGGTGAATTCCTTCTAAAAGAAGAGAGGATTTCAGCCATGTGTGCCTAAGGGAATAATGTATTTCTAAGGAAGTGATTCAGTTTGATTCCATAGAAAGTGGTAGATCAAGCTTTTGAGTTCTTGGTCACAGTAATATTTATTCTTAAAGTTTTCCTAGATAGTGAATTCTAGAGGAGAAATTAGACCACAGACTGCCTTATCCTATATAAGCTTATATATCTTCCTTCCACCTTTCTGGGGGTATATTTCCCTGTAGTGTTCAGTACTATGTATCTGTATACGCTAACATTTTTTAGGACAGTATTCACTCATAGGGAATTAATTTGTGCTAGAGATAGCGAACTGGTAACTCACGTGCCAAATCAGATTGTTTTGTTTCACCTACAAGGAGTTTTTGGTTTGGGGGTTTTGTTTGTTTGTTTTTAGTTCTCAAGGTTTAAGACTTGAGATTGTACATAAAAGTCCCGCTTTCTGGCTTCTCTTGAAAAAGTTAGAAGCTCTGGGGCTTCCCTGGTGGTTCAGTGGTTAAGAATCTGCCTGCCAATGCAGGGCACATGGAAGATCCCACATGCCGCGGAGCAACTAAGCCCGTGCGCCACAACCACTGAGCCTGCGTTCTAGAGCCCGAGAGCCACAACTACTGAGCCCACGCACCACAACTACTGAAGTCTGCATGCCTAGAGCCCGTGCTCCACAAGAGAAGCCACCACAGTGAAGAAGCCCACGCACTGCAAAGAAGAGTAGCCCCCGCTCGCTGCACCTGGCGAAAGCCCACTCACAGCAACGAAGACCCAACACGGCCAAAGATAAAATAAATAAAATTAAAAAAAAAAAAAAAGAAGCTCTGTGCCAGGGCAAAAATCTCACAACGAAGCATAAGCTGGAGCTGAACACTGGGTGTACCCTTTCAGTGGGACATGTGCTCTCCAGTTCCCCACAGCCCTTACCTCTCCCCTTTCATGATGTCCTTTACCTGCTTACTCCCTAAAAGCATTTGTGTTTGTGCGCCCTGCTTTAGGGTACCGTGGTTTGGGGCATTGTTCTGAATTCATTGAGAAAATGACCAATTTATATTTGTCGGGTTTTTTATACATGCACATTTCATAAAAGGAGAAGCAGCATGAATAAGATGGCAGAGCCAACAACACTAATTGTTTCTTTCTCTTCCTACAGCTCGGCCTTCTCCCTGGGTTCCTGCTCCTGCTGTTGAATGGAACACCACAGATCAGGAAGTAACAGCCACACGAGTTCCTGTTGGGTCCCAGGTAAATTGTCATTGTTCTCTCTAGCCTAACTTCCTAGGATATTCAGTCACAATGATTTCCTCAAACTTTTATACTCCCTCCAAGAGACTTTTTCCCCCTTGCTCCTTTTCCAGAAGAGACTGCACCCAGCCATCTGAGTAATGGGATTCCTTGCTGGATCATCTCTCTTATGATGCTTTATAGTACCTTCTGCTTCATTTGGCACATAATATACACTTGGTTCTTTGATTTTAATTTTTATTTAGGGCCTTTCTGTGCTTCATCCATGATCATTCAGCCTTCAAAAACCCATGTGGTTATCTTGGTAGTCATTACTGTTAGTGTGTTACAGGGACCACTGAAAGATGTCCACATGGCAAGAGGTTTTTCCTACAAAAAGAGTGTGCGTCAGATTCCTGCTCACAGAGACCTCTACCGGGATATTAGAAAGGAGAGTATTGGGAACATGGTCTCCCTGGGTAAGGATTCTATCCCTTTTCAAATAAAAGATTTGGGGATTTCTAATATATTCACTTCTACCGATGATAAAATAGTTATAAATGTTATCACTTTAAGGACCTCCATGGGTTGTCTAGTCATTTCTGGCCTCTAGCATACCATGTTCTCATACCTCACTCATTCCTTTCTTCCAATTTATATTATAGATTTTTATACATTCTTATAATTTAGTGATTAAAACATTGGGGAGATTTATATATGATTGTCATATTATTGAAATATAAACTTACCTACATCCACTAGACTAAAAATTCCATAAAGTCATAAGGTCTTTTTAGGATTTGTTTTTGTTTAACCCATAGTAACCCCAACACTGTGCACAGAGCCTGACATATGGGCGGCACCCAGCAAATATTCACTGAGTGGATGGAAATCTTATAAACAGAAGGAAAAAAGTAATTTCAATACAACCTTGATAGCGTGTTGTGAATTTTTTAAATAGCACAAATTTTTACAGGCACACATAACCACTGAAATGTAATTTTACAAGCAAACTTTTGAAGAGCTATATCATCTGCTTTAACAATAGGGCTAAATATGGTTCATTCATATGTAAGCTACAAGTCAGAGATTACTTATGAATAAAATTATAGGCCTAAAACGTGCACCAATACACACTATAGATACTATAAACCTTTGTTGTCTAATAGAGTAGCCACTAGCTACACGTGGCTATTTAAATTTAAATTTATAAAATTAATTAAAATTAAATAAAGTTTAAAATTCAGTTCCTCAGTGACAGTAGCTACATTTAAGGTATTCATGGGGCTTCCCTGGTGGCGCAATGGTTGAGAGTCCGCCTGCCAATGCAGGGGACACGGGTTCGTGCCCCAGTCCGGGAAGATCCCACATGCTGCGGAGCGGCTAGGCCCGTGAGCCATGGCTGCTGAGCCTCCGGAGCCTGTGCTCCGCAACGGGAGAGGTCACAACAGTGAGATGCCCACGTACCGCAAAAAAAAAAAAAAAAAAAAAAGGTATTCAATAGCTGTATTGGACAGCACAGTTATAGAACATCATCATCAAAGAAAGTTCTGTTGGACAACAATACATATAGACCCTGAAGTACAGAGTTTACAAAATAGGCCATGTCAAACTGAATGAATAAAGATAAACTGACAATTGTTTATAATCAGAAAGTAATTAAAGCAGTTTAAAAAAATGATCAACTTAAGATGACACACCAGTAACAAAGCACTCTTCCCAAAACAGCAGGACCCTTGATTTTATTTTATTTTTATTATTATTTTTTTTTTAATTTTTTGGTCACACCCACAGCATGTGGGATCTTAGTTCCCCGAACAGGGATCAAACTTGCTCCCCCTGCAGTGGAAATGCAGAGTCTTAACCACTGAACTGCCAGGGAAGTCCCAGGACCTTTGATTTTAATTTTACTTAGGGTCTCTGCACTTCATCACTGATCATTCATCCTTCAAAGACCTGTGTGGTTATCTCGGTAGCCATTGCTGTTAGTGTTGTTACAGGAGCCAGTGAAAGATGGCCACATGGCAAGTTGCCTACACAATAGCTGTTTCCTAGTGTTGCCTTGGATCACACAGCATCCAGACCTAGTAAAATGATGAATTATAGGTCTTAGTAAAATCTGCCATGAGTGGGTTAGAGACCATACTATGGACATTCAGATTTAGCCCAGTGCCTCCATGTATAATAATTACATATGGAAAGGCCCAGGCCCATAGACACCTGGCTCAGTCTTTTATCATAAATTGTAAACTAAAGGCTTATGAGTTTAGCCTACAAACATATTTGGGCCTTGCACAGAGTTTTAATATAAAATTAGTTTATAAATCTGGATTTCCAGTATCTCTTAAAAAAATCAAATGTCAGGCACAATGGGCCCACCTTCTCTCACAGCAGCCATTGACCACAGCTGAGTGGAGGAGCTCATGCTAAAATGCCAGGGCTCTCACTCCAGCCACCTCACTCCTTTACTTTGCCTGCCTGGTCCTGGTAGATGTTTGAACTTTCATTGTCCCTACACTTACTTCTCTCATGTGAAACTGAAGAGCAAATCTCCATCCCCAGGGTTCTTTCAGCAAGGATTTGATTTGATGCTGCCTCCCTAGGAGAATTCTGTGAAACTCCAATGTGTGTTTTCTATAGAAGGAAACTAAATGTTATTACATACTTATTAGGCATTGGACGCTTTACAGATGATCCTTTATTTAATATTCCCAGCACCTTGTTGAATAGATTATATTATTTCCTAGGAAACTGAGGCTCAGAGAGATTAAGAAACTTCCCTGGTCAGAAAGTAAAGTAAGTGGTGGAGCTCGGATTCCAATTTAAGACATGTTGATCTCCACCATATTGTAAAGTAAAAAATTAAGTTACTTTCCTATTCTTACGTCTCTTTCCCATTAACTTCGCCAGAATGTCTCCAAAAGTTCTTGACTTCTCATCTCCCATAGCCCTAGTGTATGTGTGTGTTGAGTGGGGGAGTGAGGGGATGTGGGGAGCAGGTGTAAGCACACTTTATAAGTAACGAATACTGGTTCATAGGAGCACGCTCTGAACCTAACACAATGTTAGATACTGAGAGGGAATTGAAGGTAATGTAATACGTGTTTCTTACCCTTAAAAGTTTTCCTTTAAGAACTAGCTGGGGAAGGAAGTGGTACACATATGAGAAGTGAAACAGTAGTCTTAAGTTAGTAGATGATTGTGCCAAATAACTCGTGTAAGAAACTAGTGTGCATGATCGTGATTGAGGAAGACTTTAGAGAAGGAACCGAACAAGACCTTTAAAGGATAGGTGTGAACAAGTGTTCCAGGAGAGCGTACTACAGCAGGAGATTGGGGCATGCAGTGATGATCTCTCTAGCATGAAATATGTTTCTCTTACTCTAGGAAACACAGTGTCTACAGCTAACAAGATGGCACAGTTGGAGCAAAGAAAGGAGCCATGGACAATAGGTCGACAATCCCCCAATAAGAGGAATGTCCTACAAAGCAACTATATCAAGGAAAAATCTGTTCATGCTATTCAGACCCCTGCAAGGAATGCAGGGAAAATACGGAGAGAGCAGCAGCAGTGGGGTTTGGAAGATGAAAAAATAGCAGGTGTGCATTGGAGTTACGAGGAAACTAAGACTTTTCTTACAATTCTCAAAGAGTCTCGCTTTTATGAAACACTTCAGGCCTGTCCCCGAAACAGCCAAGTATATGGTGCTGTAGCTGAATGGTTGCGAGAATGTGGCTTCCTCCGAACGCCAGAGCAGTGTCGGACCAAGTTCAAAAGTCTGCAGAAGAGTTATCGAAAAGTGAGAAATGGCCATATGCTAGAACCCTGTGCCTTCTTTGAGGACATGGATGTTCTGTTGAACCCTGCAGCTCATACTTCATCCACGGATAAGCCAAAGGAGATTCTGTCTCTCCCCAGACTAAAGAGAATTGGTATCAATGCTAAAGAACAGATCAATCTGGTGGAGGAGGAAGAAGCCGCAGAAGAATCTGATGGTGATGGAATGGGTGTTGAGTTTATCCAGAAGTCTGAGCTTCGTGGTGCTCCTGTCTTATTTCAAAACCTGAGTGGTAAGAGTGGTGCTTTTTTTTTTTCTGGTTTGAAAATGGATAATGTGGTCTTGTGGAAAAAGGAGTAGACCAGAAGTGACCAAACCCAGGGAATTCTGTCACATACACCTTGCCACTCATCACTGTAATTGGCCATGTAACTGAAAGTACTCCCAGGTGTTTTGTTACCCCCAGTGCAGTCTGAGTAACAGCCATGAAGGGTTCTTTTTTGGGTTAGAGCACAGCATGCGTTTTGAGTATTTGGGGTCTGTGGAAGGAAGACAAATGGAGTCCAGGGTCCTAAGGATCTAACATTATCTGAGAATTGTTACAATGCAGTCAATTGTATTAGATTGTAACAGTCAAGGATACATTATTATACTATCAAGGATAGTCCATAAAGGAATATGTAACTAACAACAACAAAAAAAAAAGAATTAAAAAAATAAAGAAATTCAAAGAGAAGACAAGAAAGGAAAAGAAGAATCACAAAGTAGATGCATTAAATGGAAAAAATCAGTAAGATGATAGATGTAAATCCAAATATATCATTAATTACAAATTTAAAAGTCTAAGATTATCAGATATATATTTTAAAACTATATTGCTTACAAGAGATACATCTTTTTTTTTTTTTTTTTTTGGAGCAGAGAAAGGCTTATTGCAGGGCCAAAGCAAGGAGAATGGGTGGCTTATGCTCAAAAACCCAGAACCACAAGAGATACATCTTAAACAATATTCAGAGATATTGAAATTAAAAGGATAAAAAAAAGATACTATGCAAAAGAAAGATGGTGTTGAAATTTGGGGCATGGGACATGCAGAACTAAACCACCAGTTAGTAGCTATGTGACAGCTGACATATCATATAACTACTTTGAGCTTCAGTTTTCTGTCTAAAATATAGCTAAGAGTATGAGGGTAGTTGTTAGTGTTAAATGAGATAATGTAGATGAAGGCATTCTGCAGATGCTAAAATGCAGTAAAACACTGCCTGGTGTCACAGTTATTAGTAATGTTTCTGTACTCCACTTTATGAAAAGATGATAATTTCTTAGGTAGAATGGAAAAATAAACCAGGCCGGGAGATCTGAGACTGTACTCATGACTGTACCTATTCAAAACAAACAGATCTCAGGAAAAAGATGGGAAAATGCATTATACAGGTATTCATCATTCTGGAAATCCACAGACATGAGGGTAGGTGGTTTCAAACATGGAATCCAATGATATGACTGAAAGAGACCACCCAGTAAGACGGAGGCCAGAAAAGACTTTCCTACTAGATTATAAAACACCCAAAAAGCATGTTTAGCAAACTGTCTTCATACATATCCTGAAAAGCTTAATTCTGCTATAAAAGCAGGACATCTGCCTGTCTTACAGATGGTTTCATCTCTCAAAGTAGAGGACTCAGTAACATCAAAAACTACTCTGGACATAGTTCTGCTGTTCAAAGAAGACGGGCTAAAGAAATGATAGGGAATTTGGGGGAAAAGTTCCTGCTGGGTGTCCTAGCCCATTATTCCTAACAATTTTTAAAAGACAGACAGCTAAATCCTTAAGAACCATAGCAATGACAGATTTGGGGGGCTGCATTTTTATTCTACCAAGTAAACTTTGAGATCAGTTCATCAATTTTAATTTTAAAATCCTATTGGGATTTTGACTTTATAGATTCACTTGACAATTGATATCTGTACAACTTGAATCTTCCTATCCAGAAACATAGTGTCTCTCCATTCTTTCTAGTTCTTTTATGTCTTTCAATATAATGTTATAGTTATTTTATATAGACCTTCTCATTTCTTGCAAAGCTTATTCCCAGGCATATAATAGTTCCAGGGAATGGAATTTGTTTTCTTGTACTTCTTATATTTTGTAATGTATAGAGGCTTCAGACACCTTGTATCTTTGAACTTTATCCTTGAATGGCAGGTGTGCACTGGGGCTACGAGGAAACCAAGACTTTCCTTGACATCCTCCGTGAGACTCGGTTTTATGAAGCACTGCAAGCCTGTCATCGGAAGAGCAAGTTGTACGGGGCCGTGGCTGAACAGCTGCAAGAGTGTGGCTTCCTCCGGACACCGGAACAGTGCCGGACCAAGTTCAAAAGCCTTCAGAAGAGTTACCGCAAAGTGAAAAATGGTCACGTGCTAGAGTCCTGTGCATTCTACAAGGAGATGGATGCCCTGATTAACTCTCGGGCATCTGCCCCTCCCACTAGCACCCCAGAAGAAGCCCCGTCACCCTCAGTTCAAGAAAGAGAGGACATTGAGATTGAACCCCAGGAACCTACGGGCTGGGAACCTGAGGAGGACTCACAGGAGGCAATAGTTGAAGATTCCAGCAGTGAGAAACTGAGTGAGGAGGAAATTGTGCCAGAGCCAGAATTCCAGGGACCTCCAGGTTTACTGCAAAGCCCGAGTGGTAAGGATCATGAGGGGCTGTGGTCTAAAGAAGGAGGAAGTGGGATTTACTGACAGATCAGAAGAGCTGGCACATCGCTCATGAAGGTCTATTCATTAAGCAGATATTCGTGTGTCCTGTGCCATTTGAGGAAAGGGGGGAGGTATCGATGAATAAAACAGAGTCCCTGTTCTTATGGTGCTTCTCTTCAAGGGAGGAACTTGGATTCTCGTGATTTGGTTTTTGGGACCTCAGCCTCGGTTTTGGTGTGTATGGGGCAGATAATGTTTAATATCTCCTAGAAATATTGTGGGGAAGAAGAATTTGGAATTAAACGTGAGAAAAACTCAGATCAAAGAGGTGTGTCAGTAAGCTCAAAACAGAAATGTCTCAGTTATGTGTGATGTGCATGAGAAAAAGGATAGGCAGAGAGAAAAAGACTTTATTCTGGTACTGAGCTCCACCTGCGGGTTTCCCGCTGACCGCCGGATGCCCTCACAGGCGTCTCACCAGCAGTCCAGGCTTAAAAATTTCAAAATTAAAATCAGCATCTTCCTTCCCACACTATGGCTCTTCCCTGTGTCCTCCCACAGGTCATCCAGACTTAAAAGATAGAGATTCTTTTGATGCCTTCTCTCTCATTGTTTACATCCAGGCAGATGATATGTTTTTTCAGCTGTTGTAGAACTCCCATCTGCCCCCCTCTTTAGTTACCATAACCATTACCCTAGTTTAGCGTTTCTCTGTCTCTTGCCTAAACTATTGTAAAAGTCTCCAAACCAGTTTTCTCCATTAGACTTGTATTAAGATTCCACAACCATCCTTAATCTGAGTTTGTCTTTCTAACCTTACCTGTTATTATTTTCCTTCCTGTACTCTATGCTTTTATTCAAAACAAACATTAGAAAAGGAAGTTCACACATATGCTCTCTGGTAGTATTTATACAGGAATTTGTTTTTGTATGGGAATGAAAGCTGAAATTATTAACTCTGTAACTGGAACTGTTAAAGTTGATAACTTTGGAAACAAAGTCCTTCTCTTGTGAATCTTGTTTTTTAAGGTGAGCTCCAGATCTGTCATCAAATGATCAGGCTCTGTCTGAGGCAACTACTAGGCTATAACTTCCTCCAAATCCCAGAACAATGTTGGACCCAATCAGAGTACTTCAGAAGATGACATTGTTAGGGCTTTTGACCTAAGTCAGTGGATTCATTGATGGCTGTCCTCCTCTTCCAGCCCAGGACACAGCCACCCCACTTAGGACTGAGGGATGTTGGCAGTTTCAGCTCAATATGTGGAAGGAAAGTAACGTTGAAATTAGCAAGTAGAAAAAAGACAGTACAGCAAAATGCATAAGAAGGGTTTGAGAATCAAGCAAACCTGGATTGGGCCTAAGTTACACAGTTTGTGAACTATTTATGGATCAAATAATACGATGTCTGAATTTACTTCAAAATAATCCGGGTAGAGGGAGCAGAGAATGTGTGGGAATAGAGATGAAACAAGATTGGCCAGGAGTATATCATTGGGTAAGTGGTTCATAGACGTTCAGTTTATGTACTGTTCTCTACTTTTCTGTTTAAATTTTCCATAATAAAAAGTTAATACAAAAGCCACCCAGTTAATAAGTGGCCAGGGTGGAATCATAACCAGAGCTGTCTGATTCCAAAGCCTGTGTCTTCACCACATCATGCTCTCTGTTCAGAAGACCCCTCGGCAAAGCTGGATCCGAGATGTACTGTGGGATGCAGATGAAAGAGTGAAGAGAAGATAATTCTGGTTGTCGAGCAGTGAGAATTAAGATTTGAGTTAGTGTGGTCTGTGTGTGAGACTGCCAGAAAAACAAAGTGACAGCAACATTTGAGAAGGAAGAAATACTCTTGGATAGAGTTTGACTAGAGGTTGATGAGCTTAGAAGTCCATTGAGGAATTTGGACTTGATCATTAGAATCTAAACACTAATGAAGTGTAGTGTACTTTCATTATAGATGAGAAATTTTGAAAGCAGGATGAATTGTAGTGGAATTTCAGGGAGATAAACTAAGTTGCTCCCACGTTAATCAGGATACAGATTGGGGATAATGGCTTGGATTATAATTAAATTCTGAAAACATTTCCAGAGGCCTGCTTTGTGCTGGGTATTATTGGCTATTCGTGGAACTGAAAGAAAATAAGGCCCAGTGAATCAGAAAGATTCTCCACGCCTGAGGCCAGTGAAGCACACAGGGATCCTAACAGACAAGGCCTGTAGGCCATGTTGTTTATGTTGATACATGACTGGTCTGAAATGTTTATTGTCTTTTTTTTCAGATTTTGAAATTGGAAGTAGTATCAAGGAGGATGCAACACAGGTAATATATAAGGACGTGGAGCAGCATAGGGCACTAATAGAAAAGTCTAAAAGGGTTGTTTCTCAGAATGCTGACCCAGGTAAATATTGTAAAAGGGAATGCATCTCAGGAAGACAATGGGGCAACCTTCAAGGAGTCAGACAGGGAAAACTGATGTCTCAGCCTAGAGATTTAGGGAAAGCTGTCGTGCATCAGAGGCCTTTCATGGGGAAAAGGCCCTACCGACTTCTCAAATACGGAGAAAGCTTTGGAAGGAGTGCTCGCCTCATGTGCCGGATGACCCACCAGAAGGAAAATCCTTATAAGTGTAGTGTCTGTGGGAAGTGCTTTGGTAGAAGCAGGAGTCTAATTAGACACCAAAGAATCCACACAGGAGAAAAACCTTTTAAATGTCTTGACTGCGGGAAAAGCTTTAACGACTCCTCAAACTTCGGTGCCCACCAGAGAATCCACACAGGAGAGAAGCCCTACAGATGTGGAGAGTGTGGAAAATGCTTCAGTCAGAGCTCGAGTCTCATAATACATCAGAGAACCCACACTGGAGAGAAGCCCTACCAGTGTGGAGAGTGTGGGAAAAGCTTTACCAACAGTTCTCATTTCAGTGCCCACAGGAGAGTCCACACTGGTGAGAATCCCTACAAATGTGTGGATTGTGAGAAGAGTTTCAATAACTGTACGAGATTTCGAGAACATCGGCGAGTACACACTGGAGAGAAGCCCTACGGGTGTGTGCAGTGTGGCAAACGTTTCAGTAAGAGTTCTGTTCTCACTAAACATCGGGAGGTTCATGTGAGAGAAAAGCTTCTGCCATACCCTCCAGCGCCCTATGCCCCAGAGAACCCACACAAGGGAAAGACTGATGAATTCAGGCAAACTGTTTGATGAGGATCTCTTCTCTTCCTAAATGTCCCCTTAGCCATTTTACCCTAGTCTCACTCTTGGAAGCAATCTTTTCTTAGCTATAAAGTGTAATTCCCAAGATAAGGTTGAGAATATAAATAAAGACTTGGATCCTGTCCTCACCTCTGCCTCTAACTTGATGTCTGTTCCTCTCCTTCTATGTGTCTCAACTTTTCCTTTAATAAAATGAAGAAGATACAGTGTCTGAGTGCAGAATGGAATTCGCTTCAGTATGTCGAGGCCACTGCCATGGGATCGCTAAACCCAGCAACATCCAAGATCCTTCAGTGTATGGGAGAGTTGTTATCAAGGAGATAAAAAATGCTCAAAGTTCTTTTCATTCTCTACCACATGCGATCCCGGATGCAACTTGATCACAGAGTTTCCTGTTCGGGTAGAACTTTCAGGAGCCTGATGAGGACCACGTCAGATCCATCTTGGTTTTGAAGATATTCACAAAAGGAGATTGAAGATTTTATAGTTTCCATCAGAAGTCTGTTGCAGTGTACCTTTTTTGTGTCAAGAAGTTGATCTAAATAGCTATGGTAGATTCCCTGTATTGTCACTGAAATAATGCCTTGCCCTCCATAGAGATGAGAAGCAACTGATCACCCATCGTCCTTTGTAGACTAACTGTTTCTGTACCTGAAGACTGAGAGCCTCTCGGCTGCTGTTTCTCCAGCCTATAAGTAATCCAGTTCCTGTTACTGTTTCTCCGAAGTCCCACGCTTACCTCTTAATTGTTCTGGGTGCCCTTGTCTGACTCTTCTGCACTACCATGCCCTCCTCAGACTGCATAGCATGCGTGCTCATGGTGTGTCTCATTAAAGTAGAATTTCAGACACATTCTAGTTCTGAATGTGTGACTTCTCTGGTTTTTACCTAGAATATGACTGATAACGTTGGCATATTTTATGCCTCCCAACCCCACACTTCAGTATAATATTGTATAATTTTAGATCGTTTTCTAAAACTCTAAGGAGATAGGGAAGGAAGTGAGGTAGAGACCTGAAACATTCAATATTTATAAGATCAGTTGGACTCCTTAGACCTGCTTTAGATCAGATAGCCACCTTGGTCCAGACCAGCACTCCAGAGCTGCTTGTTAAGTTTACCGTTCTCTTCTCTGAGGCTTCTAGTCCCTGTTCATGTGGTCATAAACCTCTCTGTAGAACCCTGAGTAATTTATACAGCTCTATACCTCAATGAGTGAAGGTGGAAATATTTACTGAAACTTCCAGGCCAGAACACTTTTCGTTTTCCACATTTACCAGTTGGTCTGAAAGATGTCTTTGACAACCCCCAGCACTGGCCCGATAAATACTGAAGGAAGGGTTCAGATGGGGAGACAGTTCACTTATGGACGTTGCAAACCAGGGATTTGGTCATCCAAAGCTGTTGAACTCCAGGAAGAGGCCAGTGGCATTTATACCCTTAAGATGAAGGTAACCTCGGGGGGCTTGGCTTTGGGGAGGGAGAAGTCATAAGTTTAGTGGAAAGATAACCAGAGTCAGGGCTGAAGATCATTTTTTTGATCTTCTCTCTCCTTTCCTTTGTCAGATGCTCTCTTATTTGAAGACATCTGAGTATGTTTGAATCTTTTGAAACTTGTTCAACAAAGTACCAAGGAGGGTAGGCAGTGTAGAAGGAAATCCAACTTACGGTGCCAGAATCGGGTGTGGCCTGTTGGAAGGCAGGTGACTCAGGTAAACATTGATAAGTGTTTCGTACATTTGTTAGGAACGTCTCAGTAGGTTGATTTCCTCTGTGTTGTCTGGATTATAGACTTCTAATGGTAAGTGCAGTTTCATGTTGGTAGTGTGCCTAGCACAGTGAGGTGTGTGTGGTGCCAGTGGGCGTGTGCTCGTACCGTGTCGATGTTCTGGAATTCTAACTCTAAAGACGACGCACATTAATAGAAATCACCACTTAGTAATAGGTACGCAGGATTGATCATTATATCGAAGCATGATTCAGGAAAGTAGATGATTTACTCATAAATATTTATTAAGCACTGTTATGTGTAAGGCTGTGTTCTAGGCACAGTGAGGGATATGAAAATGAAAAAAGGCATGGTGTCTGTGCTCAAGGAACTTGCAATATGATGGAAGAAGTATCGCAGCAAAACGTTATGTCAATTATGTTCATGTCAATTACGGAACATAATTAGCTTATTAATGAAAAAATCACCTTCACTTGCAAAAAGAGTTTTTTTAATTGCCTAAAATCATATTCTCTACCTCTGTCGCTTCAATTTCCCCAGTGGTAGGAAAGGCTCAAGAACCACTCCTTCTCCAGTGGAATAAACTGATTCTGTCTGTCATATGTCTGGGATCAAGCTAAGGTGAAACTTGGGTTCCCTTACCTTTTCCCAGTTGTAAGTGGACTATTTGAACTTGTATTAAATTAACTTACTGGACTTTGCTTCTGAAGAAATAGGAAGTCCTACCCACCATCTTAGACCAAGGCAGTTTGTATTTTATCCTTTTTAAGGTGGAGCATGAAAGTCAAAATGAACAGTCATACTCTGATTACTGTGTCTCATTTCACATAAATTGCCTTTATGAAGACCCGTAGGAGAAGGTTTCTTCCTAGGTCTCAGTACCAGAGAAAGCTCTGATTCTAAAGCAAAAAAAAAAAAAATTTTTACCTTACAAACACTGATTTTTTTTTTTTTTTACAACTTACTGCTTTTCTTTCTTCTGGCTGCTGGAACAAAGAAACTTACAAAAACAGAGCTTACAACTCACCTCAACCAACTACTTAAATCTGTATTTATCTAATACTGTATTTTTTCTTTAAAAATTACCCCAAATCCTATTTTTTTAAAGTGGTGCAAACAAGTAGTCATTTTATTCTCTTACCTCTTACCCGAGGCACTTTGGAACCTGGTTGTATCCCTGCGTAGGCTTATTTTGTTACTTCCACAAATGCCGTGATTCTTACTGGCATTTTTATTATACACGTACAACCTACTTTATTCATCTGGAAGGAAACCTTAGTTTTTTTAAAGAGGAAAACTTCACAATATGCTTAAACAGTTCGGGGCAGCCTGCACGTAGAATGAGCGTTAGACCAGAAGCCAAAAGACAAGTTTCATTCTTGTCGCTACCACTTTCTGAGTGTTGCTGGACAAATCAGCCTCTCTCTGGGCCTGATATCTTTATCTGAAGAGAAGTTGAGCATGATTGCCAAGACCGCTCTGGCTCTGATGGTTTTGTGAGGCCATGGGGCATCATGTAGAGAGGAAAAGATTATAAGACCAGGCCACTGCCCTGGCTCGCCACCACAGGCAGCATTTCGGGCCGCACTGAATCCACCCCATACTTTAGCAAGAGGATGCTGTGAGCAGTCCGGGAGCTTGCTCAGTGAGGAGAAAGGACAAATCATTCATGTTCAACCGCAGGCAGCCCCTGAGTCACCTCGACAGGCAGTGGCAGGTAGCTGCAGTGGAGAAAGCCTATTCTGGGAGCTCTGGTGCCCAGTGACAGACACGATTCAACTCTGAGGGAGCTGGGGAAGCCCCAAATGCAAGGCGCGTCTGAGTGACTTGTGTAGTGATGAGCCTTTACCTCTGAATGCATTCCAAGTATAAATGTATGTCTACTCATTGTTTTGTATTAATGTTCACTTAGATGTCTTCTTGAAAACTTGTATGTGAAATAAATGTCTAAAATAAATGACTCCCGTTGGTTTTTGCCATAATTTGAAGGCTGTCTTCTATCAAGGAAAAAGAGAACTTATCCAAGGGATAATAAAAGCTGATCCTCGTAGCTCAAGAGAATTTCAGTTTCTTTCCAGGCCACTGTTCTCCCCGCAGCTAGCAGGGATCTCTTGGGAGTCCACACCTATTCCTGTGCTGCAGTCCTCTGATAGTTGTCACTGCCATTGTCCCAGAAAATGTTTGGCTCTAATTCTAGAGTGGAGTTAGTCTTGGAGGCACACACTGCGTGTGTTCTTGGAGGGGCACTCAACCACAGCCTCTGCTGCTGGAACAAGTCTTGACATGATTTCCCCAGATACGGTGGTGCCTTTGGTTTACTATTTGATTTAAAGAGTCCCAGTGGCTTCCACTTAGCCCTTCTTCCCATAACAACTCCAACTCCATGGGTCATAGAGTCAGTGTAGAGATTTTGTCACTTGCCGAGGATGTATTTCCAACTATACTCTTAGAAACTGTAAGAAGAATCATAGGATGGATTTAGAGCCAGTTCACCTAGACATGAGGTAGATTCCAGACAAAGTGTATCTCTCACCTGGACTTTATAAGCAGCCAACTGCAATAGCACCCAAGGTTCTCAAGAATTATAACTGCTCAGGGTCAGTATCTGCGAGTCCCTCTACATCTTCTATATTTTCCTTGAGTAAATGGCCACAACGTTTTTAGAGGAAACAGAGACAAAGGCTCAGAATAGGGACTTCCCTGATGGTCCAGTGGTTAAGAATCTGTCTTGCAATGCAGGGGATGCCGGTTTGATCCCTAGTCAGAGAACCAAGATCCCACATGCCACAGGGCTACTGAGCCCACGTGCCACAACTAGAGAGAAGCCCGCGCACTGCAATGAAAGATCCTGTGTGCCACAACTAAGACTGAATGCAGCCAAAAACTAAATAAATATTAAAAAGAAAACAATGGCTCAATATTCATGTGCGTTGTTACATCATAATCGTTCCACAAGATTACCTGATCTTCCATTCCTTTATAGAGATTTAAGTCTGTGAACTGACCCACGTGTGGGAGTTAGATGAGAGACTTTAAATCTCTAAGGGGAAAAAAATCTCTAAGGCTACAAATTTTCAATTCCTATAAGCCAGTTAAGGCAATTAGATTTTAAGGGAGGAGAATGAATGCTTTGTGTTTCAAACACCAAAAGGAACAAAGCTAGTCACAACCTCCAAACACCATGGTGGGTCCAGGGACTCAGAAGGGAAGCAATGGTTTTGGGTCCCAAGAGAGGCGAATGCCTGAACCCACTTTGAGGTGGTAGGACTCTGGAGGAAAATGGCAGTGTGGGGATAGAGGGGATGGGGGCAAGACCCGAAAGGCCCGGCCTTAAGAGTTGCTTGGATACATGAGCATGGAGCCGGTGGAGCACACAGGTGTGCTTGGTGTGGAAGTGGTGGAATTGTCAGTAAACAATCCCTCTTTCTAGAAACCACCCTGGCCGAGACAAGTGTGACCGACTCAGCTATAAAATGGCAGCTGCAGCGGGCACGAAGTAAAAAGTTAGAGCAGGAAGACCATGGGCAGATGAATGGATAAGGGAGATGTGGTATAATATACAATGGAATATTAGCCATAAAAATGAATAAAATAATGCCGTTTGCAGCACATGGATGGACCTAGAGATTATCATACTGAGTGAAGTAAGTTAGACAAAGACAAATATATCACTTATATGTGGAATCTTAAAAAATGATACAAATGAACTTATTTACAAAACAAGAAATAGACTCACAGACACAGAAAACAAATTTATGGTTACCAAAGGGGAAAGGGTGTGGGGAAGGATAAATTAGGATTAACATATACACTATTATAGATAAAACAGATAAACAACAAGGACCTACTGTATAGCTCAGAGAACTGTATTCAATCTTTTAATAACCTAAAATGGGGCTTCCCTGGTGGTGTAGTGGTTGAAAATCTGCCTGCCAATGCAGGGGACACGGGTTTGAGCCCTGGTCTGGGAAGATCCCACATGCCGCGGAGCAACTAGGCCCGTGAGCCACAACTACTGAGCCTGCGTGTCTGGAGCCTGTGCTCCACAAGAGAGGCCGCGATAGTGAGAGGCCCGCGCACCGTGATGAAGAGCGGCCCCCGCTTGCCACAACTAGAGAAAGCCCTCGCACAGAAACAAAGACCCAACACAGCAAAAATAATAACCTAAAATGGAAAAGAATCTGAAAAAGTATATATATATAAAACTGAATCACTTTGCTGTACACCTGAAACTAACACAGCATTGTAAATCAACTATACTTCAATAAAAATTTTTTTAATATTAAAAGTAAAATAAAGCGATTTCCCTAGTGGTCCAGTGGTTAAGATTCCATGCTCCCAGTGCAGGGGGCCTGGGTTCGATCCCTGGTCAGGGAACTAGATCCCCATGCTGCAAGTAAGACCTGGCACAGCCAAATAAATAATTAAATTTTTAAAAAATAAAATTAAAAGTTAGGACATGAAGGTAGAAGATTGGCATACTTCCCCTTTGGATTGCTTGAACTCTCAGAGTTCTTGGACAGTCTGGTGAGGGAAGATGCGAGAACATAATACTAGGCTTCTCAACAACACAGAATATGAGGACTCAAGCCGATTCTCACAAAAGGAAATGAATCAGTACTTGTGCTCCAAGGGTATAAAGCAGCACATGCCTGCTGCAGTAGAAAAATACCCTAGAGAGTGTGTCCAAAATCCTGGATTCTAATTGAGCTCTGCCACTAGATCACTGTGTGATTATAGTCAAATTATTTAGCTCACCTCTCTGGGTTTTGGGATTGGACAGCATGAGTGCTTCCCAACATTTTCCCCTCAAGAGGCCCAAAGATCCTTATATGAAGATAGTTGATTGAGAAAATACATGCGTGCAAAGTCCGTTTAGAATCTTCTTGCCAGAGCTCCGCTCCCTTGCCATGATTCTGATACCTGCACATTTCAAAACCTTTGATTAGAGGGACTTCCCTGGCAGTCCAGTGGTTAACACTCCACTGCAGGGGGCACGGGTTTGAACCAAGATCTTGCGTGCCACACAGTGCCGGGGAAAAAAAATTTTTGATTAGACAATAATAAATATAAGAGCTATCACACTGTCCACTTACTAGGTATGAGGCATTGTGCTAATGCTTTACAAACACTTATCCTCACAAACATTCTGAGGCAGGTTTCCCCTTTTAAGGAAACTGAGGCTGAGAGAAGTTAAATAACTTCTTCAAACTTATACAGCAAAAAAGCCAATGTTCTGAGATTTAAACTTGGATCTTTCTCAGAATCCAAACTCGTAGTAACTGCTTTTTACTACTGCCATAGAGTTTCCAGCTCTAACATCCTAAAATTCTGTGACCTCGTTGTTCCTGAGAAGACAGGAGGTGGGGTGGAGGTAAACTTAGGTGATCTGGGTCAATTTTGGATTCTCCTCTGTAGGGTCAGAATGAATCTGAGAGTCCTTAGGACCCGCCTATGCCATTCTTTCAGTCAACAAGTACTCAGTCCCTTCTGTACAGCAGTGAGCCCAATAATGTGGAATCACAAAGAGGAATTAACATCGATCTTCCTCTTGAGAGCTTGTGGTCTAGAAATGGATATGAAGAGCGGGACTTGAAATCCAATTGCAAGTTAGGAGTGAGAGGAGTTATCATACACGTGCTTCTGTCCCCCTCTTCATGGGGGACTAAGGGGCAAGTAGTCAGGCGACATACTGTTCCTTATTCAGCAATAGTAACCTGTGATGACAAAGGTCATGAACCCTGCAGTCAAACGTACCTTATATTTTGGCTCCACCAATGTACTAAGTATGTGACTCTGGGTAATGTCATCTCTTGGGATCTCCATTTGCTCCTCTGGAAAATGGGAAGAGTAAGAGTGGCTACCTGTATTCATTTCCTGAGGCTGTCCCTAGAAATGACCACAACCTCGGTGACTTAAAAAAACAGGTATTTATTCTCTCACCATTCTGGGGGCCAAAAGTCTGAAATCAGGGCGTCAGCAGTCCACACTCCCTCCAAAGGCTGCGGGGAGAACCCTTCCTTGCTTCTTCTAGCTCTTGGTGACTCCTGCTGCTATCATGTGATACCATAACTCTGCCTCGGTCCTTCCATATGGCCACCTTCTCTGTGTCCTTTTCTGTCTCTTATAAGGACACTTTCATTGGATTTAGGGCCCACCCTAATCCAGTATGGTTCGTCTTGACCCTTACTTTACTTGGGTCTGCAAAGCCCTTGTTTCCAAACAAGGTCACATACTGAGGTTCCAAGTGGACATGAATTTAAGTGGGGACACTATTCAACCCACTACACTACCTCATGGGATTGTTGTGTGAGGACTAAATGAAATATGCATGGAAAGCATTCTGCACAGTGCCGAGCACATAATA
Organism: Phocoena phocoena; assembly: GCF_963924675.1. Classification (NCBI taxonomy): domain Eukaryota; kingdom Metazoa; phylum Chordata; class Mammalia; order Artiodactyla; family Phocoenidae; genus Phocoena; species Phocoena phocoena. Next base: position 19,116,061 of record NC_089233.1, read on the forward strand.
AACAATAAACGTTAGCTGTACACGTGTACGCATGTGTGTGTATGGGTGTGTGTATATACACGTATATATATATGTAACTATTTTGTTATTTACTAGATTTACCAAAGGTTGATTTCATTATTTCGCCAAAGGATGTAGTAACTTTTAATGTTTTTCTCTCTTTGTGAGTTTTCTAATGTGTTGTTTCTGATTTCAAACTTTTACTGAACATTTACTGTATGCTAGGTGCCGTGTTAAGTCCTTCCCATTGCATTAACTCATTGGACCCACACAATATGCCTGCTGCTGAGGAAACTGAAGCTCAGAGAGCTTAAATAACTTGCCCAGGCAGGGTCACACAGCTAGTAAGTGTGGTGAAGCTGGGATCTGAACCCAGGTTCAGCTGACTCCAGAGTCCTACTTCTTAACTGAAGTAGGTCCATCAGCGCGTACGCTGGGCCTTGAATTTGCCTTCATTGAGTTCTTTGCCTTTCCTCTCTTCACTTGGGTTCTTTGAGCACATCATTTACCATCCTTTCCTATCAGCCTATTCATTTGATCTACTGGATAAATTACAAGTTCTTACTAGATGTTCTTCCAGCAAAGACTCATCCTTTCCTGACTAACCCTAACGGCTCTTCCTATTATTGCACAGTTCCCCTGTTAACAATTCTGTTTGTTCTTAACCCCATGAGTTAATGTTCGCTCTTTGTCTTTTCTTTTTTTTTTTTTTTTTTTTTGCGGTACGCGGGCCTCTCACTGTTGCAGCCTCTCCCGTTGCAGAGCACAGGCTCCGGACGTGCAGGCTCAGCAGCCATGGCTCACGGGCCCAGCCGCTCCATGGCATGTGGGATCTTCCCGGACCGGGGCACGAACCCGTGTCCCCTGCATCGGTAGGCGGACTCTCAACCACTGCACCACCAGGGAAGCCCCTGCTATTTGTCTTTAAGTGCAGCTATATGTCTTAAGATTACATGAACAGTATAAGAGCCCAGACTCTGGAGCCAGACCACTGGGATTTGAATCTCAGCTCTGCCACTTCCTGAGTGACCTTGAGTAAGTAATTTGACTTCTCTATGCCTCACTTTCCTCATATATAGCATGAAAAAAAAAATAACAATAATATGTACCTGTACAGTTGTGAAAATGAAATAAATTACATGTTTCGAACACAAAGCAGATCCTGGCATGTAGAAAGTGCTCAATTAGCGTCAGTAGCTATTTTTACTATTACCTTCACATCATTGAACACAGGTTGTCTGAGTAGCTCTTCTCTTTAGGTTTGTTGTTATTGACATTTATTATTCTCTTTTTCTCCAAAATGTCTTGGATATTTGGGTAGTGACCATTTTCTCAACAGGCAATCTCTCATTGCATTGGTAATATTCTCCAGTGAGCATTTTCTTCCTTTTTACTCAGGTGAGTATTTTGCTTGTCTGGTAGAAGTGGGGGATGTTTTTGTTCGCTGTTGAGAATTATTTTTCCCTAGCACCCCTTTGCGGTGTTAGAATGATCACCTTCCATAAATTACCCATAGCTTCTTGTAGAGAAGATACACACTCTATTTTTAAGGTGTGAACTTCAGAACGTGTCTTTTTATTCTTTTTTTATCCTTAGTTATTCACTATACTCATATCTTCCATCTAAATGCCTCTGTCTCTCCAGACCTGTATTATGCCACGTTATATATTTCCTTGGGAAATCCTTGCAGCTCTGGTCCACCCCCATACCCACCCGCATCCCCAGCTGGAGTGCCATGAGTGGGTCAGTCCATGTCCTGGATAGCTTTGGGCACTAAACCATGCCCTGGAGTCTGCACTGGGCTCTTCTGCAGGGTCTTGAGGTCTGTGATCTGGAACTGATTCTGACCAGAGTCCAAACTGGACTCCAGAACGGACTCTGAGCTCCAGACAGAGCTCCCTTGGCACTGGCTGAGAGGGAGACGGGCTTTGGGTTGGTCTGCACTCTGAGTACCTGCCTTGGCCCTGGACTCTAAGCTGGGCTCGAGCTAATTAGACTCTGGACACCTAAAGCTCAACCCAGACTTTTGCTTCCCCCCCCAGTGGTGTCCATTTCTGAAAGGAAAGGCCAGCCAGTGGGCACACAGAAGGAAACATTGGACTATTTATTGCAAAGCTAGATTGACAGCACAGGCCGCAAGGAAAAAGACCAAAGCAGGCCCTTCTATAACAGAGGAATCGGGGAACAAGAGAAGGAGAAAGGGGAGGAGGGAAGTGAGCGGAGACACATAAACGGCCACCTCTTCCACCCATTCTTCTGCTCCTGGGACCTTCCCTGTCAAGAAAAGCTCTTCTGTTGTGCTTGTTGCTATCTGTCTCTGGGCATTGCTGGCAACACATTCCCCAGGCTGAGGTCTCTGATGAGCACAAAGGAATTCGAAAGAACCAGCACATCTGAAAAGCCAGACCCAAGTCAGGGGAAGCATATCAGTCACTTCTCAGAGCTCTGTCCCGCAGGAAATGCAGACCTGTCTGGTCTGCAGTCCAGGACAGGTCCACTGAGGGCCCCTAGGGCAGCAGGAATTCCACCATCTCAGCTTCACCGCCCCTTAAGTATTAGGCGGGTTTTCCCATCTCCAATGAAGAACCTACAAAAAAGGTGGTCCAGTGAGGTCTCTGCATCTCTGGGAGAGACCCAACCCTCCATCAAATGTCTCCAGGCCCAGAATTCTCCAGAGAGACGCCTTCCTGAGCCTCTCCAGCCTCAAGAGCCAAATCTCCCTGGGGAGAGGAGAAACTCTTTCCTGTTGGGTCTCTAACCCTTTTCCTGAAGATCCCCATCTCCACCATTCTGAAAGCATCAGAGAATTACTTGTGATGCTTTTCATTAATCCATAGGCTAAGCCAGGACTGCAGACAGGCAGCGATGCAAGCAGTCTAGATCAGCTCAGCCCAGTGCCTGTCCTCGTCCAGACAGCGGGCACTGTACCTACTTGTATCCCTGCACAACCTGGAGCAGAAAGGAAGGACACTCTGGATCCTTGAGGTTCACCAGAAGAGAGCTGGAGGAGAAGCAGTCAAGCGGATATTATCCTTCTGATAACACTATCAACCTTCTTACCCATTGCCCAGCTCCAGGGAGCACTGCTCGCATTGTGTCTTACGTGATTGGCATCTCATGACATGCATGCTCTTGGGGACACCACTAACATGGTGTTCTATGTGGACAGGGTCCCTTGAGTTGTACAACACCCCTGTGGGGAGCTATTTCTCCCCTACTTTCAGTCCGTACAGTTGTTCAGGTGAGGCTGACCTCACCCCAACTCCAGGATAAGATTCATGCTCCAGACATAGCCAATAAGAGTGCCTGGCCCCATGGCTAGAGATCGATTCAGAGGTAGACATGGCCCAAGCTGGACCAGTCCAACTCAGAGAACAGCAGAGCCAGGACCTTTGTAAGAGCTGTTGTTCTGTTTCCTCTGTTTCCAGCTATTAACCTGCTAGGATGTAAGTCTGGAGTGCCTGGTGGGCATCTTTGCCTCTACTGGAGAGCCTATCCAAGCATGAAATCTACCCAGAGGACAGTAGAGCCTAAAAAGACCAAGCCCTGAAGACACTGTCTGAGCTCCCACCAAAGCCAGGGCCACTTGTGAACTTTTCAATTATGTGAGCCAACAAGTTCCCCTTTATGATGAAAGCTGTGTTCAGATGGATTTCTGTCACTTGCCACCAAAGGTCCCAGAGCCATAATCTTTGCCTCTGAAGAAGGCTTCCTCTTCTCTTCTCCAAACCCAAGCGAGACCCTAGCCCTCTAGACCTGGATGTTCTAGGAACTGTCAACATGCCCACCAGATGGGCCATGACCCTGTGTCACATTCCTACCTGATGAGCACTCCTACAAGCAGGCTGGCCAGGAGAGGGCCCAGCCAGTAGATCCAGTGGAAGTCCCAATGGTTGGCCACCACAGCCGGTCCAAAGGCACGGGCAGGATTCATGCAGGCTCCAGACACAGCTCCCCTACAAACACCCAGCCACAATGGTCGGCAGAATCTCAGTCAAGGAGCTCCGACTCACCCAAGTTCATTTCCCCAAGTAGGCCTAAGTCACACGCTACCCAGAAACCCCCTCTAAGCTACCGTATCATGGCGATCTGGGAGGTTCCAAAGTGAAAGGCTTGACCCCCTCCCCAGAGTCCTCCCTACAGTCTGCCACTCCCCACACACCCTTCTAGAAGAATAGGCAGCAAGTAGTGCCTGTTCAGTGATGGCAGGAAGGAAGATGGATCTACTCCTCCTCCAGAGTTGATAAGGCAAAGTAAGCAGTTTTCAGCTATATGAACTTTGGGGTCAAGCAGACCTAGATTCAAAACCCAGCCCAGCTATTTCTAGCTATGACCTTTGTTTAACCTCTCTGTGTTTCAGCTGAGATGAAAGTACATACCTCATAGAGCTCATGTTTCTCCAAGTGCTAACTCTAATCTAGCTGACCTGGTTGAGGCCTTCGTTGCACCACAAGCTAGGGACCCAGCATCTCCCGAAGAGGGACTGTTCCCCAAGAGCACCTCTCTAGTCCCGGCGTCTGTACCTTGCCCCATTCACTCAAGCTGGGGTCCTCACTCAGGCCTCACCCCTCACAGACCCCACCTGTGGCCAGCAGCCAAAGCCAACTGGATGAGTCAGTAGGCTTACAAGTGAACCAAAAGCCACTAGGAGGCATCAAAGCACTGCCACAGCTCTGCACATGCATTTCCCCAGACTCCACCTCCTAAAGGATGACTTAGGGCTGGAGGCAGAGCAGAGAAAGGCTACACTTGGTCCTGTGTCCAAGAAGAAAGGAAGGAGTTGGCCTGTAGGAAGGAGCTCCCTCATCCCCTATATTTAGCAGGGGCCCTTGTCCTAGATCTCTCATTTAATTTGCCACTTCCCAATGACCTTAAATAAGTCACTTGTGTCCTCTCTGAGCCCCAGTTTCCTCATATATAAAAGGGAAGAAATAATCCTTTGTCTCCTTAATGCCTTCGCAAGCCTACTAAGAGGCTCTAGATAAATGAGACAACGGGTGTGGAAGCTCTTTGTAAGTCTGAGGCTAAAAACTGGCTGCCTGCTGGCAGGATAAACACAGTCCACAGAAATGGTTTATTGATACTACAAAAAGTAGAAAATTCACATAAAAATCCAGTCTTCTGACTTCCCTAGAATGAAATTAGAAGGGTCGCCCCAAGCCCATATTCCCACACAGCGATAACTTATCAGAGGTGCGTGGTGGTGGCCTCCTTAGATGCCACAGTCCCCACCATTCCCTGTTGTGTGCCTCCCGCCAGCCCACTTCCCCCGTTTACATTACCTGTGTGGCTTCTATTGGCAACCCTCAGGTAAGCTCAGCAGACCTGCCCTCCTCCAGGGGCGAGCCTCAGCCCAGGTCTAAGCACTGTGGTCCCACAGCCAAGGGGCACTCACCCTGCTAGGATGTCCACGGTGACAGAGAAGCCGATGGAGAATGGGGCCAGAGGACCCTGCGTCTTCTCGTTTATGGTGCCCAGGCATACAGCCAGTGCCAGCAGTGCCGTCAGGATGATCTCTGCCACCACTGCCCCCGTCACTTGCCTGGGCTCCTGGACCGTCACGAAGGCTGCCCCAGACGCGTTCCAGAACCTCTCCTCGGAACTCACCGCCTGCAGTGAGCAGTGCTCAGCCTCATGTTGCAGGTGGAGAGACAGCTGGGAGCTGACGGGAGGGGCCCCATCCTTTTGAACCAGGGAAGGGTCCTGTCCAATGTGCAGTCAGACATATCTGGACCCACATCCCAGCTCCACCAGTTCCTACTGTGCGGCTTTGCCTGAGCTATTGGACTTCCCTAAGCCTCATTTTGCTCTTCTGTAAATGGGGATAACCCAGCGGTGGCTCCAGGTACTGTAGACCTGAAGGGTATGTAACTTATATGACCCTCTTTGAGAAAGAATACTAAAATACCTTATTTTTACAAACTCTGCAAACACACATACCCAGGTAAACACATTACCAGCCCCCTAAAAGGCCACTTCGAAGGGATGAGAAGAGCCCTGAAGCTTAAGCCCCATTGGCTTCCCAGGAAATAGGCCTTGGGGTCATCACGACACCTGGGAAGGGAAGACTGCAGTGCAGACAAGCTTCTGGACCCGGGACTCAAATCCAGGCTCAGTTGCTCCCCAGTTCATCTGAACTTGGGCAAATTATTGCCTTCTCTGTGCCTCTGCTTCCGCCTCTGTAAAGTAGGCATGGTCATGGTAATAGCCCTGGGCCCAGGTGGGGAGTGCTCTTTAAGGACTGATGCAGGCTTCTAGTCAAGTTGGAGATTAAATGAGAGGATTCTACCAAGTGCTCGGGGAGGGGGGAGGGCACCCAGTGAATGACCACTTCTGCCCCACACTGGTCTCCACCATGTTGGACAAGTTTACAAGTGACCAGGCCTGAGGGAGAGTCCCAGCACTGCTTTCCACTGGGAATCAGAGCAGCAAGGTCCGGGCCCCGTTCTAAACAGACAGGGGAGCAGGGTCTCAAATGGGGGCACAGGGAGACCAGGGCAGGGACGACAGCAAGATGGGATTCGAGACCAAAGTCTGCAATGGGCAGCGCTTAGAGCCACAGACCAAACCCCAGGCAAGCCAACAGGGTGCCCCCTTCACCCCTTCCCACCTCCCCACTCCCTCCAATCCCACCCCCAACACAAGCCAAGCAAGGCTTCCAATTTGAAGGGTCCCTGGTTGAGACTTCAAAACAGCAGGAAGGAAAGAGAGAGAAGGAAAGAAGGAAACAAGGAAGTCAGGCAGGCAAAGAGGGAGGAGGGAAGTCCTTCCATGGAGTTACGTGTAGAGCTATAGAAATTCTGTGGCTTGAGAGGAAGAGCTAGCCTTCCTACCGCAATGGGAGGATTCCAGTAATTTGAGCATTAACTCCCATTTAAGGCAGAGTAGCTCAGTTTAAAGGCAGGCAAACTGGAGAACACACAGAGAAGTCAGTTCAGGAGTTTCTCGAGGAGAATAACCCTGTGTATCCTGTACCCTCAGACAGTGCTTAGGGAGATGTTTGTAGCATGAATGAAGTGAATGAATGAATGAACGAAAAAACTAGAATTGTCTAAATCCAGAAGTGGACTCAGGAACAGAAACCTTGAGTCCTGAATTCCGCTTCCTGGTCTGTCTAGGGAGGGCTGTGTCCAGACACAGACAGAACAGGGTGGGTTTGGAGGAAACCAAAGGCCCTTTGAGTGTCCCCTCCAAGGTAGAAAGGTCCACCCAATCTCATTGGAGGCAACAGGAAAAGAACGGGACAGGACTTCCCTGGTGGCGCAGTGGTTAACAATCTGCCTGCCAATGCAGGGGACATGGGTTCGAGCCCTGCTCCGGGAAGATCCCACATGCCGTGGAGCAACTAAGCCCACGCGCCACAACTACTGAGCCTGCGCTCTAGAGCCCGCGAGCCACAACTACTGAGCCCGCGAGCCACAGCTACTGAGTCTAGAACCCGTGCTCCACAACAAGAGAAGCCACTGCCATGAGAAGCCCGTGCACTGCAAGGAAGAGTAGCCCCCACTCACCCCACAACTAGAGAAAGCCCAAGCGCGACAATGAAGACCCAATGCAGCCAATCAATCAATTTTTTAAAAAAGAACTGGACAGTCCCCACTCCTTGCCCCTCGCCCACCCCAGCAGCCCCATCAGAGCAAAAGCCCCCAGCCCAGCCCCCTGGGGGATCACCCACCTTGGCCAAGGCGGCCCCAATCAGCCCCCCACACAGCTGGGAGATCCAGTAGGGAAGGAGCATGATCAGGTGGAGGCCTCCGACCAGCACGGCTGCCAGGGACACTGCAGGGTTGAAGTGTCCACCACTGTCACCCACAAAAGCAGAAGGAGTCGTGAGGCCGAGGCCCAGGCACTGGGTCCCGGCAGCCCCACCACCTCCCCAGGTGGCCTTGAGGGGCCGGAGTCTGTCAAGGGCAGCCCAGGTAGAAAACAGGCACCAAATTAAGCCCACTTTCCCCGAGGTGCCAAGTGGTGGGGGAGAGCCTGGGAGGGGAGGGCAGCACCATTCCCGTCCTACACCCAGACCCCAGGGTGGCCCAGACAAGAATACGGTGGGAAACTGTCCCTTGGCTCTTTCCAGAGCCCCTAAGAGCTGCATCCAGGCCTTCAGAGCCGTGGCCACAGGTCAGAATGAGACCCCAGGCTTCAAACTCACAGCCCAAGACAGGTATCCTGGCCTCCCCTTAGAAGAAACCAGGCCCTGAACAACAGCTCCTGATTGAACTCAACCAATGAAATTTTTTATTGGTGGAACTCAACCAGTAAAATTCCTATTTTTGGTCTGAAAGTGTGACTAGTGTTGCCTGTAAAATTGAGATTAGAGGTTCCTGGAAATGGCACTGGGAATCAGGATCGAGGCTAGAGGTTCATGATTAAGTTGGGATTGGGATCTGGAGTTTGGGATGTGAAGGGAATTAGACCAAGTCAAACCTAGGCCAAAGGGCTGGTTCAACTTGGCTGGTCCTTCCAGAGGTCACGGGCCAAGAGCCTTCCTTTTCACCAAGATGCTCAACCAGTCCAAGCCTCAGAGCCTAGAGGGCCCCCCAATGCCCTGCTACCCCCATTGGCATCCCATCCAGTCCCATTCAGATGAAGGAACTATCCTGAGAGGCTGGCTCACCAATCCCGCTGGTGCCTGGGATGGACACACCCAATAAGAGGGACAGTGACCCCAAGGCCCCCCATGTCAACCCAGATGTTTAGAGCCCACCAATGCGCCTGCCCACCCAACGGGCACAGGGCACTGAGCTGAGACTGGACAGAGGACCCTGGCTCTGGACACAGGGACTTTGTCCAACACGCTCACACTTCAGGACCAGCTGCCCCAACTTGTCAGGTGCAGCTCTGTGCACAGGCCCTTGGGTGAGCTTCCTGCAGGATCAGGAAGCACCAGCTGATCTCAGACTTGACCGGCAGGGAGAGGGGCAGCCAGGCTTACTTGGCCTCAATTCAGGTCCATGACCAAACTTAGCCTGGGCTCTGCCAAAGCAGAGAGGTGAAGGTGGAGGTGAGGTGGCCTCCTGCAGGAGGGAGACTTAGAACCCTCTCGGCCATCAGCCTCGCCACCAGGTCCCGCAGCCCAAACGGGGAGAGACACTGTCACTCAGAGTGTGGTTCTACCAGAAGGCTGGGACACTTCACACTCATTAACAGTAGAACAATCAAGACACCTTCTTAGCTTACTCATCCATGGCTTGCTCAACAAATACTTATTGAACACCTACTCTGGTGCTAGGTGCTGTGTCGGGCGCTCCAATAACCTGAGTCAGTGCTGGGCACACGGTAGGTACCGAATAAATATTTGTTGACAAAAAACAGATGGCTGAATAAAAGGCTGGCATTTCAGGTAGGCAGTCTCCTGCAGCGCAAAGTGATGTTCTCTCCTGCCAGCTGGCCTGGGTTCAAACCCTAGCTCTGCCACCGAAGAGCTGTATGACCGTGGGCAACTTACATAACCTCTCTGTGCCTCAGTGATCCCTACCTCGTAAAGGCTGTTGCAAAGATAATTAATACATGTTCATATAGAGTGCTAGCATATAGTTAGTACTCAATAAATATCAGCTATTATTACCATCCCCTTTTATTCCACTGAACATAGAGAGGTTCAGCTAATTGCCCTGGTCACCCAGCTAAGCAGTGACAAAGGTTGCCTTCAATCCCAGACCCATCGTCGAACAGAAGACTCTGTGTTTTTCATCCCACCTGCAGCTTCCCTTAGATATTTAAAGAGAAATGTTAAAGTTCTCTTTCCATTCTGCTTTTCTGGAAACAGTATTTCAATTTCCTTACTCAGATCTGTTTTCTGTGTGAGATTAAATACAGACCAACCAGGTTCTAGAGGCCCCTGACAGACACTCCATCCAAGACATTTGTCATTGTGGTTGGTTCTCCTGGGAGCCCACGACCTCCCGGTGGAGCTCCTGTCCAGGGGAGGGCTATGCAAGGGGAACTCTTCAGGCCTCCCTGCCCCCCCCGGCGGGTTCTTCTGCATAACTCTGCCTTACCCTAGGCTGGAGCAAAATGCCCCGTCCTAAAGGTAACAATAACACAGCAACCAACAGTGACTGAGCGCTTACTATAGACTAAGCTCTTCACATCATTTCATTCTCGTGCCTTCCCCAGGAGATGCTGGGTTTAGGACAGACAGCTTGGTTTGCCTCCTGGCTCTACCATGGGACTCTGGACGAGTTACCCGGCCTTTCTCCTTCATGTGTTGGCTTGAGAAATAAGATTTAGAAAATACTCCCACTGTTCGCATTTCATAGGTGGGAAGTTTGGGTTTGGGGAGTGACTTGGTCAAAGCCACAGAGCTCATAGGCTGAAGAGCCAGGATTCAAACCCAAGCAGCCTGACCCCTCGCCCAACCCACATTTTGCCCACACTGCTTTTGGGATCCTGGGCATGTGCCCAGGGGTCCCTGCCCACAGCTCTGCTCCCTGCCTGGCTCCCCAGGTTGGCACCAGGCAGAGTGCTCAGAGCTGTTCCCACCTGATACTCCCCAGCGTGGCGATGACCAAGCCCAGGGCCAGCCCATGGGCCAGTGCCGGCTGCAGCAGCCCAGTGTCGGTCCCGTTCTCGATGACCGACAGGCAGCCGATGAAGATGAACAGGGCAGAGCCCAGCAGTTCAACCAGGCAGGGCTGCACAAACCGCTCGTACCAGCACCCACGCCACCTGCCCCCCTCGCTGGGCTCCTTCACCTTGACGCCACCAAACTCCAGGTCACACATGGATGCAGCTGCCTGAAGGGGGGGAAACGGAGGGGGACACGGATGGGAGGAGAGTCCAGAAAGAAGCCCCCCAGTGCCCCAATCTTGAATTAATTCTCAGCAACCGCTTGGATGGCCAGGCTGCAGAGGAAGAGGCCAGCAGTGTACTCACCTCTGCAGACATCAGGGCGGAGGCGACTCAGGACGGGACTCTGGCCTGCGCTGGCTGGAAAACCCGCACCTGCTCTCCCGGACAGGACACTCTTATCTCCAGGACCGGGGCTTCCAGCCCACTACAGGCTCTGCCCCTTTTAAAGGGCTACAGAGGCTCCCGAGGGTGTCAAGAAAGCAATAAAGCCCAGTAGGAGGCGGCCCTGAGGCCCAGGAGAGGAAACACTGTTTTTAACCTTAGCCAGGCAGGGCAGGGGGTGGCCAAGGATTGCTGAGCTTTCTGCCAGCAAAGGCAAAAGGCGTCGGCTTCGCTGCGTCACCTGGGGAGGGCTCCAGGTCTGCCCCAGCAGGAGATGGAGGGCCCTGATCCCCAGCTCCCTTGGTCACCACTGGGGCCCAGAGGAGACCCACATGTGTGAGTGAACACAAGGAGGGTCCCGCCAGGGAAGTAACGGTAAACTCATCTTCAGTGATTTTTCCATGGACTTCTAAGGACACCTCCTTGTGTCTGAGGCCCCGGCACCTCCACAGACTCATGCTGATAGGCTGATCCAGGACTGAGGGTATAGACGGATGACCATCTCTGGAGATTGCAGAGGCAATGGTAAAGCCTGTGGACTTTGGAAACAGGCTGCCTGGATTTCAATCCCAGCTCTTCCGTGAACCAGCTGAGTAACCTTGAGCAGTTGCTTACCCTCTCTGCACCTTACTTTTTCTCCCATGCAGCATGGATGATAGTGGTGGTACCAATGACATCGGGTTGTGTGGCTTAAATAAGTTAAGATCATAAAGTGTTTATGACAGAGTCAGACACACGATAAGCACAATACCAGTGCCTGCTGATTTAGAATATGTATTTATGTGAATATTTACTGAGCACTTTCTAAGTACTGGTCTAAGTACCTTATATGTATTATCTCATTTAAACTTCACAACAACCCCACGAGGTAGGTACTATTATTACAGCCACTTTACAGATGAGGAAGTGGAAATTCGGGAAGGTTAAGTTTCCCAGGATCACACAGCTTTTGTGATTGTGGGCTAAGTCACAAAAGGACAAATACTGTGTGATTCCACTTATGTGAGATACCTAGAGTAGTCACATGCATAGAGACAGAAAGTAGCATGGTGGCTGCCTTGATCTGGGAGGAGGGGAGAATGAGGAGTTACTGTGTGATGGGTACCCAGTTTCAGTTGGGGAAGACGAAAAAGTTCTGGAGGTGTTGCACAACATGGATGTACTTAATATCACTGAACTATACACTTAAATGGTTAAAATGGTAAATTTTGTGTTACACATATTTTGAATTGAAAGAAAAAAAAACCTGTGGGTAAAGCCACTACACTCACAACTGAAAGAAAAAAAACTTGTGGGTTAAGCCTTTCTAAGATGATGGATGGATGGATGGATGGATGGATGATGGAAGAAGAGATGGATGGAAGGATCGGCAGATGGGTGGATGGATGGAAAGAAAGAAGGAAAGAAGGGAGGAAGGGAAGGAAAGAGAGATGGGTTTCCTTACTCATACATTCAAAGATGCTCATACATTCAGCAAATATTTACATACCTACTGTGAACCAGCCACTGTCCTAAGAGCTGGCAGGAAATGTAGCAGTGATCAAGACAGACAAAGATGCTGTTTCGATGTTCATATAACTATTATCTGAGCATTGTATGTAGAGATAGAGAAGTAATGTCAGGGATAAGAGAATTTTAATGAAAATTTCCACCATTTATTGATAACTCATTACCCATCTAACGCTGTGCTAAGCGCTCTGCACACGTTCACAACAGCCCTGTAAGTCCTATGACTTCTTATCCCCATCTTCAGATGATAAAAATGAGGCACAAAGAAGTTGAAGAACCTGCTCAAGATCGTGTAGATGAAAAGCATCTGCTTCGGGACAGAAGTAGACGCCTCTGGACAAGGGTTTGACAGTTTGCTGAGAGCTCTTCGCAGCTCGAGGCCCTGGAACGCAGCGTCTCTACTGAACATTTGCTATCTCAGAAGGTTTTGGGGCTGCTCTCTTGCTGGTTATCTCGAGACCTGTTCTCTCCCACCTCTGCACCCACAGCACATTGTACAAGATGTTTCTTATTCCCCTCCTCCCTGCAACGTAAGATGGTTGTCCAACCCTCAACTCCCCCATCTCCCTCATTCTTTGCCCAAGTTCTGCCAAGTGCTGCTCCTGGAATATTTCTCTCCTGTTTTCACCCAAGCCTTCATCGGTTCTTACTTAGGCTCTTGAAAACAAATTAAATATTCACTATACACCTGCCAACTGCAGACCCTGCACTGGACACCACACATGCATTCCTTCAATAATTAATATTCACAATAATCTATTATTTTCCCACTTCACAGGTAGGAACTCCCAGCTGGTATTACTACAACTCCTCATCTGGTCTTCTTGCTTCAACCAATTTCTTTTTTTTTCTTTAATTGAAGTATAGTTGATTTACAATGTTGTGTTAATTTCTGCTGTAAAGCAAAGTGATTCAGTTATACATATATATATACACATTCTTTTTCATATTCTTTTCCATTATGGTTTATCACAGGATATTGAATATAGTTCCCTGTGCTAAACAGTAGGACCTAGTTGTTTATCCATTCTATATAAAATATTTTGCATCCATTAACCCAAATTCCCAGTCCATCCCTTTCCCACCCACCCCCTTGGCAACCACAGGTCTGTTCTCTATGTCTGATGCCTCACCCAATTTCAATCCATTCCTTTAAAACTGGCAACCAGCAGGGCACAGTTTGGCACTTGGGTCCAGGTTTGGGGATCAAGCTTCTCCACCTGTGCCCCCTAGCTTCTCTCTCAGCCTCAGTTTCCTTGTCTGTAAAAGTGGGCTAATGGTGGTACCCATCCCCATAGAATTGGTGTATAGATTAAGTGAGACAATGCCCTTAGTACACTGCCCAATTCAGAGCAGGTGCCCAACAACCAGTAGCTCTTATTATGGTTCTCATTAGTCAGAGTAGGTGCGTAACAAATAACCCCAACATTTCAATGGCTTAACATAGTAAAAATTGATTCCTTGTTCACAGAATAGTCCAGAGCAGGCCCTTCATCACATGGTGACTCAGGGAGCCAGGCTACTTCCACCTTGGAGATCCACCATCTAGGTCCTCAGATCATCTGCACCAGCCAGCCAATGGGGGAAGAGAATGTGGAGGACTGTGCAGGGGGTGGTTTGTGGGGTAGGCCTAGAAATGGCAAATACCACTTCCTTCCATATTTGATTGACTAGAACTCAATCACATGGCTTCACCTGGCCACAGAAGAGTCTGGGAAACACAGTCTAGCGGTGTGACCAGAAGGAAAAAGAAAGGCATTTTGTGAACGCCCAGAAATTTCTACCACACCACATGGTGGTTGCTGTTGTTCCCCAGCCTGTCAATCTAATCCTATCCTTCCCTGACTTCAAACTTTCTAGCACCTTCTGTGGCAGTCAATGCCAAACTCAACTCCCATAGCAGCCACACAGGTCTACCCTGGACTCAACTCCTGCCACATGAACCACCATAAAGGATTTGCCAGGTGAGCCCTGCACCCTCACCCCCTCCCTGCCCATGCCATCCCCTCTGCTTGAAGTTCTCTTTTGCCCTCTTGGCCAACTTCTACTGCTCACTCAAGTCTCAGATCCAGATATTTGTCGTCCCTGACTCCTGGGCCAACTAGCTGTCAGTCCTTGCTGCATGCCCCTCCCCCGCGAGAGCCAGGATTGGACTCAGTAGCTCCAAAACCAGTGGTTCTCCTGAGAAAATCTGAATGTCATTCAAGCAAAACAATGTATTTCCACAACGTGAGATTTTTGTGTGGCCTGATGTCTCCATATGCAATGCACTGGTCTCCCAAACCACCAGGATAACCAGTACACTAGGGAAATGATGTCTTCCTAAGAAATTGTTTGACTGGAAAACTTTTCAGCCTTCCAATCCCAGGTCTGGTTGACATGACCAAAGCCTCTAATTTTTATCTTTGTTTGCACAGAAACATTTTAAGACATCTCTGCATCTGTTGGCACCTGTCTGCCATCCACCACCAGGTCCAAATAGAGTATAAAAGCAGGTTGCATCTTATCCTGGCAAACCACTCTATCCTCCTTTCTCATATTGATGGCTGCACACATGTGCAGGACATGTTCACTTATGTCATGGTCCTGGCACCCATTGCCATCATTGTCATGGGCCTTGTTAAATTGTGCCAGGGACATTCTGAGCACTTGCAGAGTACTCTGCCCTTTCTCGTACTCAAGTTGGGACACCCTTAATTTTGTAACAGAAGAAATCAAAAACCCAGAAAGAAATTTGCCCCTGGCCATTGGGATTTCTATGCCAATTATGACACTCATCTACATCCTGACCAATGAGGTCTATTACACAGTTCTGAGCATTTCAGACGTCCTTGGCAGTAATGTCATGGCTGTGACATTTGCTGACCAGACATTTGTCATGTTTAGCTGGACCATTCCCATTGCTGTTGCTCTGTCCTACTTTGGGGCCTCAACACGTCTATCTTTGCTTCATCAAGGTTGTTCTTTGATGCACGGTTGTGGGAAAAATGTGATGTTGGTGCCATGGCAGCCACCTTGAGATCATGAGGTGCAACTTGCCAGAAGTGTGGATCCTTGATGACACCACCAAGGCCCCAGACAACCCCAAGACCAGCTACTCCAGACTTCTTGTTAAATAAATGTGCACTTCCCAGAGAGTACCCTAGAGAGAGTGAATTCATAAAGTGGCTGTGGGATATTTTAAATTTTCAAGGGAAATAAATTGATGCTCAATATCTGTCAGACAGGGTGTGAATTACTAGCTCAAGGTAGTTCACAGTTTTCTATTAGATGGCCCTACATTCCTTTCAATTACATCATATCTTTGCAAATCTGGTTTTATGGGTGTTGCCATATTAATAATAATAATTAAGAAAAACACGTGCTGCATGAAAATCAGTGTGGAAAATGAAGTGAGAGTGGCAGTGTCCAATCTGACTCCAAGGCCTGAGAACCTGTGCAGTGCCCCAAAGGCATACATATCCTATGGTAAGCAACGGTAGTATTTAAAAATGAGTTATTAAGAATGCAATTAAATTGAGTTATTTAAGAATGAAATAAAACAGAAATAAGATATCTTTCCTTTCAATGTATGCGTATTTTCTTAAATGGCCACTAAGTAGTTAGGCCATAAATACTAAGTGTTTTTTTGGACCTAACTAATAAATACAACTATTAGGTATTCCTTTTGTCCAAGGAACACCATGAACCAAGAAAGTTTGGGAGCCTCTGAAACAAATAATACATGTCCTTCTCTTTCAGGCACTGGGGGTTGAATTTTCTATCCTTTGCAGCAGAGAACATTTATGGCTGATAAGCTCCCTCCCAATATACCAAAGACACTGGGCTTTCGGTCTAATAATTTCTTCTTAAAACAAGTCACTATTTGTAGTAATGCAGATGCTTGATAATTCAGGCTGATGCTGAGATTTGTGTGCTGTGGACAGTCACAGAAACGTAAAGCAGAACTGTTACTGACCTGGGTTCTTGGACTCTTTAATCAATAGACATTGATAAGAGGCCAGACAAGGAATTCAGGCAAGGCTTTACTGGGACTCCTGCTGCAGCAGGAGGGACGAGCTGGTTCCATAAATAGGGTGAATGCAAGGGCGCACTGGTGGGTCGGGCCAGAGGGGTAGCTTAGGTGGTCTGCCCACCCCCTTGGTGGTGCTGTGTGCAGGACCATGCTCAGGACCCTGCTTTTGCCCCCAGCACCTCAGAAGTGGCAGTTGGATTTTGGTCTTTTTGTATCTTGCTGTTCATAATTTGCCCCAACTGCACATACTCACAGTTATTTTTAGTCCCATATAGTTTCTTTGTATTTTGTTGCTCCAGGAGACATTTGTCCAGGATCAAGCACTGCAGCAAAGGATCCCAGGTCCCAGCCTGTCTCAGACCCCACACTGTCTTCTGAAACTGGTTTATTTCTATCTAAACAGCTCTGCCATTGTTTTCAATGTATGACCACTCACTTGGAGCTCAGGGCAAGTTTGTTGTTGGAAATGAGTCTAGTTTTCACCTTTCTCACTGCTCAGATCACAGGTTTAGTTTGAACCTGAGCACCTTCCTTCCTTCCTTGTAGAAGCCACCAGCACCCTATTTTCTGCCCTGCAGTGTCCAGTTCAAATGCTGATGTCTTTGGAGTCACTGGTAACCAGACATCAGACATGCTGGCTACGTCAGAAATTATTACAGCCAAAAAGTCACTGGACTGAAGGAGCAGTCCACTAAGTCTCATCAGTAAGGGCTCATTTGCTCGCCATCTGCATGTTTGGAACAACAGTTAAAATGGTAGTAATAATGTCCACTATTTACTGAAGAGCTTGTCACTATGAGCATGTTTCATATGATAATCAGAATGTTCTCATGTTGTTGACTTTTTTTTGGGGGGTCTATCATTTTCTCTACTTTTGGATAGTAATGCTTATTACAAT
Source organism: Phocoena phocoena (assembly GCF_963924675.1). Taxonomy (NCBI): domain Eukaryota; kingdom Metazoa; phylum Chordata; class Mammalia; order Artiodactyla; family Phocoenidae; genus Phocoena; species Phocoena phocoena. The sequence continues at coordinate 19,133,439 of NC_089233.1, forward strand.
TAAATAGCTCTACAGAAGAGGAAATCCAAAAGGTCAGCAAACATGAAAAGATAATAGCCAGAAAAAATTCAAAGGAAAACAACAGAACAGAAAATTTTAAAACGTGATTAACATCCAGTACCAACAAAGAGGGAGAAAATAGGCAAACCCATGCATTTTTGGGGCGAGTGTGCATTACTACAATATTTTGCAACACAGTCTTGCAATATTTATTAAATATGTAAATTCACCTACCCCTAGACCCAGCGAGCCTTATGTTTCAAAAATCGATCCTATAGAAATAAAAACTCCAATTAGTAAGAGTATATGTACAGGGACATTGATTTCATTATCATTTACTGGTAGAGAAAGCTGAGAACTATCTGAACAGTCATAATTATGAAAACATCTACCCCAGAACGAATGTCTATTTTCAGTATCCTGAACATCCCATTGTTCTACTCAGCATCAAGCCTTTGGACAGTCTGTTTCTTTTACCCGAACTGCTCCCTAATTCTGACAAAAACTTTCTCATCCTTCAAGTCTCAACAAAGATATGATAATGTTTTTAAAGGGTGTAAGAGAGAAAGTATCATGAAAATGTGAAGCACATGCACTGGCTAGCAATTGGATGAATCTCACAAAGTGAAAAAAGCCAGATGCAAAAGAGCGCATACAGTGGAACAGAAAGTTCGAGAACAAGCAAAGCCGACTGTGCTATTAGCTTTGGGAGGTCGTGACTCGGACGGGGCACATGGAGGCTTCGGGAATCTATCACTTTCTATTTCTTGATCTGGATGCTGGCCACAGGGTGAGTTCACTGTGTGAAAATTCATCAAGCCGATAACGATGTGTGTACTTTTCTGTGTGTACATTGTACTTCAATAAAAAGTTAAAAATAAACCCAATCTATTTTAGGAAGTTACCTTCTGGATATAACCAAGAGGAAATCTGTAGGTGAACCACCGGTACCTAAGAAGAGAACACTGAATTCAATCTCTACATTGTCGCCTGTAACATTTTATCCCCATAAAATATAAAAATGTGCTAATTTAGAAATTGCCTTTTAAAAATCAGAAAGCTTTCACTCTGCTGTTTTTCACTCCAATAGTTGAATTGTCATCAATAACAATACAAGTTAACAGTCAGCAGGCCCTATCCCAGGGCTTGTACTGAGCATTTAACAAACATCACCCTGCTGGCTCCTCATGACAGTCCTGTGAGGTGGGTGTTGTTCCCATTTCTCAGATGAGGAAACTGAAGTTCAAAGATCTAGTGACTCACTAAAGGTCAGAGGTAATTAGGGTCAGAACTGGTTTGCTAACTCCAGAGCTCATGCTTTTACAGAAAAAATATCTCTATAAGAGGTAAAGTAGCTAAAAAAAGAAAACAGAAATATCTTTTGAGAGACTCATTTGGGTTTTTTAAAATTATTTCTAAAACAGCTCTATTGAGGTACAACTTATAGACAATAAATTACCGGTCAAGTATACCACTGATGCTTTGACATGCATATACACCCATGAAACCAGCTCCATAATCAAGACAGTGACCGTGTGTATCATCCCCCAATTTTCCTCATGACCCTATTCCTGTTCTCAGGCAATCACTAATCTGTTTTCTGCCACTATAAATTAGTCGGAATTTTCTAGAATTTTCTAGAAATAGAATCAAATAGAGAGAGAACAAACTAGTGGTTACCAGTGGGGAGGGGGGAGAGGAGCAATATAGGGTTGGGGAATGGGAGGTACAAACTATCAGATGTGAGATAGGCTACAAGGATGTATAGTACAACACGGGGAATATAGGAAATATTTTGCAATAACTGTAAATGGAGTGTGACCTTTAAAAATTGTGCAAAAAATTAAAAATTTAAAAAAAAGAAATAGAATCAAACAGCATGTGTTCTTTTTTATCTGGCTTCTTTCACTCAGTGTACTTATTTTTGATTCATCTATCTTGTTGTATGTCCAAACTTAATTTCTTCTGGTTGCTGTGTAATATTCCATTTTTCTATACTACAAAGCTACAGTAATCAAGACAGTATGGTACTGGCACAAAAACAGAAATATAGATCAATGGAACAGGATCGAAAGCCCAGAGATAAACCCACGCACGTATGGTCACCTTATCTTTGATAAAGGAGGCAAAAATACACAGTGGAGAAAAGACAGTGTCTTCAATAAGTGGTGCTGGAAAAACTGGACAGGTACATGTAAAAGTATGAGATTAGAACACTCCCTAACACCATACACAGAAATAAACTCAAAATGGATTAAAGACCTAAATGTAAGGCCAGACACTATAAAACTCTTAGAGGAAAACATAGTTGTTTTTTTTTTTAACAATGCCATTTCTTCTACTAAATATTCAAAAGCCTCACTAAGATTTTTGGAGAAAAGGATCACTTTTCATCAATGGCACCTGGGACAGTCCCCAACCAGGAAATAAGCCAATGTAATAAATTGTGAAAATTTATCAGCAATAATGAAATGAGACATCAGGGCAACCACACCCTCAAGGAATGGTGATGGTGGGGAATTTTTATATGCTGTCTGGGGCCAGGGGAGAAGGGATATATGTAATGTAGTAGGCAAAAGCACAAGTCCTAGAGCCAACCTGCCTGGTTTCAAATCCAGTTCCATCATTTACTGGCAGTGAGGGCGTTCCAAGGAGAGAGACGGTTGCCCATGTCAGATGCTACTGAGAAGTTGAGACAGCCAAGGACAGAGAAAGGGTCACTGGGTGTGATGGTTTCAACGTCACTGATGTCCTTCCCAAGGGCAGGTTCAGTTCAGCAGTGTGTGTAGAAAGGATTACCAGAGGTTTTAGATGAGTGTGTGGGAGAACAGGAGAGGCAGCGAGAGGCAGTCACTCCAGGGGGAAATGAGTTCCAAGTCCCAATTCGAAAAGCCAAAACCACACTTTGGAATGCATGTCTCAGTTGTGGGAGGTATGGGAGAGGGAGGGCATGAAAGCTAACCCTTGGTGAGATCCTCTGCCCTTGATACCCCCTACACTCCTGTGATAAACTGTAAGGTTTCTATAATGTTATAAGATAACCATTCCGGCATGCGGTACTTCTCAACTTCAGTATTTCCAAATACATCACCTCCCTGATTTCTGCATGTCCATACAGTAGCTCTACCATTATTTTCTTAGTAATGGCCTTTAAATGGGCTCACTTTTAAAATGAAATTGACAGGTACTTTAAGGGATATTTTAGAACACAACCATCAATAGTAATGGTATATCATTAGCCTTGAACAGAAGGTACTCCATAAAACTAAATGCAAGGAAAAACAGAAATGTAATTGAAGCCAAGCAAAGTTTTAAAAATTCTAGCCAAATGCTGTTGCTCCCTCAGTTGGAGAAAATGCTGTAACACTCTGACCTCCACCTGTGATCAAAACCAATGCTAAGGGGGAAGGGGGGTAGGGGGAGGGAAGTATTGGGATGTAGGGATTGGCAGATGCAAACTATTATATACAGAATGCACAAACAAGAAGATCCTACTGGATAGCACAGGAAACTACATTCAGTATCCTGTAACAAACCATACTGGAAAAGAATATAAAAACGAATGTATACATATGTATAACTGAATCACTTTGCTGTACAGCAGAAATTAACACATTGTAAATCAACTACAGTTCAATGAAAAAACAAAACCCAAACCAAAACATTAGAAACAGTGCTAACATGGTAGTGTATACACACATAAAAATGAAACAAGTTACAAAAAAAGTACTCACCCTTACTACGGACGATGTGCTATGACATTCTCCATTCTAGTCCGTATCTTTTTAAAATAAGAGACTTGATTCCCTACATGGAGTCACCATCCATTAATGGCCTAGTACACAGTTTCAAAAACAATGGATTAGTAAATATGGCATTAGTGTTAAAGACACACCAGCACCAGCCTGAGATCTTCAACTTGGACTTCTTAAGATCTGAAAGGTCCTTAAGACCTTACTGAAAAGGCAGTAACTTTCTCACCAGGTGATTCAATGTCATTTCACGCTGTGTCACCACCCGGACCCCTGTCAACAGGCGTGCTGCTGTATAACGGGGGACAGGTCACACTGTAGGGAAAGCTGATCTAGAGACTCTGCAAGTCTCTAGTAAGGGGCCGTGATCTCTCGGACGGGAGAGGGCCGGTGGGCTGCCTCACTGCCGCTCTGCACACACAGGCTCAGGTTCACAGCCCCAGTCACATCACCAAAAATCTCATTAGGTGTGGACAGGCCTTATGTCTTTGAATTGGAGGCCAGGTCTCCAGGGCCCCTTTTAATCTGTATCATAACTGTATTAGTTTCCTACTGCTGCTGTAACAAGTGACCACAAACTCAGCGGCTTACAACAACACAAATTTATTCTCTTACTGTTCTGGAGGTCTGAAATCTGAAACCAGCTTCACTGGGCTAAAGTCGAAGTGTCAGCAAGGCTGGCTCCATTTGGATGCTCTGAGATGTTCCCTTTCCCTTTTCAGCATCTGGTGGCCGCCTGTATTCCTCCACTTCCACCCCTTCCCCACATTCAAAGCGCATCACTCCAGTCTCTGCTTCTGGTGTCACATGCCTCCTTCTCCTCCGACTCTGACACCCCTGCCTTCCCTTATAAGGAAGGACTCTTGTGAGGACATCCGGCCCACTTGGAGGCTCTTGGGTAATCTCCCATCTCAAGATCCTTAATCACATCTTCAAAGCCCCTTTTGCCACATAAGGTAACATGTTCACAGTTGGAGGGATCAGGGGCTCATCATTCATCCTGCCACAATGACCAAGGTGAAGGCGGATTTAAGCAGGAAAGGGCAGAAACGGGAGCAGAGACGAGCTCCAACATCTGGTCAAGGTGCCAAGTGCAATGTCGGGTGCTGCAAACGGGAGCACACAGGAGTAAATCCCGCAACGGACGAGCTAAGTCTGACTCACAGGGAGCGAGCCAAGGTCAAGGTCGGGTTAGGACCTCTGGTTCCAGCTGACACAGAGGTGAACCACAGCCCACCCAGGGGAGCAAAGGATAAACAGCAGAGGACCAACACACCGGCAATGGCAACTGAGATTTATTTAAACGGTAAAAGCCGACAGGAACAGGAACTGGTACAAGCACCTCGGTCAGTGAGGTCTCTCGGCGAGCGGGGAGACTGGTAGCCGAGGCCTAACCACCACTCAGGAAACTCGGAGACTCAACTCCGGAAAGGTCAGTGGCTTCAGCTCTGGCTCAGCACGAGTCTTGAACAGATCAGTAAGTTATTTCCTTCAAGCCTGGGAGGAAACACACAGAAGCTGTGAAGAGGCTCTCACGGATTGGGGCAAACAGCCAGCGGTGGGAGAATGTGACCCCCGGATCCCAGGCCCACAGTGACCGGCTCTGGGGCACCAGCCACACGTGTGATCACCGCAGCCCCGGCCTCCTGGTTGTGTAAGATGAGACTTCACAAGGCAACAGGAGGTTGGATGAGACTGTGTTTATGGGTGGTTTTGAAGGGATTGAGAAATGTTATAAGAGTTTACGGGCTCTCTGCAGTAAACCTGAAAGTCTATCCTTTAAACGCTGAACTTTTTTTTTTCTGAATAATACTTCTCATTCAGACAACTTGTTTAAGGAGTTCATTCTTGAGTGTTCTGCTTTTTACCTTAAACATTTAAAAATTAATATTGGCCTGTTTTTGGTGAGAAAGAAGCCAAAGGGCTAGTGACTAGCCTTAGCAATTTTGTTCACCCTTTTTTTTTTTTTTTTTTGCGGTACGCGGGCCTCTCACTGTTGTGGCCTCTCCCGTTGCGGAGCCCAGGCTCCGGACGCGCAGGCTCAGCAGCCATGGCTCACGGGCGCAGCCACTCCGCGGCATCTTCCCAGACTGGGGCATGAACCCGTGTCCCCTGCATCAGCAGGCAGACTCTCAACCACTGCGCCACCAGGGAAGCCCCACCCTTTTCTCTTTGAGTCAAATTCAGTGATAAAAGACTAGAGTAGGCAATTTATTTCTTCACATGTCTAGTAATTTTTTTATCGTACACTGACATGGCAGATAGCAAGCTGACGAGACTCTGAATTCTAGTGTCTTCCTCTGAAGAGCGCTGAGTTTTGTTCTGGCAGGCAATTATCTTATTGGAGAATCATCCTGATCTTCTACAGTCTTGGCTGCAGGATTGTTTTAGTATGAATCTGTCTAGGTTTTGTACTAGAGCCTATTCTTTAGGACTTGGCCTTTTAAATGCTGAACTTCAAGCAAACACAGTTCTTTCTTCCCCACACACATATAAGTACAGTAAGTCCCCTACATACGAATGAGTTCCATTCCGAGAGCACATTTGTTAAGTCCAATTTGTTTGTTAAGTGCAACAAAGTTAGCCTAGGTACCCAACTAACACAATCGGCTGTATAGTACTGTACTGTAATAGCTTTATAATATTTGTCACACCAATAATACATTAAAAACAAACAAAAAATAAAGAAAACATTTTAAATCTTACAGTACAGTCCCTTGAAAAGTACAGCACTACAGTACAACAGCTGGCATACAGGGGCTGGCATCGAGTGAACAAGCAAGAAGAGAGAGTTACTGACTGGAGGAGGGAGAGGAGGTGGGAGATGGTAGAAATGAAGGATCGTCAGCAATGAGCCGGAGAGCAAGCTGCAATTTCACTCACGCATGACGTTGATGGAACGCAAGTTTGCATCTTTGAAAGCTCGCACCTTGAAGGTCTGTATGTAAGGGACTTACTGTATTGATACAACGAAGCAGCCAGGCGCAAAGTGGGGAAAAGAAGCCCCTTACATAAAAATGCTCAATACATCGCTACTTTACAGAAACTAGAATTAACTCTGTGCTATTACAAACCACCTATATTTTTTAAAGTGTGAGAAACTTAAGTAAATTCAGACATAGCCTCATGACAGAATATTTATAAAGCCATTAAAGTGCAAGGGGAAATGCTTAGAATATTAAGTTAAAAAGATCAGGAATCAAGGTTACATAAATAGATAAATTCAACTCTGCTAAAAACAAAACAACATCTAGAAAAAGAATGGAAGGGAAAAGCTGCCAGAGGTTATCTCTGAGTGATGGGCACACGGGTGATTTTTTTTCTTTGCCATACTTTTTTAGAAGTTTCCAAAGTCCCTACTAAAAATTACACTGTTTTTAAAAGTGCGGGAGGACAACAGTACAAAACACACTAATAAACGATTTTTTAAATAAAAAATAACTTAAATGGATTTTGTGGGCTGAACTGCCCAGCTGGGTAAATTTATAAACTAGCGGAAAGATAAGCCCAAGGGGGATGATTAACAACCTGGAATTTTTACACAGGAGACAGTTTGTGACTCTGCCAAGTTCTTTGTTTTGTATGGACTACCTGCCTAAAGCCATGTGTCAGACACATCGATAGGAAGCTTAAGGGCACCTATGACATTAAAGGCCAGGACCGAGATCTACAATGGTCTCCACTGGCTGGAGAGCCGCCCAAGAGCTATCTCCCAGGGGAAGCAAGGTCAACAAGGGGCAGCTGTAAAGGAGGAACTCGATCAAGATCAAGGCAACAAGAAACACTGAGACAAGGCTCCATGCTCTGTCCCTATGGCCCTACTCTTCCAGGCCGGGGAAATTCATCTTAAATATAAGAGAAGAGAGAAATTCAACCCACAGCTACAGGGGTGTTGGAGAGATATAATGATCTGTGTGTTTAACATCTAGTAAACCTGGTTACAAGTTGATTAAAAAGACAATCATTGGGTCCTTTTATTAAGATGATTACAAGACTCAAAGTCTCTTACCATCCAGCTGAGAAAATTCCACAGTCTTCTAAAGGGCTGTTGTTTTTTTTTCATATATGTGGTTTATTTAAACAGTTCTCCTGGGTTTTGTGCTATAAAAACACGGAGGATATAACAGCTGATTCTCTGGCTATGTTCATGGATCGGATCCACGTATATATATACGTCCCCTAGTTCTTCCTGGGTCAAAAATTCCCGTCAAGTCTTATGTTCTCTGGAGACAAAAAAATTCCCCCTTTCTAGGTTAAATCAATACAAGTGAAGTCACCTACCCAGTTCACTTCCTCCTTTGGTGGCCCAGCAAAGGCAGTAATGCTGCATCAGTTGTTCAAGAAGCTCCATTTCATCCAGGAATTCAAGGGACTCTATTCTGTGGAGAGAATGAAGAGACAACAGTACAAATGTATCCAATCAAAAATGAAGGTCATGACCCATGCTTATAGTCATGGAAAGGTGTTCAGGATATACTATGTGAAAAGAAGCAGGCTACAGAATAGTATGCATGGTGTGGGCCCATTTTAACTTATTTTTATTGAAAAGGAGAAAAAAATGCCATAAGCAAAGTCCAAAGTGACAAATGACAAACTAGAAAAAAAATGTTTGCAATAGAAATGACAAGGGGTAGATTTCGTTGTTATATAACGAGCTGTTACACTTCAATAAGAACATCTTTTAAAACTTATTTAAAAGATGGGTAAAAGACCAGTTCACTGGCAAGGAAAAACAAGAGCTTTTCAACCTCATTTATGTGAAAAGAAATGTAAATTAAAACACATGAAATGTTTTCAGCTAACAGTTGACAAAGATAAAAAAGGCTGATACATCCTTAAAAATAAATAAATAGGGCTTCCCTGGTGGCGCAGTGGTTGGGAGTCCGCCTGCCGATGCAGGGGACGCGGGTTCGTGCCCCGCTCCGGGAGGATCCCACGTGCCGCGGAGCGGCTGGGCCCGTGAGCCATGGCCGCCGGGCCTGCGCGTCCAGAGCCTGTGCTCCGCAGCGCGAGAGGCCACGGCGGTGAGAGGCCTGCGTACCGCAAAAAAAAAAAAATAAATAAATAAATAAATAAACATTTTTTTAAAGGTTGATACACATTTTACCAAGGACATGAGAAAGAGGTGCTCTCCTGCATTACTAGCAGGATGACAAAATAGTATAACCTCTCTGGAGGGCAATTTGACCACCTCTATCAATGTTTAAAATGTACGCCCTTTCATTCTGCAATTCTGCTTTAAGAATTCACCCTATAGGTGTTCAAGAAATCTCACTGCAGCATCACAGCTGCAATGTAGTACAGCAAAAAGACAAAACAAAAAACAAACTTTAAAGTAGAAGAGATGGGTTGAATAGATTAAACACATTCATACAATAGGATACTGTGCAGCCATATAGGGTAGGTTTATATGAATTGACATAGTACATTACTATCTATGTAAAGAAAAAGTGGGGGATATATATGGTTATACATACATGGACTAATTTTGGAAACTGCAGAAGAAAGTGGTAATGGTGGTTGTCTCTTGAAACAGAAGGTGGCTGATGGTAGTGAGGGTGAGTAACCAGGTCTTTTGTTCTGTTTTCACTCTGTACTACTTTATTCTGGTTACATTTTTTCCCCATCATCTGCTTATATGACTTTTTTCCAAAAATCATTTTAAATGTAAACTTTTAAATATATACACACACAGAGAAACATACGAAAACAGCTCTTTAAGATGTTTTCTGTTAAGATACGCACACACTGGGGCGGTGGGGACAACGCAGGCATTTCCAAAAAAGAGTAAAGAAGAAAAATAAAAGGTGATCCATATTCCACTATTTACAGCCCTGTTAACATGCCGGTATTGCCATTTGTCCAGGCTGTGTGTGTCTGTGCTTGTGCACACGTGCGTGTCCATGAAAGTGTATAGATGTACACGCTTGTGCGTGTTTCTGTATTTGTGCTTAGCTCCCACCCTGGTGTGCAGGCCAAAGAGTCACATCTGAAGTAAGGATGACTGTCCAAGGAGTACTCTGGTGGCTTCCCAGCTAATCTTAGCAGAGGACCTCAAGGCAGGCTTCCTACTGTGAGAAGGAACCAGCATCACGATCAAGGCTCCATCACCGTCATGACCAAGTTCAACTATCAGGACACACTAGACTGTGAAGCTGTTCCCTAGAAGGTGAACTCCGCAAAGGCAGGCATGACGCACAGTAGGCATCTGTTAAATCAACAGGCCTGCCTCCGGTTTCTTTTCATACGGAGTATCTGGCAAAAGCCCTTGACAAATGTAGACACAAACTATGAGGCATCTGCAGAGCTGGGAGGGCTGGTCGGCCTGGGGTGGACAGACCGAAGCCTGTCCCGCCTCTTTACCCACCTCTGTTAGGACAAAGGCTGCTGTTTGCAACATAACTAAATGCCCAGCTATAGACATTACTTTTTAATTACTTTAAAATTTTTATTACCAAGGAAACAACCTAGGTGTCCACTGACGGATGAATGGATAAAATGTGGTATATATACTGAGATTTACAATGGACTATTATTCAGCCATAAAAAAGAATGAAATCTTGCCACATGTGACAACATGGATGGACCCAGAGGACATTATGCTAAAGGAAATAAGTCAGAGAAAGACAAGTACTGTAGGATCTCTCTTCAGGTGGAATCTAAAAGAAAACAAACAAACAAACAAAACAATTGGTAGGTGCTGGAGGTGGGCGGTGGGAGGGCAGGCAGGCAAAATATGTGAAGGGGGTCAAAAGGAACAAACTTCCGGCTGTGAAATACGTAAGTCACGGGGAAGTAACGTACAGCATGGTTATTATAGTCAATAATGCTGTATTGCATATTTGAAAGTTGTTAAGGGTAAATCTCAAAAGTTCTCATCACAAGAAAAAAAAATTCCGGGAAAGTAGTGAAGATTGCTGCCATGTCCTGCCTGCCACTTGCTGCACACGGTGGGGCGTTGCTGCAGGACCTTGCTTCAGATGTGATGGCCTGCACTATGCAACCACTGGAAACTTCTTGCTCATCATTTGCCTGAAATCTTGGCTTGTGTTCACCTTTTTAAACAAAAAATATGCACCAAAAATGCCCACAAATTCAGCTACTAAATCTCCTTTAAAGATCTTCTTTAGAAGATCTTTTATTCTTTGGACTAACTGTGAAGAAACTGATGGAAGGTTTGTTTATTATGTTCTAAATGGAGTTTTGTTTACTACTCAAAATAAAGTGGTTCTCCTTAAAAAAAAAAAAAAAATCCTGTATGAGCAGTGACTGATGTAACTGGACTTATTGTTATCATTTCACAATATACACAAACATCGAATCATTATGTTGTGTACCTGAAACTAATGTTGTCTGTCAATTACACCTCAATTTAAAAAACTGTTATTAATATATATCCACACATAAATAACAGGTACCACTAAACAGGATGTGGTAACCCTGAACATCTTGACATGTAGAGATAAATACAATCTATTGTTAAGCTTTTGAAAGGATGGTGGTTTACAGACCAATACATGTAATATCAATCTACTGATTCAAAAAATATAAATCTATATATTGATAAATATTTATCTTTATATACACATAGAAAAAGAATACACCCCAGCTCTCTCTGGAGGGTGCTACAGAGCTCACAACTGCTCTATACTTCATGCACTTTACACTGCTCGAAAATTGTTTTATTAGAACGAGCATGTATTTCTTTTGTAATGAGAGGAAAAGTCCACTTAAAAATCCATAAGCAGACTTTTCCCCCTTTAGGAGCCCTTGGGCAATGTCATTTTCCTGCTTCTCCAAAACACAGGGATTGTGCAAGATTTCCACTGCAGAGGTGTAACTGCTTACTTCAACTAAGATAATTTGTTTGGGCATAAACCTTATCTTGGCTAATAGCTAATAAGTTACTCTCAAGGAGCTATCAATGTTTAATCTACATTAGCAGCAGTTTAACTTGTTTCAAAATAAGTCTAGTTCAGGGTTGAATTTTTTGTTTGTTTTTGTTTTAAACATTAAAGGATACAGACAATGATGCCTTTAATTCACAGTTATCTGCCATGGAGCAAACTCTTGCCAATCCCATACCTGCTCACTTCGGCACGAGGTAATTTGCTGTACAATTCCATCATGTCGATGGCTGATGCCGATTCCCACCCACTCGACAGGAGCCGTTCTTTCTAAAATGTGCAGTGGAGAGAAAGGGAGAGGACAACGTGCTGTCATATGACCTGAGACACTCTTCACGCACACGGAATTTCCCTCAGAGGACTCCTCTTTCAAAAGCCCACCGTGGCCACTATCACCTTTCTTTTTTTTTTTTTAATTTTCCCATTTTCTATACTGAACACGCATTGTTACAATGGGGGAAAATGCATACTAAAGTATAATATTTAAAGAGAAATAAAGGAAGAAACTTTTCTATAAGCAACAGTTTTTTAAAGTACCCCAGTGGTAATGTGACACAAGCCATGTAAAAACTAATGTATTTAAATGGGGGCAGGGGTGGGAAGTGTCACTTTAGCAAAAAATTCTCAAAGGTGGGAGAGTGCTGGGGGCGTGAACTATTACAGGTTCCAAGAGATTTAAGGGATCGATCAGTCAAGTACAAAGTGGGAACCATGTTTGGATCCTGATTCAAATACACCAACTATGAACATTTTTTTAGACGACTGGGGAAAACTGCAGATGAGTTGGGTGTTAGGTGCTATGAAGGAGTTTGTGTCGACTTGTAAGGTGTGATAATGGTATCATCATTATCCTGGGGGGTAGAAGGTCCTCACTTTTTTTTTTAATTTATTATTTTATTTTTGGCTGTTCTGGGTCTCTTTTTGCTGTGCGCGGGCTTTCTCTAGTTGCGGCAAGCGGGGGCTACTCTTTGTTGCGGTGTGCGGGCTTCTCATTGCGGTGGCTTCTCTTGTTGCGGAGCACGGGCTCTAGGCACGTGGGCTTCAGTAGTTGTGGCACGCAGGCTCAGTAGTTGTGGTTCTTGGGCTCTAGAGCAGAGGCTCAGTAGCTGTGGTGCACAGGCTTAGTTGCTCCGTGGCATGTGGGATCTTCCCGGACGAGGGCTTGAACCCGTGTCCCCTGCATTGGCAGGCGGATTCTTAACCACTGCGCCACCAGGGAAGCCCAGAAGGTCCTTATTGGTAGGAGAGTCACCTGAAGTATTTATGGGGAAAATGATATACTGTCTGGGATTTGCCTTAAAATATTCCAATGACACCATCAACAAAAATTTGGAGGCAGGGGGATAAATCAAACGATAATGACAAAATGTTATTAAATATTGAAGCTGGCTGATGGAATATGGGTGTTCATTTTAACTATTCCCTCTACTCTTATGTTGTTTGAAAAACGGCATAATAAGAAGTTAAGATAATAGGGGGTCGGAAATGTAAATCTGCATCTTCCATACCAAGATGGCAGGACAGGGCTTGGATTTCCCCCAGCACGATGAACCAGTAGCCCACGTGGAGCCCTAGCTGCCTGGAGGCAGGCACTCATGAGGGACTCTCACATTCTCTTATCTGTGAAGGGAGGGTGCCCTTTCTCGGTTGGCTAACGTTACAAGAGGATGTCCTGGTCTCTGCCCTCTGACCTGAGACTCTAACGACTTGCAGGTCTCCACTCCCGCCAGGTCACACTGTCGTCTCCGCAGGTTCTCAATCATGATCTGCCCAAACCGGTCATCCATGTTCACCTGGGAAGGGACAGAGGAGGCTGGGCACTGCCACAAGGATCTCTTTGTTTGTTAAATATGCAAGATTAAAACAACATCCTATTTCTAATCAGTCAAGGCTGATAATAACAACTGCAGGTCACAGAATCCTGAATGCCATGCTGATGGAGTAGAGCCCCTCGAAAGGCAATTGGGCAGTGTCCATCCATTGCAAACACTCAGTCTGGGATCCAACAATTCCACTGCCAGCAACCTGTCCTATAGATAGACTCACACGTGAAAGCAAAGATGCAAGCACATTTACTGCAACATTATGCATGATAGGAAGAATCTGGAAAGAACTTAAATACTCATCATTTGGGGTTAAATTAATTCTGGCATGTTCATATAATGAAATACTATATAGCTGTGAAAACAGGAAAGGAAGATAGATAGATAAACAGATGGACAGATATGAAATGATCCCTAAGATAAACTCCTGAAAAGTAAGGTACAGAGGAATGTGTATAGTATGCTTCCATCTGCCCTTAGGGAAAAAAAAAAAAAAAGAAACTCTTTCCACATTTATATATGCATAGGAAAATTCTGGAATACAGCAAGGTTGCTTCCCAGATTAGAGGCTGAGGTCTTGGGTAGATAAGAGACTTACTTTTCTTTGTCTACCCTATCGAACTATATGATTGTTTGTTTTATTCTGCATGTGGCATTACTTTTTTTTTTTTTTTTTTTTTTGCTGTACACCGGCCTCTCACTGTTGTGGCCTCTCCCGTTGCGGAGCAGAGGCTGTGGACGCACAGGTTCAGTGGCCATGGCTCACGGGCCCAGCCGCTCCGCGGCATGTGGGATCCTCCCAGACCAGGGCACGAACCCGTGTCCCCTGCACCGGCAGGCGGACTCTCAACCGCTGCGCCACCAGGGAAGCCCTGGCATTACTTTTTGAATAAAAAACTGGTTTATAAAACATAATTTATATATGTGCACAATGTCACAAAACAAAATATTATGTACATGGGAATTCCCTGGTGGTCGTGGATAAGAGTCTGTGCTTTCATTGCCGAGGGCGTGGATTCGATCCCTGGTTGGGGAACTAATATCCCACAAGCCGCATGCAGTGAGGCCAAAAAATATTTATATATTATGTACATTATTGTATTGATAGCATATACACTGTTACTTTGTTATATACAAGGTATCTAAAATTCAGCACTTTAACAATATATGAAGTGATTCCCGGATTCATAAGCCAACACCAACGCCAACGCTACAAGACAAAATCCAACGTTACTCTTTTTTAGGGGGATGCATAAGGCTTATGTGGCACTGATGATAGGATTGCACACTATTCATTCAGGATACAAGCATATTTGTGAGCACAAACGCCTTCATTTTATTGCCTAGGCTTGAATCCTGGCTTGATACTTAATAGCTGTGAGGCTGTGAGCAAGATGCCTAACCCCTTGGTTCAATAGTCCTCTTACCTGTAAAACTAGGATAGTACTAGTACCCACCTTGAGGTTGTTGTGATGATTAAATAAGTTAATATATATGAAACTCAAAGAAGAGTGCCTGCTATACAAGTCATCAGATTCAAAGAATGTGCAATAATTATTATCATTACTGAAATAACCGTCATCCGTGTGGTTTTGTCATTTAACCACTAATTAAAAAATAATACATGTTATGTGAGCAATTGACAAATGTGAGGATGATGATTCTGTACTTGTTAGGAAAGAACTGAATTAAGTTAAAAGTTTATTATTCACAAAATGAAGGTGTTGGGTAGGGTTTAACCCCACCTAAGGACAGCTGTGGTCAACATATTGAAAACTCACATTCTCAGGCCTGTTCCAAAGTGACAGTGTCTCTAGTCAAAACTCACTTAACCCATTGTCTCTCATGTGATGTTGGATAAAGGTTTGTTGAATAAGAGAATACAAAAATGAAGCAGAGTGAATGAAATGGTATACATCCGAAATGTGTGGAAACATGGGAAGTGGAATTCCTTTTCCCCCAGGTATGGTATCCTGAAAGCAAAGATAGGTCACCAGGATTTATCCACATCAATACTAAAGACCGATGAGGCCAGCTACCATTATATCCATTCATTAGGACAGAAGACTCAGTCTGAGGAATGCCTCCAATTAAACAGAAAAGGAAGAAAAATCAAACAACCAAGAACCACCTATACAGGAACCTGGACTGGGTAAGGGGTGGGAAGGAGGCCAGGAGATCAAGGTCTAGCCTTAGACTTCTTCATAGCTACGTGACATTGGGCAAGGTCCTGTACTGCCCTTATCTGTAATAAAATATAAAAATAAAATAAAATGAGGTAAAAAACAAAATAAAATCAATAAAGCTAAACTAAAATAAACAATAAAAGTAGCTAAAGTGTATTCAGTGCTTATCATGAGTCCACTGCTGTTCAACATCTCATGAATTCCCATAATAATCCAGAGAAGCAGGTATTCTTTTTTTTTTTAATGAATGCACTTGCCACATTTAATCTGAATTATTTAGACTTGAGAGGTAGGTATTCTTATCCTAGGTATCTATGTATCTAGATACCTAGATACCTAGGTATCTAGGTAGGTATCTCTCTCTATCAGAGAGATCCAAATAATAGCTAACTTAATAATAGCTAACTTAATAATAGCTAACTTAATAATAGCTAACTTAAGAGCCAGCAATGCTGTAAATGCTTGTGCACCTATTAACTCATTTATTAATTATGAAGTCGGGATATTATTATCCTCACTTTTCTGATGAGGAAGCAGGCACAGAGAGGTTAAGTAACTTGTCCAGGTCACACAGCTAGGCAGTCTGCCTCCAGAGCATGGACTCCCAACCACCAAGCAATTCTGCTCAGGTCACACAGTCAATAATAAGAGCTAGGGCCAAGATTCAGATCCAATCTGAATTATTCCGAAGCCCTAAAACATAACCCCTTTCGACACTGGATCAAAGGAGAAAAACAGGGAGCTCGTGGGCCAAGCTCAGTGATTTTAGAAAGTAGGAAATTTTACATTAAAATCCTGCATTTCTAACCTTTCTTGAAAAACTGGGAGTTCAGGCAACTCCAGGCTCACTGCACATGGTAACAGTTGGCTGGAACTGAATGGTGGGCACCCCATGAAATGGGACATGGATGCCCCAGTCCACCACAGTCCCCGTCACTCCACACTATATAACAGCTAACCAACTGCCTGCATCTGCATCACCACCTGTCTCTGAAGGCATCTGAGCTGCTACCCCTACACTGATGACAGCCACCTGTCTCTGAAGGCATCTGAGCTGCTACCCCTACACTGATGACAGCCAAAATTCCTTCCACCAAAATCTATGACTTTACAGGAAACACAATGATAGGAACTCAAACAACTTTCTTACAGGACAAGACAGAAGTTCCAAAAACTCTGGCTAAAAGTTGGCCGGCAGTCAAGAACTCAGGAGTACTAGGTTTGCGGGAACCGATTAATAAAGGAGATATGTGAGTGGCTGGAGGCAAAAGGAAAAGAGTAAGTGAAAACATTCCGAGGGTGCTCAGAGAGAGAAAGCCACCACTGGAGTCCCAAGCAGAAGGCAAGTTCCTCGTGCTTCCTTTTACCTGTTCGTAGTTTATGAACATGGCAGTCTCAAAACTCTTGGCTGCCCACTTGAGAAGGTTTGTAGACTGCTCCGGAGTCATGTAAACCAGCACACACTCAGCTATCAGGAGGGTTGGCAATCTTAACGAAAGAAGAAAAAGGCACATAAATATGTTTTCATCAAAATGGGACTCTCAAATTGCACTCACATTACAGGGAGGGCACTTCATACCCCAGGAAAACCAGAAGCACTAGTTTTCACATCAACAATCAGTGCACCGGGGCCCAAAGTTTTACACTGTAAAAAGGTGAGCAATCAGCAATGAGTTTTGTCTTGCTGGTGAAAATGTGTTAAATGTGTGTGGTAAACTATAAAAATAGCTAGCGTCTTCCCTACTGTGCACCCACAGTGCGGCGATGTGAACCCGCAGATTCTCCCACTCAGGAGGTGAAGCTTATTTCCCTTCCCCTGGAATCTGGGTTAGTCATGTAACTTGCTTTGGCCAATGGAACAGCAACAGACAGGATACAAGCAGAAGCTCGGAAATGACTTACACACTGGTGCTTGCTCTCTTGCTGCACTTGGAAACCTGAAACCACCATGTGAATGAACCCAAGCTAGCTTACCACTGGAGGGGAGGTCCTGTGGATGAGAATGAGGCAGCCCAGCTGACCTGCCCACTGTCCACACATGAGTGAACCCCAGGGCACATCACCTAAACCTAGCCCCCAGCAGACGAGCCACCCACCTAAGCCCAGGCCAGGTAAAGACGGCTATATGGGAGTTTTTTGTATTATTTTTGTAACTTTTTTGTAGATTTGAATTATTTAAAAATGAAGTTATACATTTTTACAATATATTTTCTAAGAGGCAGCCATTAGCAATATTAAAAAAGAGGATTAATATTTTTCAAAATATAAGTGAAAGCAAAGCAAAGACAAGACAGTCCATAAAGGAAAACAGAATACAAATGAAACCACAAGGAGGAATACACAATTCGAATACTTGTCTCAACAATTGTTTTTCATCCATTTTATAGATCTCCAAAAGCGAGGCAAACTTCCCTATCAACAGCTAGCCCAATTTATACCCAATTACTTCCCTAACCTTCCAGCACATCTGCCAAAACAGATGGTTACTGCAACTATAGTTAGAGTCAGAGGCAACTGACTCAGGGCCTATCACGAGCCAATTCCTGTTCAACTGTTTTTGCATGCTGTTACTTGATCTTCAAAACTATCTTGTGAGATAGTATTTAGCCCAGTTAATAAATGAAACACTAAGGCTCAAAAAGATTTAAAAAAACAAAAAAACCCACTCCCCCCTATTAAACAACTAGTGAGTAGGAGAAGTAAGACAGAAACCCAGGGTGAGATTCTAAGACTCGTGCTCTCCTTATTCTGAGAGGGCTCCAGGCCCATCAGTATCAGCTTTAACCAATCTACTGCTGACTTCACAAATCCATGTGCCCCCAAGAAATCCAGTGGTGTCCTTGAAAGTTAAGACTTCCCTTCAGCTAAAAGAAAACACACTACTTGCTCAACATCGCTAATTATCAGAGAAATGCAATTCAAAACTACAGTAAGGTACCACCTCACACCGGTCAGAACGGCCGTCATTAAAAAGTCTACAAATAACAAATGCTGGAGAGGGTGTGGAGAAAAGGGAACCCTCCTACACTGTTGGTGGGAATGTAAGTTGGTGCAGCCACTATGGAAAACAGTATGGAGGGTCCTCAGAAAACTAAAAATAGAGGTAGAGTTGCCATATGATCCAGCAATCCCACTCCTGGGCATATATCTAGACAAAACTCTAATTCAAAAAGACACATGCACCCCTATGTTCATAGCAGCACTACTCACAATAACCAAGACATGGAAATCACCTAAATGTCCATCGACAGATGAATGGATGAAGAAGATGTGGTACATATACACAATGGAATACTACTCAGCCATAGAAAAGAACGAAATAATGCCATTTGCAGCAACATGGATGCAACTAGAGATTACCATACTAAGTGAAGTAAGTCAGAAGGAGAAAGACAAATACCACATGATATCACCTATTTGTGGAATCTAAAATATGGCACAGGGCTTCCCGAGTGGTGCAGTGGTTAAGAATCCGCCTGCCAATGCAGGGGACACAGGTTTGAGCCCTGGTCCGGGAAGATCCCACATGCCATGGAGCAACTAAGCCCGTGTGCCACAACTACTGAGCCTGTGCTCTAGAGCCCGCAAGCCACAACTACTGAAGCCCGTGCGCCTAGAGCCCATGCTCCGCAACAAGAGAAGCCACCGCAATGAGAAGCCTGCACACCACAATGAAGAGTAGCACCCGCTCGCTGTAACTAGAGCAAAGCCATGCACAGCAACGAAGACCCAACGCAGCCAAAAAGAAATTAAAAAAAAAAAAGGGCACAAATGAACCTATCTATGAGACAGAAACAGGCTCACAGACAGAGAGAACAGACTTGTGGTTGCTAAGGTGGGAGTGGTGGGAGGGACGGACTGGGAATGTGGGGTTGGCAGATGCAAACTGTTATATTGATATATAGAATGGATAAACAACAAGGTCCTACTGTATAGTGCAGGGAACTATATTCAATATCCGGGGGTAAACCGTAATGGAAAAGAATATGAAAAAGACTGTATATACGTGTATAACTGAGTCACCTTGCTGTACAGCAGAAATTAATACAACATTGTAAATCAGCTATATTTCAATTTAAAAATAAATTTAAGAAAACACACTACATTCTGCAATCAGTGAACCACCTAAGGGTCTCCCCAAAGGAAAAAAGAAACACAAATACTCTTTACAGTGTATTGACCTTACTTCTGAACACCTGGTGAGACAGACTTAGACAATAAAGCTGGAGTGACAACACTGGGTCAAGTAGAGCTGTCCCTGACATTTGAGCCTGTGGAAATGTAAATCCTAAGAATGACAACCTGGTTGATGATTCTAGACTAAACACGTAAGCAAGAACTTCAAAATGTAGAGGTAACAGCCATCACTGTGCTGAAGTGTTAGGAAGACCACACTTTAACCCCCTATACTTCCCACCCCTCCATTGCCCAAAGCTCACCTGTATTTGCACCTGTCCTTACCCTCCTTCCTGCCCTCTCAGAATAGAGAGTGTTTCTCTTCCCTCAAAGGCTAGTTAACCTCAGTCCATGCTCTACATACTCCCTTCCCTCTCCTCCAGCAATGATTTCCCTTGTTGCTAATTTCCTTCATCGTTTGCCACTGATTCTTTGCCTTCAATTTATTCTTTAAAATAACTTTCCCTTTCCCTTACCTGCCTTCCAAACCTCTCCCTTGAGTTACTCACCTCAAATATCCTTGAAAGTGTCACCTTCACCTATATTAGACCAGGTGGATATGCCTTTTCCTCCCACTAGCTCTTTATCCATTTGACCAGCATCACTGTGCTAAAACCACACATCTCACTCCCAAAGGTACCCACTCTCAAGAATTTGGTGTGAACCCTTCTGGTCCATTTTAAAAATACTTCTGTTACGTATATATGTAATCATGCAAATACAGTATTTGGGGGGGTTTGATGCTACGCATTTGGTATCACACTGCAATTTAATTTTTAAAAAGTCAACATGAAGTTTTTGAGCTCTCGCTGAAGTCATGCATTTTACATAGCATTCATCCATTCTCCTCCTGGTGGACGTTTACGTTGTTTCCAATTTTCTGCTACTAAAAACAGAAGCTGCAATGAACATCCTCCTTGTACATACATGTAGACCTTCTCGGGGGGACACACCCAACAATGGAACTGCAAATTCATATGGTTACTGACAATTTTACTAGATAATTCCAGATCATTCCTTGCAATGGTCACACCAAGATCACTCCCACCAGTGGTGGACGACCATTCCTTTTCCCCCGATATCCTTGCCAACACTTGATACGGTCAGACTTTTACATTTTTGCCAACTTGGTGGTAGTAAAACAGAATTTCATCTGATTACTACTTAAGTTCAATACCATTTTAATATGATACCCTGTTTCCTCTTTGAGCTGCCTGGTGATCTATCCTTTGCCCATTTTCTACTGGACTTTTTAAAAAATAGTAGGTATTCTTTATATACCCTGGATGCTAATCCTTTCTTTATATGTTACAATTATATGTTTCTATGCATACAATTATCTTCCCTCAAACTTATATTAGTAATCAGTATTTTACAAAAGCAATACAGGTGATTCTCATGGGAAAACAGACTCAAGGAACATTGCTTCTCAGAAAATTTCAGAAAACTACTCTAAGTAGCAATGAAAAAAGAATGGTACATGTTATCATGCTGTACCGCCAACTGGCCTTATCTCAAAAAGAGGTTAAAAAAAAAATCTCACTGTGTATTCATGTTACATTTCTTTAGTTTCTCTTCCAGTTCAGGTATATCTCGGAGATCTGCTCCAATGATGGCATATCTTGTTGAATCCAATATGTGCCCATCTGTAAATGTAAGAAGAGATTATAATTTCAACAGAAATTGATCAAGAAGAGATTATAATTTCAATGGATGTGACTTTTTCAAAACTAAAGTAAATGTATTGTTTTCTCCATTATAAAAATGCATGCTCGCGCTTCCCTGATGGCGTCGTGGTTAAGAATCTGCCTGCCAATGCAGGGCACACGGGTTCGAGCCCTGGTCCGGGAAGATCCGGACATGCCACAGAGCAACTAAGCCCGTGCTCCACAACTATTGAGCCTGCATTCTAGAGCCCGCGAGCCACAACTACTGAGCCCGCATACCACAACTACTGAAGCCCGCACGCCTACAGCCCGTGCTCCACAACAAGAGAAGCCACCGCAATGACAAACCCGTGCACCGCAACAAAGACTAGCCGCCGCTCAATGCAATTAAAGAAAGCCCTCGTGCAGCAATGAAGACCCAACGCAGCCAAAAATAAATGAATGAATGAATAAATAAATAAATAAATTTATTTAAAAAATCAAAATCAAAATCCTGCTCGTTATGGGGAAAAAAATCAGGTAAGAGGGTGAAAATTAACTAAAAATCATACCTTCCGAAGACAACTATTAGTGTTTTAGTGTATAACATTCTAGCCTTTTTCCTCTGTGCTTAAACTCCTATGCACAACACGGACACATCCTTCCTCTCTCCCCCTCTCTCCCTCTCTGTCCCTCTCTGTCCCTCTCTTTCTCTCTCTCTCTCTCTCTCTCTCTTTTCTCTCTCTCTCTCCCTCCCTCCCTCAAACGCACACACACACATACGCACACACCCTGCACAAAAAAAGATAATGGGGTCACCCAATACTTGTTCTGAAAGCTTTTCCTATTTAACAATAGTATCACGGACATCATTCTCTATGATTTCACCATGCTCCACGGAGTAGATAAAACAACTTACTTAGCCAATCGCTCAATATTAGACAGGCAGTATTTCCAAGTTTACTCCATCTCAGGCGAACATCCTTGTATACATGTCACAAAGGACTTGTCTGTCCAGTTATGCAGATTATGATGAGAAGAATTAGGAGATAAAAGAGTAAGCCTATTTAAATATTGGTACCAATTGCTCTCTAAATGTTTTGTCAATTTGTGAGCTATTATGTTTAAAAGAAAATAGTTTATGTACTAAAGTATTTACAAATAAAATATTTCCTTTAAAATACTCCACCAGAGGTTGGATGGAATGGTATGTATAGTAGTTCTCAAGCTTTGGCAGGCATCAGATTCGCCCAGAGGGCTTGTTAAAACAGACTGATCAGGCTCCAGCCCCTGAGTTTCTGATTCAGATTTTTCAAAAGTAGAAATCTGTATTTCTAACAAGTTTCCAGATGGGGTTGATGCTGTTAGCCTGGGACTACACTTTTAGAACCACCAGTACAGATGAAATGAGACTGGCAATAAAGTTAGGCGATGGGTACATGGAGGTTCATCAATCTAGTCACATTATTTTTGTGTAGGCCTGAAATTCTTTTCAATCTAAACTCTCTATTTTTAAAAATAGATTATAATTAAAAAAGAAATTAAATTGCTTGATTATTTACCTGAAGCCACTGTTCACTCAACTTCCTCAAAGTACAAACCACGGAAGAAGCTGGGACATTCTACAGCCATCCTACATCATTGCTAAGAACTCAGGTACCCTCCTGAGAACCCACAGCAAAAAGTGTGGGAAAGGTGAAACGGCATGTAAGCAGGTTCTCCCTTATTTTCTTGAGAACCCCATTCAGCGGGTTCAAATACACTTGGCCACACCCCATAAGCTACAAGAAATACCTCCTAGGAATCTGCTAGATGTCAGGAAACCACCAAAGGGCAAGGCTGGGAAACCCAGAGTCAGTCCCAGGCACCATAACACCTGAGTCCAGAAAAGAATATCGAGAATGTGAAGGCACTTGCTTGCCCTGCTGTGAAAACAAGCAGTGATTCCCAAGCGCCTGTGTGCCTTCTTATAAATAGCATATATATTCAAGACGAGTTTTTCCATACCTGACCACACACACACACAGAGACACACACACAAAGAGACCATCAGAATGTTGAAGCATGTGGTCTCCTTGAACTGTGCAACTCATTCTGAGTAAGACATGTCTCACTCAGGGATGTGGATCTAAAGGTAGCACACAAGACAAAAGTGGCACATGGTCATGATTACTCTTAAAAATTGAGCACAAGGTCAAAATTGAGCAAGGGTCAATGACCTGGGGCATAGCCAGCAGTGGCCCATCCGTGTGCCCTGGCAA
The DNA here is from genome assembly GCF_963924675.1 of Phocoena phocoena. Taxonomy (NCBI): domain Eukaryota; kingdom Metazoa; phylum Chordata; class Mammalia; order Artiodactyla; family Phocoenidae; genus Phocoena; species Phocoena phocoena. The sequence goes on from NC_089233.1 coordinate 19,157,190, forward strand.
GCTGGCATACTGCCTGGGAAGTGCTGGATGTGATGTCCCCAAGGTCCCGTTAACGATAGATCTGACGCTCTAATAACGCACACCACACACCCATCATGATCCCCATGCTCCTCTGAAGTCAGGGGCTACTCAAGCTGTGTAGAAATAGAAGGTCTATTAACCGCCCTTGAAGGATGCCTTACCTTCATTTCACAAGAAACAGAATGCATTTGGTAGAGGATACAGGCTCAGGGCAAGTTTCAAAGGAGTTTTACTATTCTGGGAAGATATGCCATTTTTATAAAATCTAACTCTAGCAAGAGACCATGGGAACAACAAAAAAACCTTGATACCTTTGGAATGCTTCTGAGACTGGGTGAGAAAAAGACCTTGCTCACCAAAACGAGACCCACAATCCCTTCCTTCTTTTCTATTTTCTACTTCCTAAGAGAAAAACGGGAGAGGATTAAAAGCTTTTTGTGTGATACTCTTATAAGAACAACTTTCTAAAGGAATAGCCCATACTTGCCCAATTCTGGAAAGCCAATTAACATTGATTGAAAACATCCGAACTGCTACTAGTAGTTCCTTCTGTGATCAATCTTTAGAGAACTGACTTCTAAGAGGATTTAAGAGGGAGAACCCCTGAAAATATAACACCATGATGGGTTTTTAAAAAATTAAGAACCAATTTGTACATGGCCAGAATGAAGAGACAAGTATGAAAATCCTATTCCTCAGGCTTGGTCATCATTTCACTCAAGCGGCAGTTCTCAACCAGGGCAACCTTGTCCCTAGGGAACATCCGGCAGTGCCTGGAGACATTTTTGGTTATCGCCAACTGGGGGATGCTAGTGGCATCTAATAGGCAGAGGTTACGGATGCTGCTAAATATTATAAACTGTGCAGGGCAGCCCCACAACAGGGAATTATCCGGCCCCAGGTGTCAGGAGGGCTGAGGTTAAGAAACCCTGCATTAAACTTATACACAAAAATTCAAAATCACTAGTTGACGTTAAATTTTTAAAATCCTTAAATAGTTCTAATTATTCTTGGATAGGGACAACTTAACATGCCGTAGCTTTTATCCAGGACATGGTTCCCAAGATGAAAACTCTCTTTGGAGTACACCTGCAGAGGAATGGGCTTTGGTCTCAAACAGCCCTGACAGCAAATGTCTACTCTGCCAGTTCCTAGTCGTGTGACACACTGCTCACGCCTACTTTTAAGTATAAAATGCATACAATGGCAACCTCATATGGTTGCGGCTAAGATTAAGGGCAATGTCAAAGTGCTGAGCTTCACGGATCCCAAACTGTACTGAGGTGCCCTGGGGCGGCACAACCAACTCACAAGGGCAGAACAGGATGTTTTAAATTTTTGAGGGAAACGCAGAGATACTCAACATGCACCAGACACAAGCAGATCATCAGCTCAAGGCAGTCACAGTTTCCACAGGAGACTTCTCTGCACTCCTTTTAATGACACCATATCTCTGCAAAGCTGATTTCTCAGGTGTGACTGTGATGAAAAAGCCACTACTGCTCAAACATCATTTGCAATATTGCAAGAGGAACAGGTGGTAGTGTCCAATCTGGCTCCCAGGTGAGGTCATAAAGGGCCCGAAAGGAGCACATATCCCATTAGAAGTAACTGTGGTTATTTAAGAATGAAATTAAGAGAGCATTTGTTCTTAGAATGTAAGTGGCTTTTTTTTCAAATGACCAAAAAGTTGTTAGGACATAAATACTTACAATGCTTGAACCCAACTTATTAATAAACAGAACTGCTGATATGTTTTTCAACCTAGAGTCATCATGAAAAACATACTGAGGCACTTAGTAAAGGAAGGTGGGCACGCACTCCTTGGCCTAACTCAGTGGTAGTACATCGTGGAGGTCTTCTGTGAAGACCAGACCACAGATGATTAAATCCGGGCAGGTGCTGAGAAGCTCCACACAGATGAACCCAACTCAGACTGCCAAGCTGCAGGATTGTGAGCTAAACAGACGGCTGTTTTTTTTGTTTTGTTTTGTTTTGCGGTACGCGGGCCACTCACTGTTGTGGCCTCTCCCGTTGCGGAGCAACAGGCTCTGGACGCGCAGGCTCAGCGGCCATGGCTCACGGGCGCAGCCACTCCACGGTATGTGGGATCTTCCCGGACCAGGGCACGAACCTGTGTCCCCTGCATCAGCAGGCGGACTCTCAACCACTGCGCCACCAGGGAAGCCCCAGACGGCTGTTATTTTAAGCCACATGCTTTGCAGTGGTTTGTTACAGAGCAAAAGCTCATACAGGCTTTAATTATCTGCCTCATTCAGCTCACACCTATGAAAGGCAGGAGAAAGTGGAAGATTTACACAATGTAACATGGTAGTTACTTACTTACACACACACACACACACACACACACACACACACTCCACAGGGCATACAGGTCATGATCTCTTCCATCACCGCCAAGTCAGCATTTCAAGAGAGACGTGTTCCTACGTGCTACTGACCTGTAGTGAGTCCCATCAATCCCATTCATTATATGTCTTCAAAGACAGACTTATTATTAAGATTGCAAAGTGTTCTTTTAGATCCCCAGATTTTCCTAGAACATTCTAGCTTAAAAATAAAAAAGCTGGGATTGACATGTACACACTGCTATATTTAAAAAGGATAACCAACGGGGACCCACTGTATAGCACAGGGAACTCTGCTCAATGTTACGTGGCAGCCTGGATGGGAGGGGAGTCTGGGGGAGAATGGATGCATGTACATGTATGGCTGGGTCGCTTTGCTGTGCACCTGAAACCATCACAACGTCGTTAATCGGCTCTACCCCAACATAAAATAAAAAGTTTAAAAAATTAAAATAAAAAGCGTTGTAAATAAAGACAGCCTCAGGTGGATTTCTGGACCACACAGGAGTTTTGCTTGTTTGTCTGTCCATCTGTCCACCCAGGAATACTTACTGAGCTCTCATTATGTTCTGGGCACTGAGTCCTGGGAAGAAACTGATGAACAAAAAGGCACGGTCCTGCCCCCATGGGGCCTGCAATCCAGCAGGGAAGATGAAGAGTGGACAAGTGTGGGGAACACTACAAAGCGGGGTACAGCCTTTTGGGAGTGCATAACAGGGTCCCACCTCCCTTAGAAGAGAGTCCACACTACTTGGCCTGGCCGAGGAGATCCTGCATGATGCCGCCTCGCCTTCTTCAGCTTCATCTTGAGCCATGCACCCCTCCCCACTGCCAGCTCCAGTCACACTGGCCTTTCGGCTTCCTCGCATGCTCCTCCTTTCCCTAAGCTTGCCTTGTGCGAGACAATCTTTCCCCTACAGGGTTTGTCCTTCTTGCGGTTCAGCTGAGATACCTGACACCACTCTGCAATGCTTTGATTTGTTGCTCTTTTTACTTTATACTCAACCAGTTCCACATCGGAGTTGAGATGGATTACAAAGACACAAACATTCACTCATTCAAGCATTCAGGTATGTATTTATTCCATCAATAATCTCTGTGTGCCAGGCACTGTTCTAGGCGCTGGGGATATAGCAATGAACAAGATAGGAGAGGTCCCTGTGCTCTTGAGGCTTATTCCCTCAAGGAGGGAGAGACGGTGAATCATTAAACAAATGAAGAATCAAGATAGCATCAGAGTATTAAGAGCTATGAAGAAAATAAAAGAGGATGAGGGAAAACGGTGCCTAGAGTAGGAGGTGGCAGCTGAAGTGGGACATGGGTGATGAGATGGAGCCCATTAAGCAAAATTAGGGGGAAAGAGTTCCAGGTCAAGGGAAGAGGAAAGGTTTGAAGGTGAGAGCAAGCTTGGCACATTCAGAGGACAGCAGGAGGGCAGTGTGGTGAGATCATAGTTACTGTAGTCGAAAATAAAATCGGGGGACTTCCCTGGTGGTGCAGTGATTAAGAATCTGCCTTCCAACGCAGGGGACACAGGTTTGATCCCTGGTTGGGGAATTAAAATCCCACATGCTGCGGGGCAACTAATCCCGTGTGCTCTAGAGCCTGCACCACAACTAGAGAGCCTGAGTGCCACAACTAGAGAGCCCACGCGCTCTGGAGCCCGCACCACAACTAGAGAGAAGCCTGCGCACTGCAACGAAGAGCCCACGCACCACAATTAAAGATCCCACGTGCCGCAACTAAGACCCAATGCAGCCAAATAAATAATAAATAAAAATAAATATTAATTAAAAAAAGGAAAGAAAATCAGGAGGCATCAGACACCCAATTAACCATGTAAAGTTCAGCACTAGAAGGATTTAAGCAGGAAAGTAATAGAATCTGACTTACTTTAAGAACTCATCTTGACTTACTTTTCATTGTGTGCTCATTTACATACTTTTAATTTCTTACCCTGTGCATAGTTCAGCTTAAGAAAACATCTATCATCAATTCTAAGATGCATATATTTTTCACATTTTAACATTTCTGAAACGTGGATGCATCTAACAGTCGATAATGTATCAGTTTAATTTGTCAGCACTTTTTCTCTCCTATTGATAAATAAATAGTGGTGATTCTTACAGCCCCAGGGGTTTGATGAAAAAGGGTAATTTTTAAATGAAATTTTTGTCAGTTTTATTATCATCTATCACTTTTCTCAGATTTTCATTCACGTTTTTATTTATTTTTATTCAGATTCCTTTCTCAGTATGATGGCAAGATCAAAAACTATTGATATAAAGGACAAGACTGGAAAATTTACCCACGTAACACACAAACACAAATTTAAAAAAACAAGCAAAAGACTAAGAAAAAAATATACAATAAAAAAAGTTGACAAGAGACTTCCCTGGTGGCACAGTGGATAAGACTCCACGCTCCCAATGCAGGGGGCCCAGGTTCAATCCCTGGTCAGGGAACTAGATCCCACATGCATGCCGCAACTAAGAGTTCGCATGCCACAACTAAGGAGCCCACAAGCCACAACTAAGGAGCCTGCCTGCCGCAATTAAGGAGGCCTGGAGCTGCAACTAAGGAGCCCAGGTGCTGCAACTGAGGACCCGGCGAGCCGCAACTAAGGAGTCTGTGAGCTGCAACTAAGGGAGCCCGCCTGCTGCAACTAAGACCCAGTGCAACCAAATAAATATAAATATATAAATAAATACTTTTTAAAAAAAAGTTGACAAGAGGTTTTTATCAAAGAACATACCTGTATGTTACAAAGCATTCCTATAAATTGAAAAAAAAAAGGCTGGGGGGAAACAATGCAACTGAAGAAAAAAATGGGCAAAGGAAATGAAAAGGCAATCTACAAAGAAATTCCTAAAGGCCAATAAAACTATAGAAAGATACTCCATCTTGCTGGACTCTAAGCATTCAAAGTTATATAAAATTTTAAAACAATGGGACATTGTTACAGCCCATCAGACTGGTAGAAATTTTTAAAAATGATAATATCCAGCGTTAGTGACGGTGTAGAGAAAGAGAATCCTCATCTACTCTTAATGAAAACATAAATTAATAAAATGTTCTTGAAGATCAGTTTGGTAGCAGCTATTAAAATTCACAATGTGCAATTCTTTGAGCTAGCAACTCCTGCAAATACACACATATATATGTGTTTTCTACAACACTGTTGAATATAAAAATATAAAAAGGCAGCAATCTAAATGACCATCAGTAGGGAAAAGATTAAATAAAACAGAATTTCCATGCAGAGGAGTACTGCAAAGCCATTAAAAATAATGAGGTAGATTTATATATTCTGACATGAAAAGACAGCCATGATTTACTAGGACATGAAAAGAGCAAGTCACAAAACAGTATGTATAAATTATTTATTTTATTAAAATTACATATAAACCTATATTTATATATAGAAGTATAGATCCATTCGTTCAACAAATATATGTTACACTACAACACATATTTATTCAATGTGTATATACATTCATTCAACAAAAAATTATTGAGCCTTTTATGTGCCACGCACTGGATTATATCTGTGTGTGTACTTTATTATGTGTGATATTTACCTTTCTCTGGGTATACTGTTCACCTGCAGTAGAAAATACTCTGAACACTGGTTATCTCGGGTGGGAGGAGGGATTATGGAAAGTCTTTACTTTCTACTTCATATATTTCTACATTGATGGATCAGAGTCCTAGCAAAGTACTAGCACATTCATTGCAGATAATCATTCTGACACCAAATACATAGAAAATTACGGTAGCAAAACTGTACAGAAAGCAAATAGGCCAGCAAATGGCAAAGCCTGAACAGCTTCTACTCACAATTTGTATAAGGGAGACAAAGGACGGGGGAGAGATCATTTTCTGTGGAAACTTTATTGGGAATCTGATCACTAGGAGGATGACTAAAGCACTGTGGTTGTGTAAAAGAGGAAGCGCATCTAATCGTCTGCTGTTTGCTGTGCTATCTGTGTCGACCATCCGAGAAGGCCATCCTCTCTAAGCATGTTTTCTGACCCAAATTATTAATAAGGCCCTGGAACCTCTCTGTCAGATAGAGACTGAAAACAATGGAAGATTCTGGAAGAGTTTTACCATAATTCGAAAGGCTTAGAAATGAGGAAAGTGGTGTTGTAAACATTCGTAATTAAAACTTGAGGGGAAAAACTGACTGCAGGGGCCAAGGAGGTGCCATAAACCAGGAAGCAGGTCAGGTGTAAGACAAGAGGGAGTGGTGGGGTCAGAACTGGAGAAGACACGACCCTTCTAAATAAAGCGGCCACTGCTCAATGACTGCCATGTAGGAGCTAGATGTGATTTTTCCAAGCAAAATTGAAAATCAAGACTTTCATGAAAAATCTCCCATTTTTTGAATGTTCACAACTAATTTAAATTCTTTTTAAAGAGTGGGGACCTATGGACATCTAAGAAGAGTCACATCAAAACTGTTTTAAATTCCTTCATGGTAACTGTGGTGGAAGTGAAAATGTATCAGCAGAAGGATACGTGTATTCGCGCACGCACACACACACACACACACACACACACACACACACCATCTTTAAAAATAAAAGGGGAAAAAGAGCAAAAATTGTTATATAGCCCAGGTTGTATTACTTAGGTTAAGGATACTTACCCATTTGAAGTGTGTCCTCTGAATGTAAGTCTAAAATGGGTTTTGATAGGAGAGGTTTCAATCTGCAGAAGGTGAGAAAAAGAAAGGCGAGTCAAGCAGCTCATTTACTGCTAAAATGCAGACAGCCACCACAGACATGGCAAATAGGTATCACTACTATTCAAAGGCAGGGCCACGCCAAAGGGTCATCTGTTTAATCACATTTGGCCCTAGGCACGTACAGTAAAAGTCCAGGGGATACAAGTCAGTTAGGTCAACTAAGCTTTACATGGAGAATCTGATATCAAATCACAAACTGATCATGACATACGTACTTAGAAACAGCTACAGACAGGCTAGCAAGAATTTTCCAAATGTTCCAGTGTTTTTAGTAACATTTATGTGATAACTCTCCCAATCAAAAATATGCAAGAAAACAGGGAATTCCCTGGTGGTCCAGTGGTTAGGACTCTGTGCTTCCAATGCAGGGGACACGGGTTCGATCCCTGGTCGGGGAACTAAGATCCCATAGGCCGAGCCCAAAGTAACTGATTAACTTCAGCCTCCCATTCATTCATTCAAAGAATATTTACTACACATCTATTCTGGGTCAGGCACCTTTCTATACCCTGACGATAAGTAAGCAAAATACACATAGAAATACAGATTAATACACAACATTGTTAATCAACTACAATCCAATATAAATTTTTAAAATTCTGATTATTAATCTACTCTAGGTCATTTTTTTAAATGTTCAGAGAAATTACATGAACGGATAGAAGAGTCACAAAGGAGGGTGTATTTCATGTTGAAGACTGCACGATATGTTCGAATGAGTGTCCCAGGGGCAAGAAAGAGGGAGGAGGGGATGAAAGGAAAGCAGTGCCCTAAAATGAGGTCTCCTGCCTCAGACCTGCCGTCTACCAGGATCTGGTTCTGAATCTCACCATGCTCTTGCTTCCGGCCAAAGCCACACTTACTTGATGCTGTGCAGCTTTCTCGTGACTATCATTGGAAAGTCGATTTCAAAATATTTACTTGGTAGAAGATCTTCATCCTGAGAAAAAACACACAGTAATCTTTCTATAATTATTTATTACTCATACATTTACCTATCATCTTCATGTACCAAGTGCTAGGGCCTGAAGAGCAATGGGATGCTTACGGATTTAAAATCAGGGGAATGATATGGTAAGAAATGTACTTTTCAAGTTATTTGGTCTCGGCATAAAGAACAAATGGAGGGAAAAAGGAGATTATTGTAGCTGTCCAGGAGCCAAGTGATGGGGAGCCTGAATCAGGGGAATGGTCACTGGGATGTTAAGAGGTAGACTGGAAGCAGGACATAAGAGTATTTCTCAAAAAAGCAGCTTGATATGCTCCACAACAAGAGAAGCCACCGCAATGAGAAGCCCGCGCACCGCGACGAAGAGCAGCCCCGCCCTGCCACAACTAGAGAAAGCCCGCGCGCAGCAACAAAGACCCAATGCGGCCAAAAATTCATTCATTCGTTCATTTTTTTTTAAAAAGCAGCTTGGGACCTATTAGAGAGGGTCAAGAAACCAATGTGGTGGGTTGTGACCAGCAGTTTGGAGATGAACTAGAATAAAGTAGCAAATGTCAGAAAGCATCATGTGGAATGAGGGATACATTTATTTTTTTCTGTGATAGTGGAGAATAGTGGGGTGGTAAACAGCAGGCACTCTGGAGCCTGGAGGGACAAGGTTCAAATCCCAGCTCCACCATTTGTTTGCTGTGAGGCCTTGGGGAAGTCACTAAACTGCCTGGGCCAAGGTTTCCTCATTTGAAAAGTAGAGAAAATAACACCTCATAGGGTTGTGCGGATTAATGAGGAAATACGTGAGTGAACTCAGAACAGGGCCCGCCCTTAGTAAGTACCATGTGTGTGCCCTTATTATCTACAGACATAGGTACACAGACGTGGGTCCTGGCTAGGGATGTACAGTTATTTTTTACTGTGGCTGCAGTTTTAAAAAGTGTGAAACAAACACACACACTCAGCCCTGCTTCCCCCTCGCGCTTTTTTTTTTTTTTTTCTTTTTTCTTTCGGTACGCGGGCCTCTCACTGTTGTGGCCTCTCCTGTTGCGGAGCACAGGCTCCGGACGTGCAGGCTCAGCGGCCATGGCTCACGGGCCCAGCCGCTCCGCGGCATGTGGGATCTTCCCGGACCGGGGCACGAACCCGCGTCCCCTGCATCAGCAGGCGGACTCTCAACCCCTGCGCCACCAGGGAAGCCCCCCCACCCTCGTGCTTTTCCTAGCTTAGTCGGTGGCTACACCCCCATCCAGTCACCTACTGGTCATGCTAGAATTCTCCAGCTCCTCCTCCCTGTCCAATCAATCCCTCAGCCTGAATGTACACAAATGTCAGATCACTATGTAATACATACTATGCAACTAACATAGTATTATATGTCAAATCATATGATATCGCTTATATGTGGAATCTAAAAACAATGATGCAAATGAGCTTATGTACAAAACAGAAATAGACCCACAGACAGAGAAAACAAACTTATGGTTACCCAAGGGGAAAGGGGGGAGGGATAAATTAGAGGAGTTTGGGATTAACATACACACTACTATATATAAAACAGATAACCAACAAGGACCTACTGTATAGCACAGGGAATTCTACTCAATATTTTGTAATAACCTATAAGGGAAAAGAACCTGGAAAAGAATAGATATCTATGTGTATGTCTGTATCTCTCTCTATATATATAACTGAATCACTTTGCTGTACACCTGAAACTAACACAACATTGTAAATCAACTATACTTCAATTAAAAAAATTATGTCAAGTATTGATATATTTCAATTAAAAAAAAATCACTCAGCCCAGCTGACTATTCTCAAATGCATCCTCTCCTCCTCAGCTCTATTATCACCAGCTGTGAAGACTAAAACAACACCCCTTCCTGCCTGCAACAGCTCTTCACACCCCTAAGACTTAGCAAGAAACAAGGCACTCCATAACCTGCTACTCTTTTAATACCCTCATGCCCACCTGCACTTATATCCCAGAAATAGAGAGCTACTTATTTAAAAAGAGGAAAGAAAAAGAAAGTTGCTGATATCCAGAACCTGCTGGTGGCTTCTTTGGTGTAGGATGGGATAAAGAAAAAGGAGGGGTAAGGATGTTTCCTTGTTTCTGATGAGCAGACTGGCAGGTAAGAGCACCATTTACACAGACAATAACTAGAGATGAAGGACAGGTCGGGAGGGGCAGCAGATCCACCCCCCTCCCCCCACTGAGGACAGAATGATGGGGGCAGAAATCATGAGGAAGCAGTTCCTGGTAGGAAGGTGACCCCTAAGGGCAAGTAACAGAATTGGGAGATCCACCCACATGGTTCCTCAGTTAAATTTTCAGGGGATCTGGTCTGGGGGAAGGAGGGGAAGGACAGAGAAGGAAGGAGGAAGAGAAAAAGAAAGAAACAAAACAAAGGGACAATACGGTTTCTTGACATCAGAGGAGACCTGGACTCACCACCTTCAGCTGTTCACTCTTGGAATTGCAACACATACCTACTACCTGACTGCAGAGCAGGGCTATGTAAAAGCTATCTGAAGATATTGAGAGGATGTGTTTAAAGGATACACAGAAATAACTTTCTCTAAGAAATTCTACAACACCTTTCAAGAACTTTTACTCACAAGGTATAGAGTGTTAAGAACAGTCTAAAATTCCAGAAGACCACAAGGACAATCAAAAGCAAATAAATGAAGGACAGCACAGTGTCCCACATCTCACACAGGACTTCTGACTTTTTTTTTTAACATCTTTATTGGAGTATAATTGCTTTACAATGGTGTGTTAGTTTCTGCTTCATAACAAAGTGAATCCGCTATACGTATACATATATCCCCGTATCTCCTCCCTCTTGCGTCTCCCTCCCACCCTCCCTATCCCACCGCTCTAGGGGGACACAAAGCATCAAGCTGGTCTCCCTGTGCTGTGTGGCTGCTTCCCACTAGCTATCTATTCTACATTTGATAGTGTATATGTGTGCATCCCACTCTCTCACTTCATCCCAGCTTACCCTTCCCTCTCCCCGTGTCCTCAAGTCCATTCTCTACGTCTGTCTTTATTCCTGTCCTGCCCCTAGGTTCTTCATAACCATTTTTTTTGGATTCCATATATATGTGTTAGCATACGATATCTGTTTTTCTCTTTCTGACTTACTTCACTCTAAGACAGACTCTAGGTCCATCCACCTCACTACAAATAACTCAATTTCGTTTCTTTTTATGGTTGAGTAATATTCCATTGTATGTATGTGCCACATCTTCTTTACCCATTCATCTGTCGATGGACACTTAGGTTGCTTCCATGTCTGGGCTACTGTAAATAGAGCTGCAATGAACATCGTGGTACATGACTCTTTTTGAATTATGGTTTTCTCAGGGTAGATGCCCAGGACTTCTGAGCTTTTAAAGAGCTTTCCCAGGCACTCGTGCACTTGATCCTTATGAGAATTCTGAATAAGGGGTAACCGAGGAAGGAAAGCTTACAAAAGGCGCACCTGGAACTCTTAAGAAACAGACATCCTCTTTCTCCACTTTCAGAAACGGGCAAAGTGGCTCCGGCAAGGATGCTTCAACTCCTTATTCCACGATTCTCTGCGGCCCTCTGACACTCCACTCCCAGGTAGCTCGCATGGCACAGGAGGCAGGGGAGATACCCAAGGCAGGGCACAGCCACCAGGGGGAAGCCAGGAACAGCCACGAGGAAGGGTGGCCCTCAGACTCCAAGATCCAAGGTAGTCGACCACTTCACAGGCAGCCAAAACTGAGACTGCTTCCCCTCCATACCCGACCCTTTGGTTGTACAGAAACAGAATTCAAGAGACACCAAGAAGTGAGGCCACTTAAAGGGTTTCACTCACCCTTTACTCTTTGCTCATGATGATACCAGCTTTCCCTGGCCCTGTTTTTGCCTGCTGCCTGAAGATGAGTCTTCGGCTGTCCAGTCTTGGGCCCCTGAGATTATACAGAACAAGCTCACACGGTAGTGGCCCCAGAAAGCCTGTGACTCGCAACTAAGTCTCTGCTGGTGCAGCAGGGGGGCCATCCCAGGTGGAAAGAGCACGAGACTATAAGATCGATGGACACGACTTCCCCTGCTCTTTTATAGAGGCACATACAGCTCTAAAACAGGGATTGACAAACTTTCTGGAAAGAGTCAAAAAGTAAGCATTTTAGGCTTTGCAGGCCATAATGGTCTCTGTTGTAACTACTCAGCCCTGCTGTGAGAGCCATAGATAAGATGTAAATAAATGGGCATGGCTGTGTTCCAATAAAACTTTATTTACAAAAATAGGTGGCTGGCCAGATTTGGCCTGTGCAACCTCAGCTCTAAAAGAGCAAACAAGGGAATTCCCTGGCGGTCCAGTGGTTAGGACTCCGCCCGTCCACTACAGGGGGACGGGGTCTGATCCCTGGTCGGGGAACTAAGATCCCACAAGTACGCAAGCAGCCAAATAAATAATAAAAAATAAAAAAGGCAAACATCAAATCGGGGGGAAAACTCACAACAAAATGGAAAAGACAAAAAATAATAATAAAAGAGCAGACAAGGGTTTCCCTGGTGGTACAGTGGTTAAGGGTCTGCCTGCCGATGCAGAGGACACAGGTTCGTGCCCCGGTCCGGGAAGATCCCACATGCCGCAGAGCAGCTGGGCCCGTGAGCCGTGGCCGCTGAGCCTGCGCGTCTGGAGCCTGTGCTCCGCAACGGGAGAGGCCACAACAGCGAGAGGCCCGGATATTGCAAAAAAAAAAAAAAAAAAGAGCAAACAAGCATAATTTTAAAAAAAGAGAAACTTTAGATTTTTAAAAATGCCTTTGGATCAATACAATTATCAATAAAACAAAAAAACTTCCACAAAGGACTTTAAGGCCCTGTGCTACTCCCCTTCCTCTCACCTTTGACAGAGAACCTCTTTCTTGGAAGGGGCACATAAGACTCGGTGTACCTGGCTCAGAAATTAAAATCGCAGATTTATTCATTATTAACCCACCTACAAGATGAGGAAAAAAACCAAACCATATGACCAAGTCAAAAGGGTAAAAAGGAGGGATTTCTCCAGCAGCCCCTGTAATGCTGGCAGTGCACACACTCTTACACTACATTCTGTTCCAGTTGCTTCCACCACACCAGGGTCACGGCATTACAGAGGCACAATCGACCCACAGAAAAAACTCTCCCTGAACAACCACAGAGCTGTGTGCAGAGGAAAGAGGAAGGAATTGGGAGTCTGAAGAGCTGGAGCCAATGTTGGTTCCACGTCCTAATGCCACTGGCTGTCCAATTTGGGGGAAGACACAGACTTTCAAAGCCGCACTTCCCTCAGATGTGTAAGCTCCCCCACCCAACACAGCTCTTGTGTTAACTAATGACGTCATATATGTAAACGCACTTCATAAATGTCAGTTATCTCATCTAGACGGAAGAATGCTGAGGCAAACGATACCAGGGCCATGTTGAGGACACTGATTCTCAAGTAACAGAAAGACTGGGAGCTCTGATGACCAAAGACCTTCTTATCAGGTGAGCTAATTAGGGACAAAATAGATAATGCAGGTGGAGTTATGCTTATATACTCTCATCTATCTTGGTCTACGCCTGCAAGAAATCTGGAGAGGGGCTTCCCTGGTGGCAGAGTGGTTAAGAATCCGCCTGCCAATGCAGGGGACACGGGTTCGAGCCCTGCCCCAGGAAGATCCCACATGCCGCAGAGCAACTAAGCCCGTGCGCCACAACTACTAAGCCTGTGCTCTAGAGCCTGCAAGCCACAACTACTGAGCCTGAGTGCCACAATTACTGAAGCCCGCACACCTAGAGCCCGTGCTCCGCAACAGGAGGAGACACTGCAATGAGAAACCCACGCACTGCAAGGAAGAGAAGCCCCTGATCACCACAACTAGAGATAGCCCGCGTGCAGCAATGAAGACCCAACACAGCCAAAAACAAATTAAGTAATTATTTTTTAAAAAGAAATCTGGAGAGACGCACATACCCATTACTACCACATGACTGACCTGATAGAAGAACCAAGAAAAATCTGTACAAACCTACAAAAAAAAGAAAAAGAAAGAAACTGCAATCAGTGAGATATTTGTAGGGAAAAGGTTTGGCAATAAAATCCAGCCCAGGAATCAAAGACCAGAACTTTAGTCCTGGTTCTGCCACTGACTAGACCCAAGTTTCCTTTCCTATGAGTGAGTATAATTACACCTGCCCTTGAACCCAAATAGAACAATTGAGGCATCAAATCAGAGAATGACTACAAAAGGGCTTTGCATCATGTTATCATTACCCAGCCTTGCAAACCTCCAAATGTTACCTAAGACACCGCGATGCCGACAATAAAATCTTAAGTTATCGTCAAAATTACAAACGCAAGTGTTCTTTTGTCTCAGCAGTTCCACAGGTAGAATCCTTGCTCCTTCTCCTGGTATACTGCCACATATGCAGGGGAAATGTACCCAAGAATGTTTACTATAACCCAGTTAGTAGCAGCAAAAGGTGAGAAACCACCCACATATCCTCACTGGGGCTCTGGTGAGATGAAGTACAGGGATGAAGGCAGTTGTGGGGCTGGAGGGCTGCAAAGCGAGGTGGGAGACAGGCTGCCACCGCACTGCATTTTAATCTTTCCTTTACGCTTTTGAACCAGGTGAATGTCTTCAACACATTAAATTTAAACAACTGGAAAGAGAAAATGGGAAATTTTAATTTACCTTTAACCTCCAGAAGGTGGTATCCATCCCAGCCCCGAGGTTTAGAATTTGACAATTACATTCTGTCTTCCGTAGAAATGCCTTTATAAGCTGGCTGACGCCATGGACTCGAGCAAAATATCCTAAGAGACAGACAGAGAAGCAAGCTATCACTCGGTGACGACAGAAATAATCCCTGCAAAGCCCATGGTGCTAGGGAGAGCAAAACTACACTTTGCCCTTCTTCAGGGTCAGCGTTTATCTGCAAACTTCATGGGAGAAATAATGACTTTCAAACTCTCTTCCATTATTTTTTTTTTAAAAAAGCTGGTTGAACAAAAATAAGTACTAGCTACTTAATGGTGGAATTAACGATCTGAAGAAAAATAGTGTCCTATACTTTTACTTAGGAAAGACAAGTGTTTTATATCAAAACATCTGATCTAAATGCTTCTCTTGTAAATGTGCTTTTTCACAGCTCTAGGGAAAGCTAATTAGTACCCTGATAAAACTCAAAACTGCAAGGGCGTGTGGGAAATAATATTTTTAGGTCAGGAAATTGGGCAGATGAATGTCAGTCAAAGCAAAGAAAGCCATGCTTCTTATCTTGTTCCTTTCACCTCCATCTTGTCTGGGTTAGAGCCTCTGTGTTTATAAAATGGCATCGCAGACAGTGGGAGGAGAAACACCAGCAAGTGGTGGCCTAATTAATGGACTTGTTAAGCTCTGGGGTGGGGAGCTGGGACAAAGGAGATGGGAAACCCAGAAGGGAGACAGGAAGACAGCATCTGTCTTGTTCTAAAGGCCTGTTGCTCAAGGTGTGACCTTTTTTTTTTTTTTTTGCAGTACGCGGGCCATTCACTGTTGTGGCCTCTCCCGTTGCGGAGCACAGGCTCTGGACGCGCAGGCTCAGCGGCCATGGCTCACGGGCCCAGCCGCTCCGCAGCATGTGGGATCCTCCCGGACCGGGGCACGAACCCGTGTCCCCTGCATCAGAAGGCGGACTCTCAACCACTGTGCCACCAGGGAAGCCTGAGGTGTGACCGTTTTAAGAACAAAATTTGAGAGTAGCATTTAGAAACTTTATTGCCATTTGACAGAGAAATTTTATGTCTGGTGAGTGTGCTAATAAATAATTCAGGGAAATTCCCTAGCGGTTCAGTGGTTAGGACTCTGCGATTCCACTGCAAGGGTGCACGGATTTGATCCCTGGTCAGGGACCTAAGGTCCCGCATGCCATGCAGCATCGCCAAAAAAAAATTAATTAATTAATAAAATAAAATAATCAATTTGATAATCCCTACCTTATAAATAAATAAATAATTTGGGCTTGTGTCTACATTTCATTTTCCTAGTAAATCACCTTTATTGTATATTACAGAATATCATCCACAATGGATTCAACTTGGGAGAAAAAAATATGTCTTCACCAAAGATGTTTGGGAAGCGCTCTCCTTCTGGGCTGGAGGTCCCCAATCTGCAAACCGGGAGAGGAAGAAGGAAGGGGGGCTGACATGTCGCCTGGGGCACCGAGCCAGTTGCCATGGTGGGTCCCTGTCTCTGGAACATTCGCTGGGAAATCTGTCTCAAGAGCTGGGGAGGGAGGCTTAAGAAAGGCCTCTTAAGCAGGCCTTGCCCAATCTAACTGATGCCTGGATTCACCCTCAGCTCAAAGTAACTACCATGTCCTTCTTCTCAGGAACAACCATTTACAAATTCCTTTGCCCTTCTTATAGAACCCACCTACGGGACCCATCTTTAGGGCCTAGATTCCCCACACATATAAGAATCACGTTCATTGGTCAGTTTCTCAATCTAGCTGAAACTAAGTCACCCTCCTATCTCAACTCCTTCGACTTCCTTGATGGAAATTACTTGCAGAACCTAATAGTGTTACTAGCACTTTAACTGGGCAACAACAACAAAAATAATCCCTTATGTGAACAGACAGCTTGCAGTAAAAGGTATATAAATGGCTTTTATAGTAAAAGATATGTAAATGGCTTTTATATTACTGTAAAAACCATTTTTCATGTATCAGGTGAACAAAGATGAAGCTTCATAATACACTGTGCTGGTGAGGAAGTTGGGAAACAAGCACTTTCATACACTGTTGAAGACAGTACACCCCGGAACTCTCTTTTTAAGAATGAATCCCTAAAACCTCAGGCCTCTCAGCTGATGAGATGTCGGGGAGGGAGATGGTCACTTGCCTCTGTTAATTTCCGGGGCCTTCCTCTCTTTAGATAGTCTCACCAAATGCTGGATGTAAGGGTCCTGCCAGTAGCCAACGCTCACTGCAAACCTGAAAGAGATGAAAAAGGAAGCAGGTGAGTAGAGAGTAGGTTCAGGCCAGGTTCCACGGCCACGTTCCCAGGAACCAGGTCAAGGATCCACAGGAAATTTATTGACCTCAAAAGGCTAAATCATGCAAGTAGAGATCATCATACTAAGTGAAGCAAGTCAGAAAGAGAAAGACAAGTACCACATGATATCACTTACATGTGGAATCTAAAATATGACACAAATGAACCTATCTATGAAACAGAAACAGACTCATGGACGCAGAGAACAGACTGGTGGTTGCCAAGGGGGAGAGGGTTGGGGGAGGGCTGGAGTGGGAAGTTGGGGTTAGTAGATGTAAGCTATTATATACAGAATGGATAAACAACAAGGTCCTGCTGTAGAGCACAGGGGACTATATTCCATATCCTGTGATAAACCATAATGGAAAAGAATATTTTTTTAAAAAATGTATATATATGTATAACTGAATCACTTTGCTGTACAGCAGTAATTAACACAACATTATAAATCAACCATACTTCAATTTTAAAAAGGCCAAATCACATTTAATGCTCCAGCACAAGCTTAAACAGACTCATCCATCCACCTCTGCATTCACATACACTGCCCATCACATTTCCCACCACGACCATTTCTTACCTCTTCCCCCTTATCGCTAATTCCTTTCCCAGGACCCTAAACAGCAAATAACCTCACCTCATACTTCATACAGAAGACCTGCAACCAATTATTCATTCATCAAACTCACTGGCCAGAGCTAGTCAGATAACTCGGCTCAACCAAAAGTTTTGTGTCCAGGGGAAGGGAGACCCAGAAATATTTGGCAAACGTCACTAACAACTACCAAAGTATTTCTCCTGACTTTGTATTAAATACCTGTCCTTTCATGTCCCTTAAGGAGGTCACAGTGGGGAAACTAGGAACAAATAAAACAGCTATAACTTGGAAAATGCTAGGGTAGCCCAAACTCTCTCTAACCCAGTCTACACTACAAGCAGTTAAAGTTGTAGTGTTCCAAGCCTAGGAGCTGAAGCCCTGATTACCACTGGAAGTCTCCTGGCAACCATGAGTGGAACCAGCCTTAGGACAAATGAGAAGTCAGGGAAGGAAGCTGGATCCCTAAGGCCACGACACACCCCTGTGGGCCTGGAGCCTTCTCTACCTGGCAACAAATACTTAGTGAGATAAGAAACATCTTTACCACTTAAGTCAAATTGAGTCAGGCTTCTGTTACTTGCAGTCTTAAGCATCCTAAGTGATATCCTGAATAATACATCCATTTCCATGTTGCTTGATAAATAAGCTGAAACTTAAGGTGGCTGGGGGTGTGTGTGTGTGTGTGTGTGTGTGTGTGTGTGTGTGGTGTCACCCAGCTAAGTTCTAAGCTCCCAGAGCACAGATTACATCTTTCCTTTTTTCATATCTACCAACAAGGCTTACTGCTGCCTTGACAGCAATAGGTGCTGAATTCTGCACAAACATGCCTCCTCCAGTCGCTCGCATCCACGTCTGCACATCCATAGACACCCACAACAAAGCACATATGTTCAACTACTCAAGGCAGCATCTCAACACAGAAACACACAAAGTACTAAGGAACACAATTTGCTATAAGCCCAGACTGTCCAAGGAAAACAGCAGACCCACAGAGTTTTACAAACAAACTTGCCCAGTTGTCTAAGAT
Organism: Phocoena phocoena; assembly: GCF_963924675.1. Lineage (NCBI taxonomy): Eukaryota > Metazoa > Chordata > Mammalia > Artiodactyla > Phocoenidae > Phocoena > Phocoena phocoena. The sequence goes on from NC_089233.1 coordinate 19,175,954, forward strand.
AGTGCTTTCCAGGAATTCCCCAGCGGTCCAGTGGTTAGCACTCTGCGCTTTCACTGCTGAGGGCGAGGGTTCAATGCCTGGTCGGGGAACTAAGATCCCGCAAGCCACACAGCAAGGCCAATAAAATAAAAGAGTGCTTTTCAAACAATGAGTTGTGACCCATTCATATCATAAAATCGATGTAATAATTTGCAAATCTCCCTTTTAGAAAATGAAGTAGAACAGAGTAAAACAGAAAATAGCAGCATCATTCCACATTGTAAGAGTGTTTTGTGAAGCTTTTGTTTCAAGTGTGTGTTGGGGGTATAAGTGCGAGAAAAATGTGCTCTCACTGTGGGTGGCAGTTTGAGGAACGCTGATTTCAAAGGAATCATCTCGCGCCATCTAGTGGTAAAAGCCATATCTGCAGTTGAAGCAACAACGGTAGACCAGTGATGAGAACACGCCTCGAACAATTTAAAGCTTGGAAGGGACCTTAGTCAAGCTCAACATTCAGAGCAAGAATCCTTTGGACAACATGGAGCCACTGTTGACTACTGCCCACAGAGAAGGCACTCACCCCACTGCGAAGAAACTCAAACTGCTGAAAAGCTCATCAATTTGCCCCCCTCTAAGTGTTCCTTGTTGGATTTATCAGTGCCCTCTCGGAAAACAAGGAGCAGTTTCTATTCCTCCCAACTCTGCGTTATCAGTTGAGTTAATATTATTGATTTGGTCTAGCAATATTTATTGAGCGTCTGCTAAGTGCCAGGCACAGGGTTACAGTGGTGAACAAAATAGAGAAGGGACAGAGACAAAGACAGAGATTATGACAAACGAGGGATATAATGGTATGGCGGATGGAGGACCTACTTTAGAGGTGAAAGGGAAGACCTCTCTTAAAGGGCATGGCTGAGTCGAGTCCTAGAGAATTAGGGAAAGGCAGCTGTGCAAAAGGCATTCCAGGTAGGAGGAAGAGCAGATACAAACACTTGGGGGTGGGAGTGCACGTGGAGTGTTCTAGTAGCAGGAAGTAGGCAGGGCAGCTGGAGAAGAGTAAGAAAACAGGAGAAACTGGAGAAGACGTTGGAGAGAGAAGCAGACTCAGGTCACACAGGGCCTGGCAGGAGCCTGGGATGGATCTCCACAACACACTGGACGCGGTCAGTGATGTGCAGCAGTACACAAAGGTAGGGAGATGCCTGGACATAACACAAGGACCCCCGATCATCTGGGGATGTGCCTGGACATAACACAAGGACCCCCGATCATCTGGGGATGTGCCTGGACATAACACAAGGACCCCCGATCATTTGGGGATGTGTCTGGACATAACACAAGGACCCCCAATCATTTGGGGAGATGCCTGGACATAACACAAGGACCCCTGATCACTAGTTCCCATGACTCCTACTTCCTAATTTTTCCAACATGTGTCTCTTTGCAGTCCTCAAATCTAGATGACTGCCAGTGGTTTCCATGCCTCTGAGGAAAAAGGCTCACTGCTTTGCCTGTGAGAGTGGCCAAGATAAAAGGACGTACAACACACTGCTGCGAAGAAGGAAGAGGGTGCTGCTGGGCATTGCTGCTGGGAGCTCTGAAGGGAGGCGGGCACCACGATTCAGCCGAGCAGATTACAGGGCACCCACACAATGAGTACTAACCAGTCATCTGAAACATAAATTAGAAGAACTGGGGACGGCAAGAGGTTCATGAAACATAGGCTATATTTCGTTACATCCAGGACACCACCAATTGTAAGACTGAAAAAAGAAATTAAAGGGACTTCCCAGGTGGCACGGTGGTTAAGAATCCACCTGCCAATGCAGGGGACATGGGTTTGATCCCAGGTCCGGGAAGATCCCACATGCCGCAGAACAGCTAAGCCCATGCGCCACAACTACTGAGCCTGCGCTCTAGAACCCACGCACCACAACTACGGAGCCCACGCACCACAACTACTGAAGCCCGCATGCCCTAGAGCCCGTGTGCCGTAACTACTGAGCCCGCACTCTGCAACAAGAGAAGCCACCGCAATGAGAAGCCTTCACACCACAAGGAAGGGTAGCCCCTGCTCGCCGCAACTAGAGAAAGCCCACACACAGCAAAGAAGACCCAACGCAGCCAAAAACTAAAACTAAAACTAAAGAAAGAAAATAAAGAAAAAAGAAGTTAAAAAACACTGCCAATTAATGTTTTTCTTATTGTTTAGAATTTTAATTTTGTGGTTACTGAAAAAGCTCCTTCATTGGGACAGGGTGTCATCATCTCTCTCTCGTACAGACAGAAAAAGGAAAAGGTGAGTGAAGTAAGCTGCTAAGACTTCACTTTCAGGATGTCTGTGCCTCTCGACACAATATCAACCTCCGTGCCATCGAGGGTGTTAGCCAGGATACATTCCTTAACAGATCTCCACAATCCTCTCTGAGATTTTCTTCCAAGCAGCTAACCCTCACCCTGGAAGTTTTGATACTGGCTCTTTCTTGATCTCATTAGAAGGTATCAAGGGATGATTTTCAACAGCAATCAGGATCTGGGTTCTTTCTTCAAATGGCCCTTAAACAGTATGTGGACTAAAAGCACCAGGGACTGTGGTCACTGCTGCCCAACCATGCCATGCCAGAAACAACCTCCATGCCTGCTTACACAGGTAAGGACACCTCTAACAGACTTGACAGTGTCTGCAGGACACATTGAGAGTAAGTCACATCTGATTTCAGAGAAGTTAAAATGCAAGACCATGTGTGTCGCAAAATGGCTCAGATAGTATTGTCACATCTATATGTATAACTGAAATCACTTTGTTGTACACCTGAAACTAATACAATATTGTAAATCAACTATACTTCAATTTTAAAAAGTAGTATTGAACTGTGAGGAACCACCATTGCCTATGATGACAAGGGACTCGCCAGATGTCAACATTTAGCAATGGAATAGCTAACAAGGGAGGAATATTTGCCTTTTTTTTTTTTGGCTGTGCTACACATGTGGAATCTTAGTTCCCCGACCAGGGATCAAACCCGCACCCCCTGCAGTGGAAGGGCGGAGTCCTAACCACTGGACCACCAGGGAAGGCCCAATATCTGCCATTTTTAAATGATGTTATTCTATTTCTTTTTAAACTAAATTAATTATTTCCATCAAAAAGATAGAATTGTCTTCACAACAAGAGCAACAGTAAGTTTGGATTTCATAAACAAACATACAAGGCAAATATTACACTAGGAAAAATATTTGTAACAGGTCACAAAGTGCTAATATCCTCACAATATAAAGGACTCATAAATTAATATGGGAAAAAACTAATATTCCAGAAGAAAAAGAATGGGTAAAGGACAAAAATGAACCATTCACAAAAGAAGAAAAACTGACCAATGAACATACAAAAAGCTCAGCCTTATCAATGATTAAAAAAAAAGCAAAATGAAAATGAAAGCAAAAACAAGAGCGCAGTACTGCTCTTATCAAATGAGCAATAAAACTCTTTTTTAATAGAACCTGGCTTTGGAGAGGAATGAGGAAGAGGGCCCTGGAGCACCAATGTCCAAACTGGAAACTGGCACGGTCATGCTTCAAGGCACCGTGGCAACAGGTAGAAGAAGCCAGAATAACGTGCGAACACAATAGCCAAACAGTCCCACTTCTGGGATTTTATCCTTAGGAAATAACCAAGAATGAACACAAAGATTTTTTTTTTTTTTTTTTTACAAGAACGCTGTACCTGGAGTTATAGTATCAGGTCGAGAAAACAGGCCACAAGATTATACGGACAGGACATTCCCAAGTTTGTTAGAATGAACGTACACATATATATAAAGACTGCCCAGAGTAGATACCAAAATGTTAATAGTGGTTATCTCCACACCCCAATACTGTGCACCTAGTTCTGTCACTTCCACGATCGTCCTCTGTTTCCCAAATCCAGAGAACATCCCTTCCATTTGAATATCTTGATTTCATGTTTCAAACCCAGAATCAGAGAATCAAACATCTCAGATCTGGAAAGACCTGAAAGATTCACTCAATCTTCATTCAATCACTATTGCTTTCAAAATGTCCATGACACTCACATACCACCTGTTCAAATAATGTCTTTTTTTAACATTTATTTCATTGAAGTGTAGTTGATTTACAATGTGCTAACTTCTGCTGTACAGCAAAATGATTCAGTTATACATATATATATTTTTTTCATATTCTTGTCCACTATGGTTTATCACAGGACATTGAATATAGTTCCCTGTGCTCTACAGCAGGACCTTGTTGTTTAACCATCCTATATATAACAGTTTGCATCTGCAACCCCAAACTCCCAATCCTTCCCTCCCACGCCCCCTCCTTCCCAATGTAATATGTCTTTAAATAAACTCAATTTTCTTAGTACTCAGGTCTGATGTGCTACCTAATATTTTCTTCTAACACACACTGTAACGAATACCTAACCATTAACATTTAAAACATCTATCTGTGTACCGCCTAAAACCATCTCACATTCCTCTCATGGGAAACAGCGATCTGGCCCAACCACCAATTCATTAAAGAGACATTTACTGATTCTGTCCTATTTACATAAGTATCAGCTGCAACAATGGGAAATTCATGTGAAGTTGTGAAACGCCTTCCAATAGGCATTTCTTCATCTGAGGATTCAGGGACCGGGAAAGGCCCTCCCTGGTCTCCCTGACTATGAGGGTCGAGGCTGGAGCTGGTTTGTTTCACTTCTCCTGAACACTGACTGTGTGCTTACCGCGTGCCAGGCATCATTCAAATGCTTGACAAATAGGAACACACTGAGCCCTTGTAACAACCCTAAAGTATTTGCCCAAGCTGTGGAACCTTTAGGGAAATTAACTGCTTTACAAACCTACCTACCCACCTGGATTTAGATCCCTCCCCAAACACTTTAGTGCTTAAATGATACATATCTATCGTGTGTGTGTGTGTGTGTGTGTGTGTGTGTGTGTGTGTGTGTGTATTGCTTAGCTGCTTATAGATACATATGTATCTGTATGTATGTAAATCTGTATATATGCAATTGCAGAAGTCAACCGAATATTCTCAGCACTAATTTTCAAGTTTGGGATTTTAACTGCATACTTCTTGTGGTCCTCTAATTTTTAATTTTATTGTTGTTCTCCTACATCTTTTAGTTTCGCTTTTTGGTTTCTATTTCCTGTTGGTTTTATTCTTGGTTTATAAATGGAAGATAGGAAGCAAAGTCTTAAGGTCAATAGACTCTGTACCTAAACAGAGTTCGGATTTGCTTCCTTTCTTGGGAGCTCTTGAAAGCTTCTTTTTGTTTTCCTAAGCAGATCGGCAGACCTTAAGTGTTCAATCATCTAAAAAACTGGGCCTGAATAACTAAGAAGACTCACAGGCTAGTTTCCTCCCAAAGGAGACTACTGGTATTGCCTTTTGGCTTCATCTAACATCCAATTACTTTACAAGTAATATGATCTACAATCTACTGTCTCTCTTGTAAGCAGTCACTGAACAGTGGTCAAAGCGTAAACGGAAAAGGAACCTACATTCACAGAGAGTGAAATAAGTAGAAGAATCAAATCAGTCCCCTTGGTACAATGTCCCATATCTAACTTTTTAACCAAAAAAACAGAAAATGTAATTAATAAAATTAATACAGAACACAGTAACAGGATGCCATGGACCTGAATAATGCTGATGTACTTTTGAAAAAAATAAAACATTTAAGAACCTGTATTCTGAATATTTCCTCCAGTCTGAGGCTTGCCTGCTCATTTTCTCAGTTTATCTCTTTTTCCTTTGTAGTTAGTACTTTTTGTGTTCTACATACTAAATATTTACCTACCCAAGGCTGCCAAGGTATCCCCCTATGTTTTCATACAGAAGCTTTACGGTTCTAGCTTTCATATTTAGGTTTATGGTCCATCCCAAATTAGTATGTGTGTACAGAAGGAGGTCAGTGTTCATTCTGTTTCCACTTGAATATCCAGTTGATCCAGAATTATTGGTTAAAAAGACTTCACTTTTCCCCACTGAAATGACTTGGCACTCGGGGCAAAAATCAACTTACAGCACCGGTATAGGTCTATTTCTGTTTCATTGATCTATTTTTCTACCTTTATGCAAAGACCACATTGTTTTGATCACTGTAGCTTTACAGTGGGTCTTAGAAATCAGTAGATTAAGCAATGTAAGTTCCCCAACTTCATCCTTCTTTTGAACATTTTATTGGGCTACTCTAGATTTTTTGTGTTTCCATATACATTTTAGAATCAATTGTTAAGTTCTTCCAAAAAGATGGCTAGGGTTTTGACTGGGATTTAGACAGTTGGTTTTTTCAATGCTATTGTAAATAATATTTAAATTTTTCACTTTCCTATATGTGTACGTATATTTACAACACATCTATCTGACAAACGGTTCCTATACAGAATATATAATGAACTCCAACAAGTCAAAATCAACATTATCATCATTAGTGAAAATGGGCAAGGGCTTGAACAGACAATTCACAAACGAAGATGCAGGAATGGCCAATAAGCACACAATAAGTATACATCTGTCACCAGGGAAATGCTATTTCAGACCTTAATGAGATGCTATTTCACACTCACTAACAATGCTGAATGTTTAACAAGGATATGGAGCAACTGGAGTTTTGATACATTGCTGGCGGGAAGTGTAATCTGATAAACCACTTTGGAAATTAGTCTGGCAGTTAAATACATACCCACCCTATGACTAAGCAATTCTACTCCTAGATATCTATCCAAGAAAAATTCAGGCTTATATAAGAACGTTCATTGCAGCCTATTCACCATGGCCAAAAACTAGATACGACTCAAATGTCCATCATCAGGTGAATGGATGAACAAATCGTGGTACATTCATACAACACAAAAAGGAGCAAACTATTTTACCCTGACAAAGATTCTCTCCTCGACCAAACTCTAGCCAGGCTCCTCTGAGACCTCCTCTACTAGGCATCAACCTTGGCCTATAGTATAAAGACCTGAGCAAACATTAACATAGCTCCTAACAGCTCAAGGCCACACCACTAGGGTGTCTCTAGTGCCCCTTAGCATGCCTGCCTGAGAAAACTCAAGGCTGCCAAAAGAACTTACTGTTGGTTCCAGGCAACACCTAAAGATAGGGCCTCCCTGTCTCCCAGCTAGCAAATCCAGATGGTTTCTGCTGGACCAACACTCCCTTTTCCCATTTTCTGTATTTTTTTCTCTGATTCTACTGAATCCCTGCTCGCCCCCCTCCTTCCTCCCTCATTTGCCCTTTAAAACACCCTCTGTACAAATCAGAGTTGAGTTTAGTTCATGCTGGATTCTTTTCCCTGTTGCAATAGTTATTGTTGATTAAAATCTGACCTTACCACTTTAGCATCCAGCTTTATCTGTGACAACGGGTGTTTATCTTTGACAACGTGTACAACATGGATGAATCTCAAAGAACATCTTGAGTGAAAGACACAAAAAGAATGCATACTGTATGATTCTGTTTATATGACATTCAAGAATAGGCAAATCTACGGTAGCCTGCAACAGAAAATGGTTGCTGGGGGGCAGGGGAGTGGTAATGAGACTAACTAGAGATAAGGGAACTTTCTGGAGTTTCAGAAATATTTTGTATCTTGTTTCGGGTGGTGGTACATGGATATATGCAACTATCAACACTCATCAAACTGAACATTTTATTCTGTATAAATTATCTCCCTCTCCCCATTCCCCTTCTCTCCTAAGAATACCTGAGGAAATTCCAGAAGGAAAAAAAAAAGGTGAGGGATATAGCACATCCTCCAAGTTCCCTTTCCAATATCCATTCACCCTTTCTTCCTAAGAGGACCCCAATTTTGTCTGAGGCATCAATCTGCCCTATTGGAAATTCTTACCTCCCCACACTTTCCTGCACCCAGGAGTGGAGCCGTGTGTCCTAATGATGGCTAGTGAGAAGTACACAGAAGTCTACAGGGTTGGGCTTCCCAAAAAGCTACTGCTTTCCTGACGAAAATGGGCAGATTCAGACACATACATGGCTCTTGCTAGTATCCCTTCCTTTGCTTTCTTCCTGGAGCACAGCTGCTCAAACAGACTAAAAAAATTCTGATAACCCTGCTACAAACCTATCCTCACCCTGTGAAGCAAGCTGTGGGAGCTCTGAATCAATTCACAGCTGAGTAACTTTGTGAGTCGAAAATTTTCAGACATCAAAATGGAAAAAAAAAAAACAAAAGCGATTTCAACTGGAAGTCAAGAAATGACAACCAAGGACCTACTGTAAAGCACAGGGAACTATACTCGATGTTGTGTAATAATCTATAAGGAAAGAGACTCTGAAGAAGAATATAGATACATATATATACACACACACACACATATATATATGGATAACTAAATCACTGTGCTGTACACCTGAAACTAACATGATATTGTAAATCAACTATACTTCAATAAAAAAAAGAATGACATATGCACTGCTGTGTTAAAGTATATATAAGAATTTAGTATACAAGTGACATTTCAAATCAATTGGGAAAATAAGACCATTCAATAGATGATGTAGGAACAAATGGCTAATAATTTGAGACAAAATTAAGTTTAAACTGCTACCTTATAATGTCCAAAATAATAAGTATAGATGAATGATCTAAGCATAAAAGCCAAAACCATAGAAGTGCTAAAAGAAAACGTTATAAAGATTGAGAATGGCCTTTAAAAGCTTTACCCCAAAACCACAAGCCATAAAGTTAGATTGTCAGATTCTATACCCTAAAGCGTCACCATTTCTGTATTATGAAATGTACAGTACAAGCTATATTGAAAGACAAGCAACAGCTTGAGAGAAAATGCTGCAACAAATACCAAGGTAAAGGATTACTATTCCAGATACAAAAGGTTCTTACAAACCAATAATAAAAATACAAATAACCGAACAAGAAAAAGACAACAACCCAGTAGGACAGCAACGTGGGAGAGAGGATTCACACAGAAAATATCAATGAGTGTGTGAGCAGTCAAAAAATGCTCAGTCTCACTCGCGATTTTAGGAATACAAATTAAGAACAGGTGTTATCTTCCACCTGCCAGTTGGTGAACAATCTAAGAGACTGAGAATGTTCCATGATTAGCATTTCCGTTCACCATAGGTTAAGAATGGAAACGGATTATCATCTCCTTGGAGGACCATCTTGCAGAAGCTTCTCCCCTGAAATCTGTCTCACGGGAAAACTCAAACACCTGTGCAAAGATGCTCATCTCAGCACGATTTTTTTTTTTTTTTTTTTTTTGCGGTACGCGGGCCTCTCACTGTTGTGGCCCCTCCCGCCGCGGGGCACAGGCTCCGGACGCGCAGGCTCAGCGGCCATGGCTCACGGGCCCAGCCGCTCCACGGCATGTGGGATCCTCCCGGACCGGGGCATGAACCCGTGTCCCCTGCATCGGCAGGCGGACTCTCAACCACTGCGCCACCAGGGAAGCCCCCACAGCACGATTTTAAGAACAAAATCATAACCACCTAAATGCTGACCAAAAGAAGAGTCAAATCAGGTACAACCACACTGTAGAATACTGTGTAGCCAATAAAAAGAATGAGGCAGATCTGGGCGAAGTTACATGTACGATACGTTCACAGTAGGCTCTTGAGTGGGGAAAAAGTACAGTTGACCCTTGAACAACGTGGAGGTTAGGGGTGCTGACCCCCATGCAGTAGAAAATCCAGGTACAGCTTTACAGTTGGCCCTCTGTATCCTCGGTTCCGCACCTGCAGATTTGACAACTTTGGATCATGTAGAACGGTATTTAATGAAAAAACACTCTGCCTGCATAAGTGGACCTGTGCAGTTCAAAGCCATCTTGCTCAAGAGTCAACCGTACTCACCTTTCTCATTTAAAAAATTAAGCTTTTAAGAGAGGGGAAAAAAGAGATGTGATATTACTATTTGAGATCTAAGATCACTACCTTTCGCAAATGTTTTCCAAAATCTAATGTTTTCCTTTTACTAAAAAAAAAAATGGGGGCGATAAAACATCCCCAGTTTATTTGACCTTTTTGATGGGCAAGGTTGGCAGCTAACGTTATCCTCCACAGTATGTTCTAGTTCTAAAGTGACATGTCTTCTCTGGGAGTGGAAATTACCTTGGCACCTGCCTTCAAAGTATTTCAGATCAAAATCTTAGCCCTGCTCTCTGGGGCATAGCTGTGAAGATGCAATCAGTGTGCTGGAGAGGCCAGGGCCCTCGGGAAAACGCTGGCTTTCCTGAGAGGTGATCCTGTGTCCTGCTTTCACGACGGGGTAGCGGGGGACATCTGTCGATTCGGTTGAGAAATCAGATGAACGTCTATTATTTGCACAGTAGAATTTCAGCCTTACAGCCCCTGGTCTGGCTTCTAACACATACGGGCCACTGAAAACCAGTTAAACAGAAAACCAGAATTTTTAAGACCTCATCAGGAAATATAATCTTGAACATTTGCATTCGGGTCTAATCAGTTTAGCCATCCAACAGATAATTATTGTGTGTCTACAATGCGAATGGCACTAAGGTAGACGGGTCCCTGCTTTGTGTTGTTTTCATTCTGGTCGAAGGGACAGACATTAAACAGCATGTCTGAACTACAACTGGGCTGATGACCACAAAGGAGACGCACAGAGTGTTATGAGAACACGGAACAGAGGCTACGTCTTGTCTGCAGGGGCCAAAAAGGCCTCCTGGAAGGAGCCACACCTGAGATAAGCCAAAAATCTTGGCGTCATCTTCAACTCCTCACCGTACATCCAATCCGTCAGTACATTCTATGAGCTTGACCTTCAGTGTACCCAGACTTTAACGGATTCCCAGCACCTCCACCACCACAGTCCTGAGCCAAGATTCTGAGAGCACATCTCCCTGCCTGCATGCTGACTGTAGGGGGCAGCATGCAGGCAGGGAGATGTGCTCTCAGAATACCCCCAGCATCTCTGACTTGGGGTATTCTGAGAGCACATCTCCCTGCCTGCATGCTGCCCCCTACAGTCTGTTCTCATCAGAGACGCTGAAGGGATCCTGTTCAAACCCAAGTCACCTTCATCTTCCAAGTCCCCCAGCGGCTCCCATCTCACTCAAGAGTGAAAGCTGAGTCCTTAAAAGAGCTCGTCTCCCCCTCACTCAGCCGGCCTTGCAGCTCCTGGGACAGGCGGGGCCAGCTCCTGCCTCACAGGGCCTTTGTACTCTGCCTGGGACTTTGCTTCCCCAGAAGTCCATCCTCAGGGCTCACTCCCTCCCCAGCACTGACCTTCTCGATGGGGCCGTCCCTGGCCATCCCAGCTCACGTGGCCTTCCAACATTCCTACAGCATCACCCACCATCTCACGTGCCAGATATGTTGCTCGTTTGCTTCCTGGCTGCTTCCTCCACTGGAATACATGCCCCATGACAGCTCCGCTTTTGTCTGTTTCATTTACTTCTGCATCCACACTAGAACAGGGTCTCCATAAACTGAGCAGGGTCTCAATAACGAATATCAAATGAAGGCATCAGTCTGAGGGATGACATGGAGCTGATCAGACAAGGAAGGGTGGGAGAAAGCATTTCGGGAGGGAATGGCCGGCTGAAAGGCCCCAGGAAAGACAGGAACGGGGCTCGCCTGAGGAACTGAGAGGACGGTGGTGAGAAGGGAAGAGCTGGGGGAAGCAAGATTGGAGGAGCCAGACGGAGCAGGCAGGGCCGGGCGGACCATGTGAGAAACTTCGCTCTTTTTCTAACAGCAACAAGAAGCCATTAAACTAGGGAGTGACAAGGTCCCATGTGCCTTTTGCAAACCTCTGGCTTCAGTGTGAGAACTGGACTTGGGGACGTAAGCATGACTGGGGAGCTCAGTTGGCAGGTGAGTGTCACGGCTCAGACCACGGATGACTTGAGCGTGGACTGAGACGGCAGCCGCAGAGGTGGAGGAAAGGAGGCAGATTCCGGAAACATTTTGCAGACACAATCTAAGGTCTCGGTGATTGATTCATAGATTCAAATTCATAGATGAATTTCACTTACAGGGGGTAAGTGAAAGGGCAGCTCCACGATGACTCCTACCTTTTTTACTCTAACTGAGGGGACAATGGCATCACCCACTGAGTTGCGAGGGTGGGGTGGCGTGGAGGAAAATTCAGGAAGGTGATCTTGAGCGCAGTTTTGGGAATAATGAATTTGAGATCATTCTGAGAAATCCAAATGGAGATTTCCAGCTGGCAAGGATCAGATCCAGGGTAGCGTGATCAGATCAGGAAAGGTGAGGTGTGTCACTATTTATCTTGTAGCTGATGGAGAATCAAAAAGTTTCAAGTAGCAAAGTGACAGGATAAGATTTGTGATTCTGAAAAAATCACCCTGGCCACGGCATAAACACTTGGACAGGGGAGATGGCCAGACTAGAAGCAGGTAGAACAATAAGGACATGTTGCAACAGATCAGGTGAGCGAGGGCTGTGGCTGTCGGGAAGGAAAAGGGAACAGACTTTCCCTTTGTCACCAGTCCATCTGCTGCACAGCTGCTGGGGATTTTTCTAAAACACAAACCCAGATCATGTCAGTTCCCCAACTTAAAAGCCCTTGGGACCTTCCCCATTCTGTTCTCTGACAACCTCTCCAGAATTTACTCTTGCTACCCAGCCCCCATCCAAGGTCAAGTTCCCCTAACACTTCCCCTAAGAGCTTCGATCTCTATGTTCTTTGGCTCCTGCTCTTTTCTTCTGCCTGGTAAACACCTCTCCGTCTTTTTAAGACTCACCTCTCCTCCCCTGTGAAAATAAGAAAACCAGTGCTGACCGCTAGGAGTTGGCCTGGTACCACGAGCCAGGCTTCACTGCAGTTAGATGCTTGCCTGGTGCTCACAGAGGCCACGCTGTCCTTCTGTCTGTCGGACAGAAACAATCTCGCAGGACCAGCAGCACAAGGTCGCACCGCAACAGCGACGAATTGAGACAAAACAGGACCCCTTCATAATTTTGTCTAACAGACAAAACCAAGGTCATCATGCCAGCCACAGGGTCCCAAACACTCCTCTCTCCTGGCTGAGATGGCAACTGTGGCTTCTTTACGAATCACAGAGTGTCTGACTCTAGAAAAGTCAGACACACCTCCTCCTAGAAAAGACTGAGCTACCCAATCACAAAATTGTCCCCGCCTCCTGTGAGCACCCAATCCCGGGCAAATCTCTGCTTCCTTGAACCCTCCCCCAAATTACCCAACTGAAGCCCAAATCCTGTAAGTTCTTTCTAACACCCCTTACGGATAGGCCCCAAAGCTCCCTTAACTTAAAAAGAGCCTCCTATTTTAACTCAGGGCTTTCATCCGCTTTCCTTAGATTAATAACTTTAAAGTTTCAAATTCATAGATGAAAAAGAAAACTTCCCACTGGCTGGAAAATAAGGCAATTCTAAAATAAAATGTCTGTCAACTTTTTTTTTTTTGCCGTACGCGGGCCTCTCACTGTTGTGGCCTCTCCCGTTGCGGAGCACAGGCTCCAGACGCGCAGGCTCAGCGGCCATGGCTCACGGGCCCAGCCGCCCCGCGGCATGTGGGATCTTCCCGGACCGGGGCACGAACCCGTGTCCCCTGCATCAGCAGGCGGACCCTCAACCACTGCGCCACCAGGGAAGCCTTCTATCAACTTTTTAATGTTTCATTTTTATTACGAATTTTACACTCAAAACACTGGAGAATAGGAAAGTGAGCTAGCCAGAGAATCACGCCGGAATGAGCTGGTCCTGTAAGGGCACAGGTGAGGCTGGCTGACATGAAATCCCAGCAGTATGAAGCCACCCTGCTGTGTGATTTCTACCACCAGTATTCCGGGTGAAAACGGAGAGTCTGGTTCAACCAGGGTCTGGGTTTACTAGGATTAAGGGCAAGGGAAATAAAGCCATTGCCAAGAGAACTACTGAAGGATTGGCTATGAACTCGAAGCTCAGTTAAGACATAGCAGCCTACAGGGAAGTGTCTAAAGGCTGGAGAAAACCATGGAGGTCCTGAGGAGGAAGATGCTGAGGGCAGAGCAGAAACAACTGATCAAGCGTGCTGGAAAGAAGAGACTGGGGTTGAAGGGCGCTGCACTGTTCATCTGTGAGGTGGTGCATGCAGCACCGGGATGGAAATCCAGGGGGTCGTGGCGGGAACGGTGACAGAGGTGGACGAGCAGAGGTAATCACTGCAGATGAGGTGTTCAAGAAAATGAGCGTTCCCGCGTGTACACTGGGTCCTCCACACGCACGCTAGGAAGTCAGCTAGGATGATGGCAAGAACTGAGGCAGAGAGGAAGGCCTGTGGGCCAGATACCCAAGGCATCAATGAATTAGGTGAATAACCAGCAGAAGGTGAAGAACAGTAATATGGAGGAGAGGATGCTGGGGACGTGGGTCTCAAAGAAATGGGGTGAGGGGACAAAGAGCAGTGAGGACACAAATTCTGATCCTCCTGATTCTAGGATATCCAGGGTATGAGAAAACAGAGGCATGACTTGGCTTCAAGAAAAGGATATCCCCAGGGAAGGGCCGACGTCAATACAAAGAGAGGGACGGAATGACTAAAGAGAGGCTAAGGAAATAGAGGTGGGGGATGATTATGGAGTGGTGATTTCAGAGGGCACAGTGGGGGCTGCAGGAGGGGTGCGATCAAGGGTAAAAAAGAGTGGGGAACTGACTTAGGGGCACAGCATGATGGGGAAGATAAGGAGGACTGAGGAGTGGGGTGAGTTAGCCATCCTGGTAAGTGCACTATAGATAGCTGTTGAATCAAATGGGAGTTATTAGGCATAAACCTAATATATCCAATCAGAAGCGTTCTAACTGTTGGACTGTAGGAGTGATGGAGTCTGTGCTGATGACGATGACGATGATGATTTGGTGACAATGGGGCAGTGACGATGACAACAACTACCAATTGTGAACACCTACTGTGTGCCAAGCACTCTTGGAAGCACTGCATGTTTAAGGCTCACAACAACCCTCTGAGACCGATCACAGCATTGTTATCTGCAGAGGGGCTCTAAACCAAAAGGAGAGAGCAAATCAAAACAGAAATAACGGAACTGTAGGAGCCCTGGGGAGCTAATCGACTTTTTGAACATTATTTTAGGGATCTTACAGCTGTAACTCGTGGTGGCAGGAACCAGCATGACCCACAGCTATTTCAGTAACTTCAAACAAATAATATTCAGACTGGAGGAAAAGTCAAAATAACAGTAAGAATTTATTGAAGGCTTCACTTTGTGCCAGATCCTGTGCTAACCTTTGCATGGATTATCTCATTTAATCCTCACATCTAAAAGGCAAGTTACCATTATTATCCCCATTATAAAGATAAGAAAACTAAGGCAGAAAGAGAGTAACATGCCCACAATTCACCCAAGGAATCTCTATTTAATAAGATGACTTCTTGACAAGACTTAAGGGTTTCATATGCTACAGTGAAGGTGCAGGTCACAGTATCAACAGAACTTGAAAGTTATTAAATCCTGCAAAATATCTTAAAACATTAACTTATGGATTCTTACCAGCTCTTTGCATGTTTTTTCCAGATGAGAGAAAACCCAGTGCAAAATAAGCTTTGATGAAATGAATCCAGATGGCAAACATGTCTGGTTTTTACAGCCCGGGAACCTATCCCAGAAGATTCTGATTCAGCGGATCTAGAGTCGGCCCTGAGTATCTGCGTTTCTTTTAAAAGCTCCAAAGGCTATGCTGGTGTGCAGTTTGGGCTGGGAACTACTGCCTTAGATTCTCTGCAGTTCCAAATCCAAACTTCCCCTATGACGCTGAGATGTCTGAAGACACCAAGGGCATTGGAAACTGAGGCAGAGAAGAAGTGAAATTATAAAAACCATCCAACAGAGAGCCAAGGAAAGGCATGCTCTGGTTATACTATTTCTCTGTACTTTTGTGTCTGAACTATTTCCTAGCTAATTTGCTTTATTTTCTTAAATTAATTTTTATTGTAGTTGATTTACAATGTTGTGTTAGTTTCTGCTGTACAGCAAAGTGAATCAGTTATACATATACATATATCTACTCTTTTTTAAGATTCTTTTCCCATACAGGTCATTACAAAGTATTGAGTAGTGTTCCCTGTGCTAGACAGTAGGTTCTTATTAGTTATCTATTTTATATATAGTACCTAATTTGCTTTATGTAGGCAAGTTGGCCAAAAATGTTACCAACAAATATTAAATGAGCCAAGTATTACCAATAAATATTAAGTAAACCTAGCCCTAACGTGCTACTGAAAAGTATTTTATTTCTCTCTGGTAATTCTGATGGCACTTCTGATTCTCTTAGCAAACAGCAGTCAAATATGAGAAAAATTGCTTCTAATTCAATAATGCTACGGATGTGGTCAATAGAGATCAAAAGCTGGAGAAGAAATACAGTTGGGTATAATTCATTTAAGCTCACAAATTTCACCAGGGACTGCCTTCAAGCCTTTAATACTTATGAATGTATTTATCTATTTATTTAATCAACCACCACTAACATGTACTACATGCCAGACACTACACTAAGTGCTTTACTAATATTTAATATCATTTCATCTTTACAAGCACCTATGAAGTGGGTATTATTTTCATCCCCACTTTACAGATCAAGAGACTGAGACACAGAGTGATTCAGTCACCTGCCCAAGTTCACGCAGCTAGTGAATGGCCCAGCTTGACAGTCTGGCTCCAGAGTCCATGCTCTGAATCACTATGCTTAGTCTTCAAGACCTACAAAAAGTTCAAACCTTAACCCAAAACTTGTTTTCCCCACCAGGTCCCTACAAGGCCGCAGCTTCCAAGGCATTCATTCAGTTCCTCAAACAGTCCATACTCCTTCCTTGACCTGCCTGAACACCCTCCTATATCCCTACTTTCTTTCTTTTTTTAAAGTCATCTGTTCTCAGCTCAAACATTATCAACTAAATTTCAAACTCTAATGGCGCACTGTATTTCTCAGCATTAAACACAAAATTGTAATTATATTACTTCCTGGGTAATTATTTGCTTCCTGTCTTTTCCAACTAAGGGGTGAGTTCAGACACCATGTCAATCTTCTTCATGGGTTCTCAATCACTGAATACCCACCAACCAGCCAAAAGGAAATAAGCTCTCCATAATTTGGGGTTTTTTTTTTGTTTTTGGCCGCGCCGCCAGGCTTGTGGGATCTCAGTTCCCTGACCAGGGACTGAATCCGCGCCCTTGGCAGTGAAAGTACAGAGTCCTAACCACTGGACCGCCACGTAACTCCCTCAATAATTTTTGTTGAATGAATGAATGAGTGGCATACACTCAAGTCTCATGCTTTCTTTTTCATGCTTTCAGGTACGTGACACATACCTGTGCTCGCAACGGCCCCCCACATAGCCCCCACTACAGCCGCAAAAGTGCAGACTCCAATAGCACACAGGAAAGCTCTCAGGAAAATACTGGCTCTGCACACAAATATTATGTGACCCTGGACAGGTCATTTCCCCCCTTAACTGACCTGAGTTTCAGGTGCACAATGGGGATCACGCCAAGTCCCAATGGAGTGTAACCTACAAAAGAGGGAGAACCTGCACTTCTCCCCACAACCTATCAAAACTATAGTTATTACTCGCTTCAAGTGTGTTTCCAGCAAGACCTTGGCTCCGAGAAGGCCAAGTCCACGTCTGCCTGGTTCAGCGCCGTATCCCAGGCACGGTATCCGCGGGCTTGTACCGTGCCTGGCCCACAGCAAAAATTAGATAATGATGAGTTAAGTAGATGAATGCCTGCTCTGAGCATTTCACAGATGTCGCACGAGTTGACGGGTGACTTCTGGCGTAAAAGCGTATTCCTTAGACACAGGCCCGCCTCCCACCTAGGCCCCAGCCCCCCGGAGATGCCAGCCCCTAACCCCACGCCAGGCAGTCACCTCTTGCATATAGAAGCATCTTCGCAAGTGCCGCGCACGCCCTCGTCGTCCGTGTCGGTAGGGGAAGAACAGGTGGTGAAAGAGGGCCTCCTCAGGCTAGTGGCCATGGGCGTGAAGGTGTCGGGGTGCTGCGTCCACCGGTGACATGGAAGCGGGGTCGACGGACGCCGGGAGAATGAGCGATCCCCGGACAAGGTAGTAGAGAGGGACTGGGTTCTACGACGCTCAGCTGGCGCGGCTCAGTGACGCCGCCCACGGCGGCTGCCCCAGCAACCTTCCCGCTGATTAGCTCCTTTGCGAAGACGCTCATTGGACAATTTCCCCGCCCCATCAGCCCACGGAGGTGCCCATTGGACAACTCCCTTGGCCCCGCCCACATAACCCGGAAGTACCCGGAAGGAGAAAGTAAACTGAAATTGACGTAAGGGAGCGCCGCAATGCTCTCCGGGAATTGTAGTCTTAGAGGCTTTGAGAGTCCCCTGCGTTTCTTTCTTTTTTTTTTTTTTTTTTTTTTTTTTTTTTTGCGGTACGCGGGCCTCTCACTGTTGCGGCCTCTCCCGCTGCGGAGCACAGGCTCCGGACGCGCAGGCTCAGCGGCCATGGCTCACAGGCCCAGCCGCTCCGCGGCATGTGGGATCTTCCCGGACCGGGGCACGAACCCGTGTTCCTTGCATCGGCAGGCGGACTCCCAACCACTGTGCCACCAGGGAAGCCCCGCCACTGGGTTTCTTATCGCTAGTCACGAAATTTTATAACTGTAGTTAACTCAGAGCGGAAGAGCTGGAAGGATTCTCAGCACTGGGGCAAAGGGCAGAGAATCCAGACGGAAAAACAAGTGTCAGTGTTACAGTCAGTTGGGGCTCAGTCTCATTCAGAAATTGAACAAGTAGTTACTGAGTGCCAACTCTACCCTAGGAACTGGGCGATAGAGCTTTGCACACATAATCGCCTTTGAAATGTTGTGAGGGAAGGAATATGTGGAAAACGAATACAATGGAAAACTATGTAACAATGAAAATGAACGAACTAGAGTTACCAGTTACAAGCATCAGTGTCTGCATTTCAAAAACATGATATTCGGTGAAAGAAGAAATAGATAACATTTTTGTAAAGTTCAATCCAAGCAAAACTAATGTTATTTAGAAAAACAACATATATGGTAATAATATACAGAAAAGTAAAGGAATGAGTGGAGAAAAACAGAAGTTAGGCTCCTTGTGACCTTTAGGGAGGAGGGTAGGACACTCCAGGGAAACGAAATGGGGAAGGAATATATAGACACTTCAATAATTTCTAAAGCTGAGGTAGGTTCACGTGTGTTTGTTTCACTATGATACATATTCAAGATGTTCATATATTGTGTACTAGACTTATTATAAAACATTTTCTTTTCTTTTAACTTTTTTTTTTTTAATTTTTGGCTGCGTTTAGTCTTTGTTGCTGCATGCGGGCTCTCTCCAGCTGCAGCGAGCAGGGACTACTCTTCGTTGCAGTGCACAGGGTGCGTGGGCTTCTCACTGCGTGGCCTATCCTGCTGCAGAGCATGGGCTCTAGGCACGCAGGCTTCAGTAGTTGTGGCACACGGGCTTAGTTGCTCCGCGGCATGTGGGATCATCCTGGACCAGGGCTTGAACCCGTGTCCCCCGCATTGGCAGGCGGACTCCTGCACCACCAATAAAACATTTTCTAACTAAAATTTTTAAAGTGTGTTTGCATGTTCCATTTCATTATCTGTCAGGAGCAGAGAATGGATATACTCAAACTTGAAGAACCTTGAGTCTTACACACACACACACACACACACAAGCAAAGTAAACAAACGACAACAAAAACCCAGTACACGTATCCTGGGGCAAGATCAGTTATCAAATCCTTGCTTAGTATTCAATGGAGGGACAAGAGCCCATTGATACGCAAAGTAGAAATGACAGTGGGGAAGGCTGAGGTTAGGGAGTTTTGCCAGAGGGAGTGGTGATGAGATGAAATACACCACTTTCTTTGAGTGATCCTTTGCCAAGAGGGTAATGCAAACCAGTGAACACGCATAGTCTCCCAACTTGGCAGTGTACACAGTCCATGGGTGTCAGTGGGCAAGAACAGTGGGTCAACAGCAAGCAGTAGTATAAGACATCAATTCCATAGGTCTGGATGGTGAGGCTGAGGGACTAGAAGGAGGTGGAGCCTTCTTCCTCTCTTGTTTGATGAGCAAAGAACATCTCTGATCTCTGCTGAGAGTTTGATTCAGAAAAACTGGTGATTCAGAGGACTTTGGTCAGTTTTTCACTGAGGGGTCACCCCAGAGGCTTCCTGCAGGCAGGGCTAGCTCATTGCACTTGAGCTCCTGGTCAAGGCGCTGGAACTTTATGATACAGGAGTGGAATCTGGAAATGGCAAGCTTAGCCATCTTAAGCTGCATAATACCTCCAAATATGAGACTACGCTGGGGTGGCCATGAACGATGTCCCAGCAAAAGTTCACTGACAATTAATCTGTATCCCCTGATAAAGTCAAGAAAAGAGAAACTAGAGTTTAAAAGCCCTGTTGAACATCAGTTAATATTGGGAGCAAATAGCTGGGCTCTAACCATGAAACTTCTCCCTGAGAGGCTAGAGTGGACGTTTGCCACTTTGGCTATTCAGTATCCTTTCTTCTGTAACAACAACCAGCGTTTATTATGGAGAACCGCATTCTCCTTTTAGTCCATGGATCAGGTAAGGCTCTGTGCCTGACACTGGGGGTGGAACCTTACCAAGGCCTGGCCAATCATACACAAAATCACCCTAGCTACACTTCAAGAGTGTGTGTGTGATGTGGTGGTCGTGACCGGGTTGGTCCAATCAGAATGAATCCCAGGAGTTGAATGGGAGTTGTTAAGTCTATAAGAGCTCTCTTTTCTGGCAGACTTGAACCCGGGAGGCTGTACCTTTGAAGCTATTGAGGGCCATCTTGCTACCCTGTATAGCCTGAGAATTTTGCTATTGGGAAGGCTAATGTTGTCTGGAACACTATATGCTCAGTTAGGGGTGACCTGACTTTGTAGTGTGGGGCTGATGGGAAAATCACCAGAGCCTGTGACGGATCAATCAGAAGAGGCTGAATTCAGAAAGATGAAATAAACACCTGCAGCTTTCATCCTGATCTGCGTGCACACTATCCCTCCCCGCCCATCACTACCTGGTAGAACGTCAATCAAATCATTGTCTTCCTTCTTGGCTGGTCCAATTTTCTAAGTTTTTGGCCTGAGATTTCCTCACAAGCTTTCCATAGACAGCTATGGCCTGTTAAAAAGGCTATCTTTCCTGCTTTGAACTGCTTTTGCACAATTGTCAAAAATCAGTTGAGAGCGCTTCCCCGGTGGCACAGTGGTTAAGAATCTGCCTGCCAATGCAGAGGACATGGGTTCTAGCCCTGGTCCTGGAGGATCCCACATGCTGTGGAGCAACTGGGCCCATGCACCACAAATGCTGAGCCTGTGCGCCACAACTACTGAAGCCCGCACACCACAACCGTAGAGGCCCGCGTGCCTGGAGCCCATGCTCTGCAACGGGAGAGGCCACCACAGTGGGAGGCCCGCACACTGCAGCAGAGAGTAGCCCCTGCTCGCCGCAACTGGAGAAAGCCCACGTGCAGCAACGGAGACACAACACAGCCAAAAACAATAAATAAATAAAATAAATAAATTTATTTTTAAAAATCAGTTGAGCATATTTTTGTGGGACTATTTCTGTATTCCCTGTTCATTGATCTATGTGTCTACCCCTCTGCAAATACTACACAGTATTGGTTACTACAGCTATATAATAAGTTTTGAAATGGAGAGGACTGACTGCTCCCATTTTATTACTTTTTTCAAAATTATTTTAGCTATTTTAGTTCCCTTATCTTTCCATAAAATTTTAGAATAAACTTGTCTATATCTACAAAAAAAAAAGGCTTACTGGGTTTTGATAGGAATTGCATTAAATCTATCAATTTGGGGAGAATTAACATGTTTTCTACCCTTTGTCTTCCAATTCATGACCGTGGTATATCTCTGCATTTGTTTAGATCTTTGATTTCTTTTACCACTGTTGTAGAGTTTTCAGTATACAAGTCCTGGACATGTTTTGTTAGATTTACACTTAATTATTTTATTTTTATTAGTGACTGTAAATGTGTTTTAATTTTTGGTGTCCACATGTTCATTGCTAGTATCTAGAAATACAATTGTCTTTATTTTGTATCCTGTGACATTATTGAACTCAATTATTAGTTCAAGGAAGAAATACTTTTTAATAACTTCTTGTGGCATGAGGCCTGAAATTAAAATTCAATATTGAGAGCTGTCTTAACATCTAGTAAAATTGAGAGGGCCTCAAATGCTCTAACTGCAATTCCCCACTACCTCTTCTCCCACATGTAAGGTCCCCTAGCTATATGATCCTTCTTATCATAGGAACCAGACACAGTGCCTGTTTATTCCCAAGTAGCAGGCTTCAATTCCCTATCAGCCCACTGAATTATCCAGACGAGCCCATCACACCCTCCTGTGGGAACCAGGGCTTGTCCTCACCCTCTTGTTACTACAAAATCTGCCTCCCAAGCCCCTACTTGTTCACTCTGTTCCAAGTGTAATCCCCCACGTGGCCCTGCATGGTGAGTGGTGTCCTCTCTTGGGCTGTGGGTAAATGTGACTTGTAAACTGCTGTTCATCCCATCTTTCAGTGTAGAATGTCGTGTGTTCAGCCAACCCCATTAGTCTAGGGAGGGAATCTCTCTCTCACTGATGGATTGAAGAAGAGGTGAGTAAGACAACTGGCATCACAAACAGGATGGTCTAACCTCAGCTGAGGACACTTGGTCAGCTTTAACTACCAGCTCCTTTGCTACTTAACTGGTTTGTAAGGTAGCAGTTACTATCTGGGATGTAAGTACCAGTTGCTGGCCAACTTGGGCTTTAGCTCATGTTCTGTTATTTCAAATGGATGTTGCCATCTCTTCGCACCCTAATGTCTCATGCTTGCCAACAAGGCAAAAACTATTGTTAATTGACTGTATCCCAGATTGAGGTGCCATCAAGTGTGCCTTGTATGTGATAGGTGGTCTCTGAGGCTCCTACCTGAGACCAGAGACAACATAATGTCCTAACTGGTGGGTGTTTGAGTTCCACTTACTGGGCATGGGCTAGCACTTTGGTCATTGTGTCTAGCCTGATAACCATCACTGGCTGCTTGGGGCAGCCATAGAGACTCTGTTTGGGAAAGTAACCCCCACCCCCCTGCCAACCACAGTCTTGGGGATGACCCCTTGTGTTGTTTGTAGAAAGGAAGGAGGCCATGACCCCAGGAAGATTTAAGAATGGTCCCTTGGTTGCCTCCTGAGTCATTGCTGTTTAGGCAAAAGTAGTGACCTTGTCCATCTCTCCTGTGCTGCATCTTCCCTTGGAGCAGTTGTGTGCTCTCCTTACTCCTAACGGTTTTGAGGTGCACATCCATGGCAGCCCATGGCCCGAGAACTGATGAAAAAAACAAAAGTGGGGGGAAGGGCTTCCCTGGTGGCGCAGTGGTTCAGAGTCCGCCTGCCAATGCGGGGGCGCGGGTTTGTGTCCCGGTCCGGGAAGATCCCACATGCCGCGGAGCGGTTGGGCCCGTGAGCCATGGCCACTGAGCCTGCGCGTCTGGAGCCTGTGCTCCGCAGCGGGAGAGGCCGCGACAGTGAGAGGCCCACATACCGCAAAAAAAAAAAAAAAAAAGTGGGAGGAAGGGGCACGGCAGGGCCCTTCATGGTGTGCTGCGCCTCCTGTTTCTCTAGATCTATAGGCATAAAAACTTCCTCCAGGACAGTCATTTCTGTATCTTTGTGTCTTACTATACCTGATTAAAACAAATCCTGGGTACCCTTGAAATACCTGGGATCCCACTAAATTTACATATGGTAAATATTTTGTTATTATAGATTTGGCTAATAGGTTCCATTCAGTGCCTATTTCAACATTCTCTCAGCCTGTTTGCCTTCATCTCCAAAGGGACACAGTACACTTTTACCTTGTTACCCACAGGATGACTAAACAGCTCTGCTATCACACACTACCTTTGCAGACAAGATCTTAAATGCACCCACCTTTCTCCAGGAGTACAGGTATGACATTACCTTTGTGACATCCTCCTTTGCAGACGTTTGTTTGACACACTTGTTAAGGATACACGAGTCCACCATCTTTTAGTCCTTTCTGGGTTCTGGAGGCAACGTATTCCTGGTTTACAAATTTTACTTAACCCCATTTATGCTGTTACTTTTAAATGAGCCCACCTTGAGTGGGGGGACCTCCAACAACAGGCTCTAGAATCTGTCTAAATCAAAACCAACAGGCACTCACCTTTGTGCCCTCAGAGACTCCTTCAGTGAAGCGGCTTTAGCAACTTCATCTCCTGCTTCCTGGAGTCTCTGGACTGCTCATGATGTCTGTAAGTTGTCCTTGGGCTTCTGATGCAAGAAACTGCCCTCCTTGGCCCTGCATCACATACCATCAGAGCAGGAATTTCTGGCCATGCACTGGGCTCTTCTGGAAATAGAGTCTCTCCCAAACCCCAAGCTTCCATACCCAGCTGCCCATTATTCCTTGAGTCATGGAAGCAGCACTCCCACAAGCTCAGTAGGGTTATCAAGGACTCCTTGCTACAGGGTGGAGCCAAACCTGAGCCCTCTAGCACATCCTACCCGTAGGTGGGTATGGCCTCCCGTCATCAGTCCATTGCCAGATACCATGGAGCTGGAAGATGTTCCCCTCCCCCAGACCCTTTGGGATCAACCAAGTGAACATCAATGAGTTCATACGCTTTATGATGTTGAGGACCACGTCTCCCTCTGGGTCAAGTGCCAACTTCACTTCCTAGGGAAGGACTTCACCTACTCCTTAGAATTCTCAGTCATCACCAAGGTTTAAATTGATGTCAAGCTATCAAAGAGTCAATTGTGGTATAAAGCCGTGAAATCAAGATTCACTATTAAGCGTTGCCTTGACATCTGGCAAAATTAGAGAAAAATATGCTCGGATATACACAAATCTGCATGTATTTCTAAAAGGCCTGAGAGAATACAGATTACCCATGGAGTGGTTTCCCAGGCAATGAAAAGAGGAGTGGGACTTAGCCGGGAAAAGTGAACTTTTATTCTTTTTTTTTTAATTCAAACAGAAAGTCACAAAAATTATAATCATCCTCATTGTGAACTTTCATTCTTAAAAATGTTATGCATCTTGTACTTTCGGGCTGTTCACCTTTTTTCTTATATGAAGAGCATGCACTTGTGTATTCTATCATTTTGAACACTAACACAAGTTAGTGTTCTAATTCCCCAAGATCTGCGTAAGTACCTGCTCCTTGTAGAACATGAAAGCATTACAAAAACCATTTGGAGCGTCCCTTGATCAGCCTTCGACCCCACTCATGCCCTTTCTCACAAGAAGTAACCGCTGTCTGAAGGTGGGTCAATATCTTTGAAGTCCTTAAAACACACTTTTTTTTTTAAGTATTCTATTTTTATCAAGCAAAGTCAAAATACATGCCTTTTTCAGTGACTTGGTTTCTTAAAAGTGCCATGTTGTCTCTGGCTGAAGAATCATCTATGGTTTTGAAAGGTCTTTCCGCACAACTCCAGCCCTCTTGCCAGGTGACAGCAGCAAAGGTGTATATGTGGGCAAAACATCAGGAACAGCATTTAAAAGAAGATGCCCAGGGCTTCCCTGGTGGCGCAGTGGTTGAGAGTCCGCCTGCCGATGCAGGGGATACGGGTGTGTGCTCCGGTCCGGGAAGATCCCACATGCCGCGGAGCGGCTGGGCCCGTGAGCCATGGCCGCTGGGCCTGCGCGTCTGGAGCCTGTGCTCTGCAACGGGAGAGGCCACAGCAGTGAAAGGCCCGCGTACCGCAAAAAATAAATAAATAAATAAATAAATAAATAAAAATAAAAGAAGATGCCTAGATCCATCCATTTCAGGTCTGGGTGGGTTAATCAGAGAGACAGTTGCAGAACGTTGATTCACATCTGGTTTTTTGGGTGTGGATCCCGAGGTAGTTTTAAGACTTGATGGTACATTTTTAGCTAGTTTTTTCTTTCCCGGTGAATCCAGAGGTTTTGGATCACGAGCAGAGGGTTTTAGTGGCGGAAGTGTGAGATGAGATTCTGTTTCTAGAAATTTAACAAAGAGTTCTGAAAAAGAATTCTTGGGCCTCGATTGCTGATTTGGTCTCAGAGGTGTGTTGGGGACACTTTTTGATCCAAGCCAGCCAGTCATCCATCTGGTACCACCGCCTTGCTCTTCATTAAAAACCATATCTAGGGCTTCCCTGGTGGCGCAGTGGTTGAGAGTCCGCCTGCCGATGCAGGGGACATGGGTTCGTGCCCCGGTCCGGGAGGATCCCACATGCCGCGGAGCGGCTGGGCCCGTGAGCCATGGCCGCTGAGCCTGCGCGTCCAGAGCCTGTGCTCCGCAACAGGAGAGGCCACAACAGTGAGAGGCCCACGTACTGCAAAAAAAAAAAAAAAAAAAAAAAGATCTATTTCTTCCTTTCTAATACCCAGAATGTTGCCCATTATCTGTAGCACTTCATGACGTTGTTGTTTTGGTGTTTGAAAATACCCCGAGAAGAGGTTCCTCATGAGGCTCTTGTCAACTTTTCCTTCTGTGTTACTTAGTAAGTTCATCAGTTTCTTCTGTACATCATCCAGCACTTCCTGTTGGACCTCATTTTGTTTTTTCAGATCTTTAATTTGTTCTTCCTTCAGAGTCAAGGCAGCATTCACTTTCTCCTGATGTCCTTGTGCCGATATTAGTTTTCCTTCTAGATTATCTGCAACTATTTCCATCCATTCTGCGACTACCATCCTCATGTTAGCTTAGCACTTGTGCATACTACTTTTCTTGTTCTTGGGAAACAGAAAGCTGTAGCCAAATGTCATCTCTCTGCTTTGTGACAACATTCAGTTGTTCCTTCAACGACTCTATCTGCAAACTGGCTTGCTGATTTGCATTTTCCCTCGCATTGGAAGATAGAAGGAGCTTTTCCTCCAATGCGGTGACTTTCATTCTTAGTTTAGCTGCTCTGTCTTCTGCAGCCAAAGCTTTGCGGTTATGAGACGCTTCTGATTCTACTGCGTGCTTATGCGATCTCTCTGGCTCCTGCTTTAAGTGTAGTTCTGTGTCGTGTAAATGTTGAACCTCACTCTGGAGGGCACAGTTTTCTATTTGTTTCTGTTTCAATGCCAACATGGTCTCATTTCTGGCCTGTTGAAACATAACAGTCTTTTCTTGCATTGATGTAACTGCATTTAAAAACTGACTTAATTCCCCTGTCTTGCCGAGTTCTGTTTCTTTCAAAAGATGCTCAAAAGCAAGCACCTTCTCCTTCATTGCAACATATTCCAATTCTTTCTCTCTCCACATCATAGGAAACCACATCTTTGTCTCTTGATTTTGTTTCCTCTTCCCTAGATGTTTCTACTAATTTTTCATTTTCCTCTTTTAGTTTACACATATCCAGTTCAAAGTTGACGACTCTCTCCTTCAGGTTGATTACTCCCTGCCTCAAAAGTTCATTTTCACTCACTACATTAGTGAAATTTTCACTTAAAGAAAGTAATTCATCACTTTTTGCTTTGATTAAAAGCTCTTTTTCCTTAAGTAAGTTTTGCAAGTCATCTTGTTTCTCCCGTAGCTGCTTCATTTCTGAATCCATTTGTCCACGTCGTTTTCTTTCTAGCTCTGAATTGTCTGCAATGGAATCAGACAATCTATGATTACCTTCCTGGAGTACTCTAATGGTTGCATCTTTTTCCTCCGTTAATTTTCTTAACTCTTCTGTCTCTTCTTTGAGCAATTTAGAAGATTCACTCAATCCATCAGGTTTCATTGCCTTCAGAGAGGCTGCTGACTCGGATGTAAGTGATTCATTGGAGGACTGTAGTAAAATAAGGTCAAACATCCCTAACAGAATATCTTTGGTATTGCAAAGCTGCTCTCGGCTAAACTGAATTTGCACTACTTGCTTCTCCAAGTTTTTGAGTTTGATTTCACTCCCATCATAAGTTTGATCAGGTCAGTATAGTTCATCTGTAGTTTAGAATTATTATCATTGTCAACTAAAACCTGTGCCTGAAGTTGTTGAAGCTCTTTCTGAAGATGGGGTGACCCACGCTGCATATTTTGTACAGTGGCCATCACGTGCTCTTTCTACTCTTCCATTATCTTAACTTGCTGTTTTAATTTATCACGTTCCTGTAGAAGCTCCTCAGACTGATCCATATTAACACCTCTCACTTCATCACCATTGCTGGACGTTTGCAGTATTGCCAGTAAAGTCTGACACTTCTGAGTTAAAGCATCAGTTTCCATATCTTTTTCTCAAATGATGTGGGACAAATTCTGCATCATTTCTCTAAACATATCCTGACCACTGCTTTCAAATCTGGTAGAGAGTTTTGTATTTGCATCTTTGAGTTTCATGAGGTCTGCTTCTTTGGCAACAATTATATCCACATCATTCTCAAGTTTTCTCTTTTAAGATTGCTGTTTTCCCTAGTCTTCTCATCTAAAACAGCTAATATTTGTTCTCTTTCCAAAGCAGAGGCTCGCAATCGCTGTTGATTCTGTCCATTATCTTGGTCACTGGAGGAAGCTGAAGATACTTTCATGTGAAGACACAAATCTTTTTGCTGGATAAACTGCGTTAGTTTACCAATCTCACCTTTGGACAGCTGATCAACCTGTTCAGTTAAAAGGGTATTCTTTTCAATTAGGAGTTTAATCTCCAATTTTTGTTCTTTTATTCCTTGTACTGATCTTTCAGTTTCGGCTTTAGATAAGTCATGCTTTTCATTTACATTATCTATATTAAGACTCTGAACTTCTGTTACTTGAAAAGTATCAGAATGTTCTGTTGGCGTGTGCTGGAATTTTTCCAGTAGCTGGGTTTTGATTTGTTCTATTGCATTTTGCAAATTCTCCTTTTCCTCCCCTTTGGCCAGAAAGAGCTGATTGCGTTTAATATTCATTTGCTCATGTTGGTATTTGGGATTTTTCTGTTTCTGCTCTTGTAAAGATTGAAGTAGTTGCATTTTACTTTGGTTTTGATCTTCAATTATCTTTTGATGAGGTTTAATCTCAAGATTATCTTCAACTGTTCTCTCTTGAGATACCTCAGATTCTAGTTCTGTAACAGTGTCTAGAGTTTTAGGGTCAACCATAGGTGCGGTTTGACTGTGTTCTTCCCTCAGTCATTCCAATTCTTCTTTCAGGTGACTATTTTCTTTCATGGATGCAAGACTTGTATCTTTTTCCTCTATGGTTTGCTGTAAAATTTCCATTTTTCTTAAGGCTTGAGTGTATTGATCTAACTCCTCCCGAAGCTGTGAACTTCCTTGAAGTTTTTCAATAAATTTTTTTCTCTCTTATGAGTTGTTTCAATTGCTTCTGCTCTTCTAAACTAGATGACAAAATTTCCTTAGTTTCTTTGTGCTCAGCAATCATCTGCTCAATATTCTTTTTGAGTTCTGATATTTCACAGTCTTTCTCTTGACTGAGTTTAATTAAACACTCATGCTCCAGCTGTAAGGCACAGCTGTCTGGGTTATCTGTACTTGACAGTTCTTTAATAGTTTGCTCATACTTCCTTTCTTCCAACAGTCTCTGTTCATCCTGACAAAATTCTGCTTCTAACTGTCCTTTTTCCATTTTTAAATGAATTAACTTTTCTTTTTGCCCATCTAACTCTTTAGTAATGTTCACTTTATCATCTTCAAGTTAACGAACTCTCTTTTTCTCATATTCTAGACCTTGTTTTACTTTACCGATGATGCTGTCTCCTTCATCTTGTTGTTCTGTTTGCTGATCTTTCATCAAAACCACGTGCATTGTAGTTTTTGGTTTTTGCCTGTGCAACTCTCCTAACTCAGAAATCAGTCATTTCTTTTAAGTAGTACTCTCATTGACTTTTCCTTCTTTGATTTCCCAGTCACATCTTAAATGATGTACTTCTGAATCCAAATCCATGTCTCCTGTAGCTGTTCTTTTAATGAGTTCATATTCATTGCTCAATTTGACAAGTGATCATTGAAGTTCTTCCTTTTCTTTATTTAATAATGAATTTTCTTTTTCTAAAACTTGGACTCATTTTTGAAGTTTCAGGTTCTCTTCCATGAGATTTTTATCCTGCTTTAAGCTACTCAATCACATTATTTCATTTTCAGCAACAGACCGTGGCTGTTGCTATCTGGACACTTCTTCCAGTGATGTACTCTGTGGAAGAACTTTTTCTTTTTCTGTCACAGCATCACTCCACTTCCTAAGAGAAGGTTGCAACTCACCTTCTTCAGTTCTTTTGTTCATTTCATTTATCTGGTCTTGTTCTCTAATGAAAGCATCCCTTTCCTTTTCTACAGAAGATAATTATTTTAAAGATATTTTACTCTAATCTCAAGTCCTTTGATTTTTTTGGTGGACTCTAGTTTTTCAGCTGCTAGGACTTCAATAGCTTTTTGCATATCATGAATCATTCCCTCATAGTCCTTTAATTGTTTCTTTTTTTTTTGCAGTACACGGGCCTCTCACTGTTGTGGCCTCTCCCGTTGCGGAGCACAGGCTCCGGACGCGCAGGCTCAGTGACCATGGATCACGGGCCCAGCCGCTCCGCGGCATGTGGGATCTTCCCAGACCGGGGCACAAACCCGCGTCCCCTGCATCGGCAGGCAGACTCTGAACCACTGCGCCACCAGGGAAACTCCTTTAATTGTTTTGGATGCCTGCGACTTATTTCTGCCAGTTTCTGTTGATGAACTTCCTGCAACACTGCTATTTCAAGTTGATGGTCATCAATTTCCTTATTTAGATTCTGTTCAAATTCCTTGATGGTATTTTGCAGTTTGTAGATTTCATTTACATCAAAGCTATAGATCTAAATGAAATGCTGTAGAAGTTTGAGCAAAATGTCTCCAATGGCTGACATCAGCCTCAAGTCTTAAAACTTCTTTTGACAATCTATTTATTTCTTATTGTGACCAAATTAGGTCAGCAAAGTCCATATCATCATTCTGGAAACCTAAAGCATGCTGACAGATATCATAACCCACTGAAGAGGGTACACGAGTTGAGGGCACAAGGCCATCCTCAAGATTTACTATCTGGGTGACTGACTGCACCTTTAGCAACTGATCCTTTAGCGCTATCTGCCTTGCTTTAAGAAGTTTGATTTCTATGTCTTTCTGGTGTAATTGATGTCTGTAACTTGCAGTTTGCTGCTTTCATTGAAGCTCTGAGGCTTCATACTTCTTGTCTACATCACTACAAAGATTCTAAGTCTCTCAGCCTCTGATTTTAAGACTGACTGAGAGTCTTCAACCTCCTCTGTTGTAGAGTCAGGTACTTCTACATTTTCAGCTCCCTTCCTCAGCACATCTTTTGTGAAACTAGAAATGTGGCCTGTGAAAGATGCCACAGTACCACCCACTTGCCCCAGGGAATGGCCTAAGCAGGAGCCAAGGCCACCAAACTAGGAGGACATCAAAGCAGGTCATAGAACTGACCTGGTCCTCTCCAAAAAAAGTGTCCAGCACAGTCGGACAATCCCGCCAAGTGTCACTGCACCGCTGCCAGCGCGAGGTTAAGAATCAAAGCACAGTGAGGGGTTTCTAGGCAATGTGGGCTGCGAGGGCCCCTCAATGGCCACACCTGCCTGGCAACGCCCAGGCCTGGCCTGGGACATAACAAAGGGCCCATCTCCAGTGACCTGTCCCCTCTCGGGCCTCTGTTCATCCATGACTTCCCAGCGCTGGAGTTGGGCTCTTCTCCTCTCCTTCCGTGATTTTCCCAGTGCCCTGCACCACCTCGGCCCCCTGGACGCGGCCACCATCACAGCCGCACTGAAGATGCCATCTCTGAGCTCCTGTTTGTAGAAAACACACCTTGCCTCTGATTTTTTTTTATACAGAATGATATGCAAGGTAGATTTTAATCAATAAAAGAAAAGCAGTACTAGAGTAATACTTTTTGAATAGGAGTAAAATATATTTAATTGCCTTTGACTTTTTTACTAAGTGGCATCACACTGTCCTGCAGCTTGTGAGTTTCACGCAACCATTTTTTTTTTCTTAAAAAAATCGAGGTAAAATGTACATAGTGACACGCATCCCTCTTAAGAGTACAGATAGGTGCATTTTGACAAATGTCTACACCTGTGCATAAGTACGGCCCTGCTAAAGACTTTGAACATTTCCATCGTCCCAAAGCTCCTTTTCGGGTCCACCTCGGCCCTCCTCCCTCAGCGAGCCCTGCCCGGGTGTCTAGTCCTGAAGATGAGTTTTGGCGGTTCTTGGACGGAGTCGCACCGTCTACACTCTTTGTGTCTGCTTTGTCCACCGTGTGTTTGAGATC
The DNA here is from genome assembly GCF_963924675.1 of Phocoena phocoena. NCBI lineage: Eukaryota > Metazoa > Chordata > Mammalia > Artiodactyla > Phocoenidae > Phocoena > Phocoena phocoena. The sequence continues at coordinate 19,208,221 of NC_089233.1, forward strand.
TAGTCTGGGAAGTGAGTTAAATATCACTCGGGCGGGAGATCGCTGAGCGAAAGCACGCCGAAGTCCGAGTGGACCGCAGGGCCCTGGGCGGCCGCGCGTCGCGAGGCCCGGGGACCGCCTGCGGGCTGGGAATCGGGCGGCCCCCGGGCCGGGGGCGGAGGCCTGGCTGCGCGCCGCACTGGGCCTGGCGCTCCTCGCCGGACCAGACCCCGCGGGCCCGGCGGGCGGCGCCGCTGGAAGTGACGCGACGAGGGCGGGGCCGCGGGCCTGGGGAGCCGCCGCAGCTGCCGCCGCCGCCGCCGCCTCCGCCTCCGCCTCCGCCTCGGCCGCGAAGCGATGTAGGAGCCGCCAGGCCGTCCCCCGTCCCGCCCGGCCTGAGCCCCGTGGGCCGCCGCCGCCGTCGCCATGAAGAAGCAGTTCAACCGCATGAAGCAGCTGGCCAACCAGACCGTGGGCAGGCGAGTGCGCCGCGCCGGGCCGCCCGGGGGTTGCGCGGGCCGGGGGCCGGGGGTCACGGACGGGGGCCGGCCGGCTCCTCCGCGGGCCCGGCCGCTCCGGGCCCGGCCGCCGCCCCGTCCGAGGCCGGCGGGGCTCGGGGCCGGGGGCGGCGCCACGCCGCGGCCTGGCGCCCGGCTCTGGGCCGCCGCCTGGCCCCCGGAGACCGGCGGGGCGGGCCGCGCCTCCCTGCTCCCACCCCTCAGGGTCCCCACTGGCCCGCGAAGCATCGCCCTCCGGGGACTGGACCTGTCCCCTGTCTTTCCCACCAGGAGATCGGGCCGGCCCGGGCCGCCGCCTGCGGCTGAAACTCCGATCAGTGGTGTGTCCGAGGCTGCGGGGCTTGGGGCGGCATTCTCAGCCTTTCCGGGTCGCCCCGCTGCCGCAAAGCCTAGCTTACAAGTGTATGGTGGCAGTAAAGAAGTAAAGGGTCATTAAAGCCCAGCGGATCTGCCTAGTGAGTTTCAGAACGCTCTTTGAGGGAGTTTAGAGGTGGTGCCGTCTCCAGACCAAGGGCGAATATGAACGGGATGGCTTGACATTTAAAAAGTTGGAATTGGGAGAAAAGGATTCTGGAAACGCCTAGTGCCAATTTAAAAGGAAATTACTTTTTTTTTTTTTTTTAAAGTCTTTCTCACTTTGGATTTGGAAGCAGATCCTGCACGATGTTTCTTTGGGATTCCTCGACTGCTTGACAAGCATTGATTCTGTAATGACAGAATAGACCAGAGTTTGTAGATGACCGGGCTGTTGGAACAGGACTGGTTTGTGGTTTTGAGAGCTTCTGGAGGTGATTGTCATGTGCTGTGTTATCTGGGGCGAATATTTCAAGGTCTTCCAGGGCAAGTTAGCTGTATGGTACGGATTTTGCTGTTTATTCTGGGAAGAGATATGAAAGTGGGAATTTTTCACAGCTTTTGCTTCTTCTTTCGGCAGTTGAGTCAAAGGGGGAGTTTGGTTTGGCCGGAGCACGTGGGACACTTCTTTTTTTGTGTGTGTATGAAAATACTTTTACTTCCTCTTGCGTTTTCTAAATTTGCTCCTTACTGTTTCGTTTCCCTCAACTTTCTGCTTAGTTTTGTTGTTTAATTTTTTTGGTACCCCACCCTGTTAGCTTGGTGTGCATTTATCCTATTTCCAGAGTTAATTCCTGTCTAGGCTAAAGCCTAGGTGTGCCTACTTTTCTGTTATTTGTGGGAGAATGATAGAAATAATGCTGAGAGAGAGGAAGGTAGACAGAGTATTAGTGACGGCTAATGTTTCAACCAAGAATCTGTAAATGAATTACAAGATAATTTCTGTGAATTTTCTGCCCCTCTTAGCGTTCTCAGTAACGTGAATTGTGGAATCAGTACTTAGTGAGTATCAAAATGTATTTGTCAGATAGTCATTTTGGCCTGTTTGTACATTGTATCAGGCAAGTGATTTTTTTTTTTTTTTTAAACAAATTTCTGAGGCTTTAAAAGCTACAGAGCAGTTCAGGGAAGCTGTTCAGGGTGTCTCTGGCCCCTGCTTCCTCTGTAGCAGCTACTCTCTTTACACTTTTAAATTCCAGCCATACTTGCCTACTTTCAGTTTCCAGAGGAGGCTGTGCTTTCTTATGTTTTAGCCTCTACCTGGAACTCTGGGAAGCCTCTTTCATCACACCTGCCCTAGGCCACCTCCTGCTCGATCTTCAGGTCTCCTCATAAAGATCTCTGCCTCTAAAAGGCCTTCCCTGATGCTCCAGCATAAATTGGATGTCCCTCCTTGGTGCTTTCATAATTCCACGTAGCACCTGTTTCTGCATAATGTAATTGCCTCTTTACTTGCCAGCGTTCTCCATTAGACTAAACACTTTAAGAGTTTTTGCCCATTCTTCTTTGATTCCCAGGGACTGCTGTGGTTCCTATAACATGGTACATGCTCAGTAAATATTGTTAAACGAATGTAAATCCAGTTCTCACTCGATTGCCCTGGGGGTGTGGGCCCAAGTATGGGAAAATGAGAATTGGATGGAGTAAGTGGTGTGACTCATCCTAGGGCTATAATTCTGGCCCTGACCTTTGACTCTGTTTGAAAAATCTTTATTGCTTGCTGCAGTGGAAGCTGCAGCTATTACAGAGCTATTAAGGGTATGGCAATTATGCACCTAAAGTCAAAACTGTTTTTACTGGGGAACCTGTTGCTTTACTGCTATTGATTTCCTAGAAATATCTGTATTTTTTTTCCCACTTAAGTAATTGCAAAGGACTAGGGAGAGAAAATGGAGGTAGGAGAGAGCCTAGAATTGTTATTGGGCAGAAGCAGAGGGTTGGTGGGCACCAGAATCAGGGTTCTGGTCATATTTGGGTCAAAACAAAGGCTAGAAAGCACACACGCACTAATGAATGAAGTTATTTGTGTGAATGGCTTGCCCATAGTGTGTACTGTCAGTTTGTAGAGTTCTAGGTGGTGTCTTGTGATGAAGTATTCTCTTCGCAAAATGAGGAACTTGTGAGTAACCCCACGGTGAGGTTCCATGGGATGGATATGTGGGAGAATTAGTAATGGCTGGAAGGAGTGAGTTCTCATGATGCAATTTGTTTACAAGGGGTAGATGAGTCTGTTTCAGAAGATGGTTTGTGTCCCATAGGGTCAAGGCTTAAGAGGTGTTCTCCTGATATGGGTGTCCCAAATGAGAGAATGAGGATGGTTCCTTTCATCCCCCTGACTTTTGTTGGTTCATCCATTCAACAGACACTTGTTGGCCCAAACTGTGTGCCAGTGTGTGAGGTATTAAAGAGTCAAAAGTGAATACGACACAGTTTCTGCCTTGAAGGAGCTCAGTAGATTTGTGGAAGAGATAGGCAAGCAAAGAAATAATTATCTACCCTGAGCTCAGTGCTTATAGAAGGATGGCTAGTGCCAGTTCTTATTGGATGGAGAGAGGTAACCAAAAAACAGGAGAAAGTTTGAGTGATGACTTTGTTTCCATCTTCGAGCACTTCTTTCAAATTTCTCTCGTATTGATGAAGTCTCTTTTGATTGTAAGAAAACCCAAATCAAACTGCTATAAGCGAACATGGGAATTTATAGGCTTACATGTGCCCAAAAGGATCCAAAAGGAGTATGGCTGCAGGTTGGTCTGGATCCAGGGCTTCCACTCTTTAGACAAGCTGTGTCCACAAGGAGAACCCCCAGCCCCACCCCCTTCTTCCAGTCTCGTCCCAGAGGGACAGAATAGTTTTCTTCCAGTCACTGTTGCCAAAGACCCAAGATGGACTCTGAGTGCTTCTGACTGGGTCCCATGCTTTTCCCTGGAAATGGGTATGGAGTAAACCCTGTCTGAACAACAGGGACTGAGAGTGGGGGAGCGCTGGCTCCCCAAGGGAAACCGGGGCGCTGGTCAGGAAACAAGAAACATCATGTCGTGTCTTTTGTAGTCTTGCTAAGAAAGATATTTTGTTGTTTGGAAATCCTTGATGCAGATAATCCAGTGGATGCAGGTGGTGATTTTGGGGAGGTGATGCCCTGCATGGAGGAAGCTGTACACAGGGTGAGGAACTTGAGGAAAGTTCAGTTATGAGATCGAAGTGTCCAGGAGAAAAGGAAGCTGAAGGACTAGCCAGGAGAGTTATTACCTAGGTGAGGCTCTGGGAGGGAGTGTCTCATTGGGTGTGGGTTTCTGCCTTGATTGAAGTGCTCCCTGGAGGTTCAAATGCTTTCCCAGATAGTTCGCTTTAGATAAACCAAGGTTACAGACTCAAATGCCTAGAGGGGCCAGACTAGTAAAATAAATGAGTGACCGAGGCCAGGTAAGGGTTGGGAGCGTGCCCGCCCCCCCCCACCATGATCTCACCAAAGGAGCATGTGGGAATATGGCCCCAGAGTGACTCAACCTTTGTAGCTTTCCAGAAAAGCCTGAAATCTGGATTTTAATGAAGGTTAGATGGCATTTAGCGCAAAGGAGACAATCACCATGGTACTGTGCGGGGCTAAACAAAATATATCGGTGACCAGATTTGGCGTGTGGGTCACCAGGTGGCAGTTGCTTGTCTAGAAGGACCTGGAGGTTCAGAATCCCTATGATTATTTTTCTTTTTCTCCCTGTACCTTACCCTGATATTACTGCATTCTCAGTTCTTTGGATTTGTTGAAGAGCTCATTCTTTCCTTTACCTTTAAAAGATTTGATAGTACTAATCATCAACTTCTCTCTAGTTGGTTTAGTTTGCCAAATGCTGTACCTGACCACCTGGCTTGGTTCTCACCTACTGGCAATGATCATTTCTATTCTGGAAAGGGGGAAAATGACTTGCCATGATCGCACAGCTACTAAGTGGCCGAGGCACGACTTGGGTCCAGGGCTTCTGATTCTGGATCCCATGTGCTTCCGACTACAGAATTTGGGCTGCCTTTTCACCAGGGAAGGATTAATGTTTATTAAAAGCTTTTGGTGCTTATTAAGCCGCTGGGCTCAGTACTTTGCATAAATTATCTCACCGCATTCTTGCAGCAGCTCTAAGAGGCAATGTTATTTGTTCCTGATTTAATGATGAGGCAGCCAGAACTCGGAGAGGTCATCAGGCTAGTAAATGACAGAGCTGTGCATTCAAACCCAGGTTTCTGATTCCAAAGCAGCTATAAATCTTCATGTGGGTAACTCTTATGTGAAAAACCTGTTTTTGAGTCGTGAGTGATGCCTTCGTAAAATCCTGAAGGCTGAGAGTCCGATGTTGCTCTAGTCCAGTGGCTCTTACCAAGGTATGGTTTTGCCCCCCCAGGGGACATTTGGCAATGTCCAGAGACATTTTTTGATTGTTGTGACTTGACTGGGGGAGGGGTAGATAGAGGCCAGGGAGGCTTCTGAATATGCTGCAATGCACCTGACAGCCTCACCATCCAGGCTTATCTGGTCCCAAATGCCAAGACTGCTGAGGTTGAGAAACCCTGTTCTAGTCCTTCCAGGGTCTGGATGTCTGAAGTATCAAAACCAAAGCCCCACACTGCTTGCTTGCAGGCCAGAGATGTTTTCTCTTTGGCCTATTCAGTATTTATTTATTTTTTTACAATCATTGGCTCATATTTAAAAATGAGACGTTTTCACATGAAAACCTGGATTTCCAGCTGCTTCTAAAATCTCGGAAGACCTGGCAGTGCCTAGCATCCCTCCCGAGCACCGGCATCGGGAGCTCAGCAGCAGCTGTCCCATCTGGGTGGGGCATGAGCCGTCCAGTCCCTACCTGGCTTGTTTTATTCTGTTACGTTCTTTGCCGACCCTCCCTGAAGGGCACAGGTATCTAATGACCTTCTACTCCAGGCAGGCAGCACTAATTCTCAAGGTGAGTCAAATACCCCTTACCCCCGCACACCCCAGAGCAGTCCTCTGGTGCCACATTGAATCCATCTTGTCTCTCTTCCATGAGACAGCCCTTCCTATGTTTGACAGTACAGACCGTATCCTTACTTTTGCCAGCATCACATTCTACATCCCTTGCCTACTCTGCTGCCTCATTTTACTCACACTGATTTCCTCTGAACAGTAATTCTGAGAAAGGGGAGGTAGCTGTGCTCTGCTTCAGTCTGAGTGGATTCCATCCAGTCTCTGCGTAGAGTGGGGGTGGAAAGGAGTCTGGTGTCTTTGCAGCTTCTTCTGAATCTGATCTTCTGTGGCCTTGTTATGTACTTTACATATGGTGAAATCCTAGAATAGCAAACAGGTTATTTATAGGTGAGTGAAAACCCATTGTTCACTGAAAAAAAAAAACCCTAAAAGGATTTGGTCATAAGCATCATTTTCACATATCATACGGAGTATGTGAACGCAGCATGTTATTCTAATATGGAATTACCTTGGTGCCAGTGATTGCCAGTGTGTGCACGGCAGGACCCCCTCCCCCGCCCCAGGAATCAGCACTGGGGTATAGGGTCCTAGAGTCAGCATGTGCTCTACGTGTTCTTATCAGACTGTGATGGTTTTGCTTACATCATTCTATTTCTGTTTCTCAAATGTAGGTAGATGCCATTATAATTAATCCGGTATAAATCCATTTAAAAATATTATTACACTTCTATCTGCTTTGTGTATTGTTTTCTTAAACGTAGATAGTAAAAGTATAATAGGCCCATGGTCCTTTATCCAAAATCCCTGGGATCAGATGAGTTTCAGAACTCAGAATTCTTCAGATTTTAAAGAAAAGTAGGTACTTCCCTGGTGGCACAGTGGTTAAGAATCCACCTGCCAATGCAGGGGCCACGGGTTCGAGCCCTGGTCTGGGAAGATCCCACATGCCACGGAGCAACTAAGCCCGTGTGCCACGACTACTGAGCCTGCGCTCTAGAGCCCACGAGCCACAACTACTGAAGCCCGCGAGCCACGACTACTGAAGCCCGCGCACCTAGAGCCCATGCTCCGCAACAAGAGAAGCCACCACAATGAGAAGCCTGTGCACCGCAACAAAGAGTAGCCCCTGCTCACCAGAACTAGAGAAAGCCCGTGCCCAGCAGTGAAGACCCAATGCAGCCATAAATAAATAAAATAAAATAAATAATTAAAAAGAAAAGAAAAGTAGTAATGCACATACGCTGTTATGTAATATCTCCAGTAGGGTCTGGGGCAGCAGCCTGTAATCATCATACATGTTATTATTTCCATAGCAAAATATATGAATGTATTTCACACTAAATGGAATCCTTAAAGATTAAAAATAGCTTCATGTTAGCTTAGGTCAAGTTATGTTGCCAAATGAGCTACAAAAAAACTTTTTTTTTTTAGATTTCAAAGTAATGGATAAGGGATTATGGACCTGTAATGTTCCTGGTGAGAGAGTCTGAACTTTTGCTTTACATAATGTCTCCCATATTGCAAAAAGTTGCAAACCACAGTCATACTTTGTAAGCAGGGGTCGCAAATCCAAGTGCCAGGGCAATTAAAAGTAATAAGTGGGCTTCCCTGGTGGCGCAGTGGTTGAGAGTCCGCCTGCCGATGCAGGGCACACGGGTTCGTGCCCCGGTCCGGGAAGATCCCACATGCCGCGGAGCGGCTGGGCCCGTGAGCCATGGCCGCTGAGCCTGCGCATCCGGAGCCTGTGCTCTGCAACAGGAGAGGCCACAACAGTGAGAGGCCCACGTACTGCAAAAAAAAAAAAGTAATAAGTGAAGTAGGAGATAGGTTCAAGGCAATAGGGGATGATGAGGACTGCAGTGAATTAGTGAGTACATGTTCATTTAAAGGGGAGAGTTGCTCTCAGCTCCAGCCAGTTGTTGCCATGGTGAAATGTGTGTAGTATAGTCACATCTCCTTATTTCTAATGATATTCCAGAATGCTGATTTCTTGATGTTTAATGTTGGCAACTAAAAAAAAAGAAAAACAACACTGCGTAGGCCAAAGAAAATGTATCTTCAAGCTTTATCTGGTCTTGGGCTGCCTGCTTTGATCTCTAGTTTAGAGACTAATTCTTATGGTATGAAAGTTGGACAGTGGTGTTTTGGTAATGAACTTCTTCACTTCTTCTTAAGTTGGAGACCAAACATTTGTTCTGTCATCATTCATCATACTTAATGCACATGTTATATATGTTTTGAGTGTAAAATTCATAATAAAAGTGAAACATTAAGAAGTTGATAGACATTTTATTTTAGAATTGCCTTACTTTCCAGCCAGTGGGAAGTTTTCTTTTTCATCTATGAATCTGAAACTTTAAAGTTATTAATCTTGGGAAAGGGGATGAAAGCCCTAAGTTAAAACAGGAGCCTCTTTTTAAGTTAAGGGGGTTAATGGAGATTAGGCCATAATGCCTCTACCGTTCCAGGACTGTAGTGACCCGAAGACATTGCCCATCTGCCCTTGTATTCGGACAAGGAAGTGCCCTTCATGTCCTCTCTTCTGAGGCCATTCCGCCTGGGTGATCTCAGCCCCATAACTGCCACCACCTGGCTGATGACTCAGTTTTATTCCTCTGGCCCTGGCATCTCTTCATCTCTAGATTGAACGTCTCCACTTAAATGTCCTGCTAACACCAAACTCATGAACTTCATCCTGAAATTGGCCTCCTTTCTCTGGATCCCCTAGTCTATGCGCTGGCAAACTTTGGCCTGCAGGCCAAATCCTCTCCACCTCCTGCTTTGTAAAAAAGGTTTATTGGAATGTAGCCATGGGCTGATGCAGCAGAACTAAGTAGTTTTAACAGTGCCTTCTAACAAGATAGCGCTATCATTTCACTTGCAGCACAGCACGTAATGTCGCATGGCAACGCATGTCACTGCGCGACATGATGAATGCCATGCCTCACCGTCACCCTAGTAGCACTAGACATTGTCTTTTTAAAATTTGCTACTTACTTTAATTTTTTCCACTAAGGATGAAATGACCATTGTCCCTATATTCATATTTCCTTATATGTTCAAGTTTTCTGTATGTCATTTGTTTATTTAATTGCCATGGAATTAATGTTCAGTTGTCAATTTCACCGTTCAGTTACCAGTTCAGCTCAACTGATGTCTATTGAGAACCTGTCAAATGCTAGGGTCTGGGGTTAAAAACATAACCGGTTCCTAGGAACTTGAGTGGAAAGATGGACATACAAGCAGATAATTTGAATATAGTCAAATGTACCTGTTCTAACATTTCAGGTGTTAATAATGAAATGTTAATGCCATATCTTGATTTATTCATATATTTTAATATAAACAAGTTGATATTCTTATTCTCAGATACATTACTTAATGAAAGCAGTTATGGAATCTTGAGAGAGCATGTCTATGACTAGGTGCAGATTTGATATGTTTCAGAAGATAAAGCAGACTCTGTTGAAAATCTAACCCTGTGATTTGTATAAGAAACTGCTTTTGAGTAGGTAGAGCCTATTTGTAGCAAATGATGTGAAAACAATATTCAGTTCACCTCAGCCCTCCAGGTTGTAAGACTTGTTTCCTGTGTCCTAATATTTCACATTAATTATGGCTTATTGATTATTTGCATAGGCCACTTCCTTTTAATTAGTCTTAAGATGTTTCTCTTCCTCTCCTTTCCCTCGGTTCTTTTTTAGGTGTCTTATCAGAGATACCTTTTGGTCTAGCAGTCAATTTGATCTCCCCTTTAATGTTTCATTAGCATTTCTTCTATGGTTTCTCGGTGTTCTTCCACATGGGTTAGCCAAGTTTAGGCCTCCTAAAGAGTTTAAATGATAAATTGTAGACTAAGTAAACAGGTGCTCAAATGAATACAAATATTTAAATATATAAATGTTCAGAACTGACAGAAATTCTTGTATGCAACTACCAGCTACCTGTCACCTATCAGCGTGAACATTTACACATCTACCAGCTTGGATTTCATGTGGTCATTGGATACTTTCAGATGCATGGGCTGGAGTGGCCACTTAAACCCATGCCCAGCTGTACCTTGGGGAGATACACCAGAGTATTTCTACTTCACTAGCTACAGTTAGTGCTAGGATAGATGGAGCATGGACTCAGGCATGGGGGCTCTGAGATATGCTTTGGGCTCAGTGAAGGCACCTCTGACATGTGACACTTTAGCAATCTCGATAACAGGCAGGAAGGGATGACAAGTGATTAAGAATTCCAAGAGGGAAGAAAAATTCTTAGGGAAAACCTAAAACCCTGAAAATTTATTCTTTAACTTAATATTTTTTTGTCTATAAAATGGAAAAAGACAGCTATATCTGACTATTAACAGTGGAAAAACTCTATCCAGCTCTTATTTTCGAATTAGATTTTGAAAGGTTATTAGGTAGTGAAAAGTTGTGTGTAGATCCACATGTTCTCAAGTCCAGAATGACTGTGGTATTTAAATTCACAAACCCCTGGATGCATTTCGATCCAATTGGAGGAGCAAGTTGGTTCCTCAAAGCTTTAAGAAGTCTTAAAACCAGTATATTCAATTTTCTTTGCCTCGTGTAGCAAAGATGGCCATCTTCCCCCCATAGACAATTTTGCTGTACATTGAAAGTCTATTGAGTCATCATATTTAACAGTGTAACTTTTAGTTTCTTTAATTTTCATTATACTTGTTCATCCCCTCTTATAACCTTTTCAGTAATCTCACTGCTTTTGCATTTATGGACATGCTAGGATTAATAATAATCCCCAAACAATCCCAAGGTGGCAGGACTAAAATACATGATCACCCATGACCATGAACACCAACCTTTTGGAGTCGGGCAGTATTGATTGGCTTTTGTTCTCCTCTGTGGAAGACCAACATTAGAAAGGCTTCTGTTCCAGTTTTGGGGGGATCATGGTTTGAGGACTACTGCAGTGGAACTGGGGAGCCCTTACATGCAGAATGTTGAAAAAATTAAGTGGGTGCTTTAGGAAGACAAGTCTGGCAGCAGGTGGAGTTAGGATTGCAGAAGAAGGAAAAGAGGAGAAGGTGAAAGGAGACTAGCTAGGAAACTATGGCCACAGGCTGAGAGAGGTGATGGCAGCCAGAACTAAGACAAGGGCATTTTAGGTTGACTTGAAAACATACTTAACACCATGATGTTTGTGGTGAAGAAAAAAGGTGTATGATTAGGTGTTATTTACAGAAATAGGTAACACCATGATTCTTCACTTTTCCATTGTTTTATAATGCTTCTCTTTTTTTAAGCATATAATTCATATACTTTTTTAGCTGGGCTTTCTATTCCATTGATTTATGGCTTTAGTGTGTGTGTATGTATGTGCACACCAGTACCACACCGTTTTACTAACTGTTGATCTGTAATGTGTTTTAAATCTGGTAGAGCTGGTTCCCTTCAGCTCTTCTTTTTCAGTTATTCTTTCCTGTTTCTGTCAAAAAATGAATTTTGGTGTCACTTCTTTTCTAGTTCCTAGAAGAATTCATTTAGGATTTCGATTAATTTGGAGCTCACTTATCCAGGTAATATTTATTGGGTGCCTGCTATGGGCTAGGTCCTGAGGATACAGAAATAACTAAAACCGAGGAACTATGGTCTAGTAAACCTGTGAACTAGACCCTGGGGAGAATTGGTATCTTTACAGTATGAGTGTGGCACATCTCTTGATAGACACAAAGCTTTTATGTGTTTCCTAAATATTTTGCTGCTGTTGTTCTTGTTGAGAATAGTGCCTAATTAGTGTAATTGGTAAACATGGGTGATACTGATGTTTGTATATACTTGTTTACTTTACAACTTCTTTAGCTACAATTGATAATTTTGTTACTTCTTTGACTTTTCTGTATACAATATTATCTGTGTTATGTTTCAATTCTTTTGCTATTATTTATTTCAATGATTTCTTTTTCTTTCCTTATTTAATTGGTTAGACTCTCCAAAATAATGTTTAGCCTTATAATTGTTTATAGCAATATTGTATAAAGGGCATGTGATTGCACCCCTATTGGGCATTCCAGAAACATGATAAGGAATGCTTAAATCCTGCTAAAATGCAAATGTCTTCATCTGAATGTTACCCAGAGGAAACCAGCCAGCATTTGCCCTCTCTTTTTTGAGCTGCATACCTTTTAGTATGTCTGATGAGCCTTTATTCTGTGTCTTAGTCATAAGATTGGCAGGTGATCTTAAGGGCAGAATGCTGACTTGTAGTGGTCCAACTGTATGGAGGAAACAATTGCCATACACTTAGGCTGAGGAAGGACTTGGAAGAAAAAGTTGAGAAATGGTGAGAGGAGTTTCAATGGAGCATATGTGACTTGTCAAGTGGTCAGCAGGTCACAGGGTGATGGACTTAATTGTAGTCTCTGAATATTAGAGCAGTCTTTAGGAATAGAAACCTTGCTACCCGCAGATTTTGATGGAGATTCTAACAGTCCTCTCCCCAGAAAAAAATCTCCGCAAACACATACTTGCATATAACTTCATGGACTTCACAGACATCCTCAAGCCCATGGATTAAAGAAAACCTATCTATATGGTCTGCGGCTCAAGAAGCCTACTGGTTATTGGAGAGATGCTGGGCTGCAGTTCCTGGGCTGTGAACTGGTCTTAATGTACAGATGGGTCCCTCACATGTCTGTCTGTGTGTGTTGTTCTGCTAGTCTCCAAAATATACCACTCAAGGTCTCTCAGGGAGTCTTCCCCACAAAAAAACAGAAATCTGGTTCTCTTAATGATGAGATGTGGTGAGCACATCAAATTACTTTCCCTTAATATAAATCAGCTTGTTGGGCAGTTTGTTAATTTAGTTATGTTTTCAAAACTTTTAGATGAGGGCTTAAGGAAACTAACATTGCTTTAGGGCAGTTGGGGTATAGTAAGAGGTATGCTGGACTCCAGTCTGAGGGAGATCCCGTCTATGCTGTTCACTAGCTCTCTTTCTCTGACCTTTGCCAAATCAGCTTCCCTGCTGTGTCGTCCGCCCAAGAGCAAGCCCTGGTATGTTTAGGAAGTTGGCAGGTGATAAGGACAGTAAGGAAACAGTATGAGACAATAGGTTAGTATTAGGAAAAATAGTCAGGTGAGATTTCACCTCACCACTATATGCCAAGGTAAATTACAAACAGGTTAAGAGTTTCATGTAAAAAAGCCATAAAATAAATACAAGGAAATGTGGAAATTACTTCATGCTCTGGCTTACAAATGCAGAGAACGAACAATAAAAGATAACCTATAGATTTAACCACATAATAACTAAAATTCTGTCATAGATCGTCATTAAAATTATGACAAATGATTAACTGGAAAAAATTGAGAGCAGCCACAACAGAGGGTTAATATCCTTAATGTATAAAGCTTTCTTATTGATCACTTTAAAGAACTCTTCTGTCATAAGCAAATCCCATGAACAGAAAGTCACAGGTGAAATACAGATGACCAGTAAATATGTGACTCTTTTTAAAATTACAAGGAATCAAAGAAGCACAAAGCTTCTAGACTCCATTTTTTATTTACCAAATTGGCAAAGTTGAAACTAATCCTGTGTTCCTGCCTTGGTAGAGGTGAGGAAGCCTGTGTCATGCATTGCTGGTGGAAATGCAAAGTGGCTTTCTTTTCCAGAAAGAAGTTTGCCATTGTGTTTTAAGACCAACTTCAGTGTCGCGGAGGAGGGATAAACTGGGAGTCTGGGATTGACGTATACACAGTACTATATTTAAGATAGATAAGCAACAAGGACCTACTGTATAGCACAGGGAACTCTGCTCAATATTCTGTAATAACAAAATGGGGAAAGAATTTGAAAAAGAATAGATGTACGTATAAGTATAACTGAATCACTGCTGTACACCTGAAACTGACACAACATTGTAAGTCAACTATAGTCCAATATAAAATAAAGATTAAAAAAAAAAAGGAACCACTTCAAAAGTCTTAGCCCTAATTCTCTGTCCACCACCTGACTGCAGTCTATTGCTCTCAGATTTCTCTCCCATCCAGTTCCTCCTGCCCTGGATGAAGTCCCCTTCGTCCTCTGACTTAAGTCAAAAAAGCCTCTCTCTATGACATCACTTTCGGCACTCTGTCCAGCTGGCCTTTTCTTTTCACCTATTCTGCAGAATATGAGCCTGACTCCTTTATCTTCTTGGCATCTTCACTCTGATACCTGGGATGCAGGGTGTGACCTAGAAAGATCATCCAATTATGCAAGTTAGGACTGCCAAAAGTTTATGGCCTCCAAGCTCAGCTGGGCTTTTAATACTGCATTCCAGTCCTTGGCTGAGTTTCCCATCCCATTTTCCAAAGTGCCTTCGCCAGACTTTTACTTTTCTCAAACCCACTCCACCCTGCTCCAGACACACCCACTCTCCTCAGATGACATGCCTCCTAATTTCCAGAGAAAACTGGACGCTGCCCCCAGTTCTCGGTCCCTGATGCTCAAGCACATCGTCTTCGTGCTCATCCTTGCTGCCCCTCTGTCTCCTTCAAGGGGGCTTTTCCTTCACACTGGTCTTCCTCTGTCTGCTCTGCATTTTCAGCCTCACTCTCTCCACTGGCTCTTTCTTCTCAGCTGCTAACTGTGCTCAGGTTTTTCTGAGAAAGCTTTGCCTCTGCCTCTCCCATCTCCGCCCTGCACCTTGGCTTCCAGTAACCGTTCTCATACTTTCCTGTCCTCTCTGCCACTGTTTGCATTTTTAACCAGTCACTCTACCTTGCTTCACTGCCAGCTTCTCTGCCCTCCCAGGGGACTCCTCTTCTGTTCCCTGCTTTGGCTCCTCTTCCATTGTGTGCACAAGTCTTCTGTCCTCAGCCTCCATCTTCCCTGCAGGATCTGCATTCCAAGTGAACTCCCCCAAATCCATGTTTGCTGCTCCTCTTTACAGGATGCTCTGAATTTCCCATCCAGACGCCTCTTCTGTGCTTCAGAACCGTACATCAAAAGACACAAAGGATGGTTCCACCTGAGCATTCAACAGACCCATTAAACTCAGCGTTTCTGGAGCTGCCCCCATTGACCTGACCTTCGGATCCTCCCAAATCTCTTCTCTAGGTGAAGAGCTTTATTATCCAGTGAGTCACTCAAGATAGAAACCTGGCAATCATTCCTTCTCGCTTCCTCCCCACACCATGTCACCAAGTCCTGGTCACTGTACCTCTGTAAAAGCTCCCCGTCCCCTCCTCTGCTTGCCCACTGCTTTCTCACTTGGTGGCCAGACCCCCATCTTTCCTCACTTGGATCTCATATATTTGGGTCTCCTAATGTTCTCCTCACCCTCCAGTATGTCTTCTCCCTCAGGCGTGTTCCACGTGGTTGCCAGAAAGATCCTTCCAAAGAAAACTCATTGTGATAATGACAGCTTACATGTATCTGAATTCTTACCGTATGCCGGGCACTGTTTCAAGTGCTAGTCATATACCGGCTCATTGAATACCCAGCAAAATTAGTACCGTATTATTCCCTTTAACAGGTGCAAAAACAGAGGCACAGAGAGATTCAATAACTTGTCTGAGGTCTGAGGTCACAGAGCTAGTAAGTCTGTCTCCAGAGTCTATACTCTTAACTACCTATGACAAAACAACAACAGAAACCATTTGGGGGGCTTTCTAGGAATGAGCACCTTGCATATATTATCTCTTTCAATCCTTTCAAGTCTCCAAGTTAGAAACTCAGTATCTCCATTTTTACAGACGAGGAAATAGAGGCCCAGAGATGTGAAGTAACCTCATAGTTACACAACTTTTAGATGGTGGAGAGGGCTTCTTTTTTTTTAAATAAATTTTATTTATTTATTTATTTGTTTATTTTTAAATTTAGTTTTATTTTTGGCTGCGTTGGGTCTTTGTTGCTGTGCACGGGCCTTCTCTGGTTGCGGCGAGCGGGGGCTACTCTTCGCTGCGGTGCGCGGGCTTCTCATTGTGGTGGCTTCTCTTACTGTGGATCATGGGCTCTAAGTGCGTGGGCTTCAGTAGTTATGGCACGTGGGCTTCAGTAGTTGTGGCACATGGGCTCGGTAGTTGTGGCTCACGGGCTCTAGAGCGCAGGCTCAGTAGTTGTGGCACACGGGCTTAGTTGCTCCACGGCACGTGGGATCCTCCTGGACCAGGGCTGGAACCCATGTCCCCTGCATTGGCAGGCGGATTCCCAACCACTGTGCCACCAGGGAAGCCCAGGGTGGAGAGGGCTTTGAGCCCCAGCAAACTTGGTCCAGGCTGTCACCCTAAACCACCTCATCAACGCACAAGGGCCGGGCGGGGGGTACCTTCTGGACTCCCAATTTTATGCACATTTTTCTGTTCTACTTTCAGAATTGTAGGTGGCAGATGTGATATGCATGTATGAGGTGGTCTCACTAATAAGAGTATTTGTGGTGATAAGAAAAGACCAGCTTCCTGTTTGAATGATATCCAGATATGATGAAATGTCACACTTGCCCAGTAATGCCGTAGAAATTCCTATGCTTGTTTAAAATTCTCCATTCCGACTGCTCCCTCTCTGCCTTTTTATCCACTGATTTTGTAATTGGGAATTTTTATAAACTCTTAGGGACACAACTGTCATAATAACATGTGACAGCACAATGGATTGAACGATCGTCTCCACTAGTAGCTTCCTGAAATTATCCATGGGAGGGAAATTCTCTGCTGAGGAGAGGAACTTAAGATATTACGGGAGACAGTTTAGTTTAAGACGATTGGCTGAACACGTTATTTATTTCTTCTCTCCCATTAAAATCCACTGAAATGTTAGAAGATATTTTTTTAAAAAAACCTTTTGGAAATTAAAAAAGAAGGCACTGAAAGCCATTCAGAAAAAGTCCCAGGTGACTTATTGAGTAGTAAGTAGCTCTACAGATGACTAAAGCAAGTGCAGTTTTATTTGTTCATTTGTTGTCTAAGGCAGGACAATAGTATGTAAAAAAAAGTCCTCAGAAAAGATATTGTATCCACTAAAAAAGAAAAGAAGACTACTAACAGAAAGATACAGCGTTCTTGGAAGTTAAAAAATATACTACTCTCACCAATTCATAAAAAGCCTCAAGGGACTAAAGAAATAGTCTTTAGAAAAAAAGTAAAGCAAGTTTCTATGTTCTTTCATTTTCCAGGACACAGGACTCCCCCAAATTTACATCAACAGGAAGAGCACTAATGAAACAAAAAAGAGTTATTTACTAGGTCATTACAGAATTGGACGAGCATCCTTCCTCTTCCTTCAAACTTCCGTCCCATTAATATGAATAAATTATATTGATCTTCACACAGAAAGACTGCCACCTTTTTGCCTTTCTGACAACCATGAAGATTCTTTCCGTTAACTATATGGTTCTTAACTGGGGGCAGTTTTGCCCCCCACCACCCCGACATATGGCAGTATACCAAATGGTTACTTGGTTGTCACCACTGGGATAAGGGGGACGCAATGCCACTGGCTTCTAAGCTGTAGGAGCCAGGGCCACTGTTAACTTTCCACAATGCCCAGGACAGCACCCCCAGCAAGAAGGAGTTATCCAGACCAAAATGTCAGTGGTGCCAAGGTTGAGAAATCATTAACTCTAAATTGCCTATAGCACACTTGTAGCCAAAACTTTTACTTTATCTCCCACGACTCCAGAGACATAAGAAGTTAAAATCTGAAAGCTGGCAGTCTTTATGTTAAACTATCCTAATACTTTACTAGAAAGTAGATGAAATCTCTAACATTTCCCTGTGCCTAATCTGCCTGCACCGTGAAACTAGGGTGTGACATTAAGTTTGACATTTAGCCTGGGGCAAAAATCTCCATAGTTAGAGCCTCTCTGCCACTCTGTCATTATCAGTCTGTCTGGTTCTCTTTCCCAGGGAGTTTGGGTGCAGCCTCACCGTGCCTCTCTGACTGTGGCTGCAGAGAGCCATGACTAATCGGAGTTGGCATGGGAAGGAAGAGCTCAGAGCTTTCCCCACCCCAGACTGGATCAGCAGAGATGTCTTGTGCCTAAGTTCTCTCCATCTCCCCTTATCCTCCCCACTGCAATACTGTAGTGATGTCTTCAGAAAATGAAATCTTTTTAACCTTTGTATCTCTAAAAATGTCTATTTGCCTTCATCTTTAAGGAATATTTTCTTTGATGTAGAATCATTGGTTAACGGTTTTTTCTCTTACCACTTTAAAGATGTTATTCCATTGTCATCTGGTTCTAATGTTTCCTATTACAAGTCAGCCATCATTCTTATTGTTGCTTTCCTGTATGTGAAGTGCTGTGCTTTTTTTTTTAGATTTGAAAGCCTCTCACTCTTGTCCCTTCTCTCTCTCTCTCTCTCTCTCTCTCTCTCTCTCTATCTATCTCTCTTTTTCTTTTAACTTTTTATTGGGATATAGTTGTTTTACAATGTTGCATTAGTTTCTGCTGTACAGCGAGTGAAGTGGAGTTCCCTGTGCTATACAGCAGGTTTTCATTAGTTATCTGTTTTATATATATTATTTTATATATGTCAATCCCAATCTCCCAATTCATTCCACCACCCCCCTTCCCCCTTGGTGTCCATACGTTTGTTCTCTACATCTCTGTCTCTATTTCTGCCTTGCAAACTGGTTCATCTGTACCATTTTCTAGATTCCACATATATGCGTTAATATACGATATTTGTTTTTCTCTTTCTGACTTCACTCTGTATGACAGCCTCTAGGTCCATCTACTTCTCTACAAATGACCCAATTTCGTTCCTTTTTATGGCTGAGTAATATTCCATTGTATGTATGCACCATATCTTCTTTATCCATTCGTCTGTCGATGGGCATTTAGGTTGCTTCCATGACCTGGCTATTGTAAATAATGCTGCAGTGAACATTGGCGACCTTGATCTTTTTAGATATGTTTTTCTTTATGTTTATCCTGCTTAGAGTTCTCTGAGCTTGGATCAGTGGTTTGATATTGTTCAGTAAATTCGGAAACTTCTCAGCCATTGTTTGTTCGGTATTTCTTCTGTCCTATGTTCTTTCTTTTTTCCCTCAAGCGCTCTAATTACATATGTGAAACACTGATATTGTCCCATAGATCTCAGATACTTTGTATCTTAGCTTGGGTAATTTGTTTCAATTTCCAGATCTCTGCTGAAATCCCTCATCTACTCATGCGTTCTGTCCATCTTTTCCACTAGCTCCTTTAATGTATTTATCATAGTTGTTCTAAAGTCCCTGCAAGATAATTCCAACATCTTGGCTGTCTTTGGATCTAGTTCTGTTGACTGTATTCCATCTTGATAATGCATACTTTGTTTCTTTCCTGTGGTAAGTTTTGATGTGTCAAAACTGAGAATGTGTGCCTCTTCTGTCAGGCCATTCATATGAGGACTCAAGTCAGTCTAGTCTGTTGCTGTGTGACTCCAGGCTTTGTTGTTGCTTTTGATACACTCAGCTCACCACTGACTTCAACTTATTTGAAGGTGGGATGAAAATTTTCCCTCTGGCAGAGCTTGTCTAGCTCAATTTTCTTGCTTATCCCCAAGTTTAGTAGGACTTGTGTGCCTACATCAAGAGAGCTTTTCTCAGCTCTCCTGCCCCTCCCTGTGGTTGAGGACCACTGCCTGATACTCATGTTATGGCCCAAAGTCCTGCAGGTTTCTCTGCTTTCCCCTGCCCTTGAGCAGGCTCTGCATACCTGTGCCTTGGGTGGCTTCAGGGGGGATGTGCCCGCTCTCCCGCTGCCTCCCTCAGAGGTGGACTGCCACCACCTCCCACTCTGTGTGAGGCCCAGAGTACCAGAAGGTTTCTCTGGTTCTCCTGCTTTGCCCTCGGACTTCAGCAGGCCCCTGCACCTGAGCTAAGGTGGGCTCTCCCCCAGCTCTATCACCTTGTGTCCATTCCTCTCATCCCCTGTCTCTTAACCTCACTGCCTTAATGTCCTCTTCTCTATCTAACACCTGTGCTTTGAACTCCAATTCATCTATTAGGCCTCAAAAGCCATTGCTAGTTTCAGAAAACTTTTCTGGTATCTTCAGTCTGCATTAGATGCCCTCCCATTGCTCTGTAACCATTGGTAAGTTAATTAACTTCTCTGTTCCTAGGTTTCTCATCTGTAAGATGTATATAATCATAGTATTGCTCTCATCATTATCTTGAGGATTAAATGAGTTAATACTTGTAAAGCACCTGGAAACAAGACGTTAAGAACAGGATCTCTGGAATGAAATTGCCCAGATTCAGAACCTATCTATGAAACCTTGGGCAAATCACTTCTCTGTTCATCTGTTTCCTCATCTGTAACATGGAGATGATACTCCTTACCCCACAGAGTTATTGTTGTACTTTTAAGAAATTAATTCATTCTTTTTTTTTTTTGCTGTGCTGTGCGGCATGAGGCATCTTAGTTCCCTGACCAGGGGTTGAACCCGTGCCACCTGCATTGGAAGCTCGAAGTCCTAACCACTGGACCACCAGGGAAGTCCCTTTAAGGAATTAATTTTTTTTTTTTTTTTTTTTTTTGTGGTATGCGGGCCTCTCACTGTTGTGGCCTCTCCCGTTGCAGAGCACAGGCTCCAGATGTGCAGGCTCAGCGGCCATGGCTCACGGGCCCAGCCGCTCTGCGGCATGTGGGATCTTCCCGGACCGGGGCATGAACCTGTGTCCCCTGCATCGGCAGGTGGACTCTCGACCACTGCGCCACCAGGGAAGCCCAGGAATTAATTCTCAAAAGCACCTAGAACAGTGCTAAAGCACATGGTACAAGCTCAATAAATGTTAACTGTGGTGACGAGTGCCCTGTGCTCCCCCGTCAGAGCATTCACTGCACTGGAGGTAATCGTTTATTTTCCTCGATAGTCCTCGAGCTTGTCAGGGCAGGGGCTGTATCTCTTACTCATAATGGCTCATGGAAGGGAACCCAACAAATATTTGTTCAATGACTAACCACATGGAAAGGTTAGTGGCAAAGTATGCATGACGGCAGTCTGCAGTTGAACTCAGCGATGGGCTGCAAGCTCCACTCAATTAACATTTCATTTCAGTACAAGCCTTTTGAGTAAAAGCCTCATTTGAAAAAATCCATTTTTTATTTCGAGTCATCCACAGCATCCTTTCATCCGTCAGGCTGTAGTGTTGGAACACTCTTGCCTTTGACCTTCAGAAAAGGGCAAGTGAAGATTGATGGTGTTCTCCACCCAGAATCTATCTGTCATCCCTCAAATGCAGCTTCACCCCAGTTTTCCAGGTGAATGTTTTTTCCCTTCATTTTGTGCATCACGCTAATCATGGAACTTTCTGGGCTACATCTGTGATGCATATTCCTTGTAGAAACCTAGCGGGTCCACACTTATCCAAATTCTCAGTATTATATGCCTTTAAAAAAATGGATTGTTGTTTATGGAGATGCATTCCTCTATTTGCATTTTGAAGGTTTCAAAATATTCTCTCATTTGCTGTTTTATTGTGGTCTTTTAAAAATTGTGGGAGATTGTTGATTCAGGTATAAATAAAGTGAGATACAGGAAGGTCAAGAGTGTGTTTTTAGATCATTTGGTTAGTTTGTGGTGCAGCTAGGACCAGCATCTAGCATGAAAATTAATTCAGAGAGACTCAACTTTGGTTAATGATCTTGAAACTGCTCTCTTCTGAGGGTCCAAAGGCTTTTGTTTCATTATGTAATTTATTTAATGGGTGTTTGCCTCAGTTTCTACATCCATGAAATAGGGATAATAAAAATTACCCCATAAGGTACATGTAATATAAGCAAATGAAATAATATATGTGAAAGTGCTTTCATTTTTTTTTAAAAAAGAAGAAATAAATACAAAGTCTTACTTAAGTTTTAATTTAATTTAGTTTTGGAAATCTGGCGATTTAAGTTGGTTATGATCCATGAATTTTAGTTTCTGTGTTTGATTTATTTCTTGACCAGAGAGAGCTCCATATTTTATAAATTTTTCTTGAACTTTAAAAAGTGTTTTTCATGTTGTTAGTTGATAGTCAGTGATTCTGCCCTACTATTTCTGTTAAAATAGCAGCATGTCTTTGGCCAGGATAGGACGGTGAGGGCTGGGAATCTGTGTTCTTGTCCGTCTCCCGAATAACTGCAGAGGCCCTCCAGGTGTTCTCCTACCTCCATTCTGCACCCTGCTGTCAGAGTTGTCGTTCTAAAATCCAAATCTGGGTTTCGCCTTGCCACTCCATTGCTGAGAAACCATCAGTGGCTCCCCATTGCCCCCTACTTCCTTAGCAGGCAAAGCCTTTGTTTCAGCCAGGTCCCCTCACCCCGTGCTTTGTGCCCTAGTGTAGGACCGTCTCCAGACCGCTTTCCCCCACTCTCACTGGATGCTCTGTCTTATCTGAGATCTGCCTGGACGGCTTCCCCGTGAAGCCTCTCCCTGCCACGCAATCCATTACTCTTCTCTCTGTGCTCCCACAACTCTGAACAAACGTGTTTACGTTTCTGTCTTTCCCATCAGCTCCCCAAGGGTGAAGACTGTGGTTCGTTTCTCTCCTTTTTTTCCTCCCCAGTTCTTGACGTTTAGAGGGTGCTGCGTGAACACGGGCTGAATGAATGAAGACCTAAAGTACTTGCAGCAAGTCCGCTCTCAGGTGGTTTCTCTCTGGAGAGTTCTTTGGCCCCTCTGTGAACATGCCCCTGAGGGCCACTGGTGCTGGCATTTTTACAGCCTCATTACCGTCCGTTGTGAGGCTCAGCAGCTTGAGACGTTGATCCTTGGGTGAAGGATTTTGCTAACTCACCACATACTTGGTCTCTAAGTTTCTGTGTACTGTGTGCCTGTGCTTCTCTTTGGTGGCTTCCAGCCCACACAGCATTATCACAACCAACCCTTTGTTTTAATTGACAAGCCTGCCCTGCTCCTGCTGTATAAGTGTGACATAGCTTTTTGTCTTTGTGTGGTCTGGGCTCAGCCATGACTTCTTCCAGGAGAAGCTACAATAGCTTGATGACTGCAGAAGGGTTTTTCTTAGATAAGACTTACTGGTCTGGATTTATCTGCAGGTGGTTGTTATTTGCTGTAATTCTCAGAAGGGCTAACACTCCATGAACCCTCACTAGGCGCCAGGGAGCAGGTTTATGAGAGAGATAAGTGAAATGGGATAAATGGCATTACTGTATAACCAGTAAAATGGTGGTATTATTGTTATTATTATTCCCATTTTACAGTGGAGGGAGTGGAGCCTCCCGTTTGCAACTTGCCAGGCGACAGCGCTGGGATTCAAAGTCAGGTCTGTCTGAGTCCAGAGCCCTGACTCTCAGCTCCTATCATGCATGTTCTGTCTCCTTATCCTTTGCCTAAAACGAAACTTAGAATCTGCTATCCCTCAGCTTACTCTGCCCGAGAAGGCAAGAGAGTAAAGTCACTTGTGAGTCATGCCTATCAGACCACATCCTGGGCGGTCTTGACCTAGAAGGAGGGCCTCTCTGGCCTGTTATCCAGTGACACTGCAAGCTCTCTCTACTGCCTACCATTTACTGCTGGACCCTCTCTCTACCGTGTCCTGGTACTTACCCTGCCACCCACAGCTACTGGTACTCTGACCCTCTAAGGCAGGGGTTCTCAGCCCTGGCTGCACTTTGGAGTGGCCTGGGGAGCTTTAAAAAAAAAAAAAAAAAAGCCAGGTCCCACCCCCAAAAGTTCTGATTCAGCCGTTCTCGGTTGGGGTCCAGCCGTTATTCTTTTTTTTTTTTTAACAACTTCACTGAGTTGTTGACAACTTTATATATCATAAAATTCACCCATTTTAAGTGTACAGTTTAATGATTTTTTTAGCCAGTTTACAGAGTCGGGTAACCATCACCACCGTCTGATTTTAGAACAGTGGCATCACCCAATGAGATCCCTCTCGTACCCCTTTATGGCTAATCCCTGTTCCCACCCTTACTCTTGGCTGACTACTAGGCTTCTTTCTGCCTCCATACATGTGCTTTTTCTGGTCATTTCGTATAGACGGAATCACCTGCATTATTTTGAAAGCCCCCAGGATTGTAATGTGTAGCCATGGTTGAGAACCACTGTTATCTCCTAGTTTTTTACTACTGTTCCCTGGGTTCAGCTGACGGCTACCCACGAGGGCTGTCATTTAGTTTAGCTGTAAGTGAAGTGAGTCCCTCGAAGCGGGACTGAGAACGTAATGATCATTTATAACCTGCTTTCTATGGGAACATGCTTTTCAAAGTCCAAATGTGCTGACGTAGGAAGAAGCCTTTGGAAGGAAGCCTGCACAACCTGTCTTCAGATGTGGAGTGCCTCCCCGCCAGCAGCCCCGGCCCTGAGTCAGAGCCGAGCCCTTGACTTTGTGTGGCTTTGCCTTTGGCACTCTCGGTTTAGCTTTTTTGCGTGGCTTCTCAGCTCCTGCTGGCCTTTTGCCTCGCCTGGCGGTGAACAGGACACCCCCCCACCCCCGGAGGTCTCAGCTCCACATGCATTGTCCGCATCGCAGTGCTTTGCGAATTATTTCTCACTATTTTTGCCTGTTTGAGAAAGCTTTGAGATGTCAAACTTAGCTGCCTGCAGGCGCAAGCAAGTACTGTAAATGACTTGAGCAGGCCTGGGAGGGAGGGACTGGGACATCTGACCGCCGAGGGGAGTCGCACAATGCGCTGGTGGCCGTGAACTTTCTTTCTGACTTGGCCATAAGCAGGAGTCCTCAGTGGAGCTTTTAGACTTAGCACATGGTTACAGCAGGGATAGCAAATAGATTCCATTCCATGTGCCGGAGGGGAAGAAAGCCAACTGACCAAACAAAAAGCTGTGGGATAAGCTTATGGGTGTAGGAAAATGATAAACTCAATTCAGTTTATTTTAACAGTCCATCTTAGTCATTGATTGGAATTCAAATAATATTACGGAGATTCAGTTAAGATTGATAGGGTTTGTTATTGTTATTTAAAGTAAAAAATAAATACTACTTAGAGCAGCTGTAAATATATGGGTAAAATTCCATCATTTGGGGAAATAAGGTATAGAACTATGAGACATATGTCGCCCATACTATTACCAAAATACTTTCTACTTGATCATTTTCCCTCTGATGAATGTCCTATTTCTTTTCAGTGTTATGTATGGAGATTTTTTTTTTCCCATACTATCCCTTTAAAGTTCTGTAAATGCTCTTTTAAGGCTTTTTAAATTACTTTGTGGAATGTGTAGCAAATCGATTCATTTATAAAGTGTCAGAGGGTCCTTTATTTTTAAAATCCAATTAAGTAGATTTGCAATTCCTTCCCAGAAACTTAAGAAGACAGCTAATCTAATGAGATGAAACAGGAAAAACTCACTCAGTAGTCCCCTGGCTCACTGTGAAATCAGATGAGTGAATCCAAACTCCCGAGCAAAGGCTCAAGGGGATTTTGTAAACACTTGTAACAGGAGATGACAGAGTTGCACAAAATCTCGTTCCCAGCGGAATGAAATAGACCACTTAGCCGTGGGTCTGGCTGCTGTAACTTCTCTGAGAATGCAAATTCCGGTGCCTGCAGTGCCATGCAGTGTTGTTGCCCCATGTACGATACTGAGAATCCTCAAAAGATTGATCAGAGTTTATCTTACTCATCGAAGATGCATTTAGGTATTTGCAGATAACCAGAATTTAAAATCAGTTTATTAAAAATACTCTCCAAGTCCTATTTCTTTTTTTTTCACTTTAATTGGTATATCAAAATGAATGTATAAGTGAAAAACCAACAGAACTATGATCTCTTGTGTGAATTTGTAAATTAAAAAACAACAGCACTGGATCTTGGAGGCATTGGACGCCCTCGATATTGGATGATAGTACTGGCTTCTGGACCACTAATTTGCATCCCTGGGTAGAGAGTGTACTGAGGGGTAGAGAGATGAGCCCCCAGAGTGGCTGAAGGGATTGAAGAGGAACAATCTGATGGAGTCCTAAAAAGCCAGTGTCTGAAATATATGTTGGGAAAGTGTAGAAATCCCCCTTCAAAGTCAGAAGAATTTGTAAGTGATTAAAAAGGATTGGAGTTTCATGGGAAACCGTATTTCGCTTGTACATGGATCAGAGGTCAGCAAACTATAACCTGTGGACCAAATCCAGCTGCAGTAGGCTCAGAATGGTTTTTGCATTTTTAAATGGTTGAAAAGAAATCAAAAGAAGAATAATATTTCCTGACATATGAAAATCATGTGAATTCGAATTTCAGTGTCCATAAATAAAGTTTATTGGAACCCACCCAGGTTCATTCATTTTTATGTTGTCCCTGGCTGCTTTTGTGCTACATGCAGAGCTGAGTAATTGCAGCAGAGACCATATGGCCTGCAAGCCTAAAATATTTATTATTTAGTCTTTCCAGAAAAAGTGTGTGATGCCTGACACAGACAATTGTATTTATTTACATCTTGTCCTGAAATATGTTTATAAGTAGGAATCAGGAAGAAAATACTCGTTATAATATGTGTTGGGGGGGGGGACATGGGTGGGTGGAAGCGGGTAGGTGGAACAGAAACATAATTTCTGACTTTTCTCTGTCACCAGCGTCACCAGTGCTGGGCTCTGCCTCCACGTTTGAACAATACTGGCTGAGCCAGCCACCCCCATTCATTTTAGCAGCTGCTTCTCAAACACGAGACAGAGAAAATACACCTCCAGACCAGCCTCACACACCAGTTCTCAAAGTGATTCTCAAAAGCCTGCTGGCCTGGTTTGCACCACATGCTGTGAGCATCACGGCTACAGACCCCCAGGTGGTCAAACTTTTCCTGTAAATGAGCAGCTGGTATTTTGAGCTCTGCAGACCACACGGTCTCTGTTGTGACAATTCAACTTCTCTGCTGTAGTGAAAACAGCCATAGATAATACATCAACAAATCAGCCTGGCCGGGCCCTAAGAAAACTTGACTTGTGCACACTGAAACCTGAATTTCATATAATTTTTACATGTGACAAAATATTATTTATCTATTTGGATTTCTTTCAACCATTTAAAAATAAAATTCTCTTAGCTTGCTTGCTAAACAAAAATAGGCAGTGAACTGGATTTGACCAGCAGGCCATAGTTTACTGACCCCTGGTCATAGAGATGGTTTACTTTTTGTGTTTTTTTCATGAAAGAAAGATGAATTTGGAAGACAATATCACGTTTTAATTGTAGTCATTGTGGATTTTACGGTGGAAGGCAAATCTGTATTTATATTGTATGGCTGCTTTTCTGCCTTAGTGTTACTGAGTTTTTTCCTTGCTATCTCTTTTGAAATCTAGAAAATTCTTTTTTTCAAACCTTTCTCTGTCATAGTGACAGCCATTTACTTTGTCATTCGTTCATTCAGTGTATATTTACTAAGCGCCTACTGTGTGGCAGGCAGGGGCTAAGCTAGGTACTGGCGGAGGGGTGATGCTAAGGTAGACCTGGTCCCTGCCCCCAGGGAGCTCTGTTGAGCAGGGATGAGGTCAGTAATACTCAGTGCTTGGAAGACCACAGAGTGCATTGAAGATGTGGGCTTGAGCGTTTATTTCCATGGCTCCCATGGTACATACTTTAAACAGATGTCTGTGCCCTGGGAAGCAGAATGGCAGTTCACGATAGTGGAGTCTGGCATTGAGTGTCGTGATGGCAGAAACTCCTCCAGAAATCAGTCCATGGTTAGAGATGGAAATTATCAGGCCCAATTGGAAATTTTCCTTTGATCCTGTCTCCTCATTTGAGCATTTCTGGAAAAGGTGAACACATCACAACCCGCACAGCACTGCTGCTTTTAGGCTTTGGGAATTAGGAGGAAAAAATCTTACGCTTTACCAGAAAGTGATAAATAAATTAAAAATCCTGCCTGGTGTAAGCCTTGCTTGAATGACTAGTGAAATCGCACAGCAACTTGCATAGGAAAAAACAACCCCCAGAGTAAAATGGCGAGTGGGAAGTGCCTTCCTGCTTTGTATTGTTTTTCCAGTTACAGACAGGAAACATCAAGTGTGTTTTCAAGCATGGAACATTGGACACAAAGAAAGCTCTGACAAAGCAGAAAAAAACCCATATGCAAAAAGTTTAGGTCTGTGTAGCAAAATGTTTGATTGAAAACAATCCAGTTTAGTAAGTGTTGTTTTTATGATTGGATCACTTTGTCTTGATAAGTTCAATCTCAGTAAAACCAAGTTTCTTTGGCTTAGGTAAATGGCTTTTAAATGGGGACCTTGGCTGGTATCCTGAATGCTAATTGCTGAACTTTCCTTAGGTAAAAATTCCACATCTCTGGTAAAGATGAATGTTCCAAAACACTTCAGCATAGAAAGGGCTGAGCCTTGGATGAGTCACAGTGATGAGGGAAGTCAGGTCATTTGGACCGCATATTGGGGGAGGTGGGGACATTGATGGTTCCCTAAAATTAAGATGGGGATAACACAGGCCATTGGGGGAATTTTTGTGTGAAGGAGCTACCCCAATTTGTATATTACATTCCACAATCGTGATTTGTAACTTAAAAGTAATCTTTCATAGATATCCCATATTCATGGATTGGAAGAATTAGTATTGTTAAACTGTCCATACTACTCAATCTATAGATTCAGTATAGTCACATCAAAATTCCAATGGCATTTTTCACAGAAATAGAAAAAAGACTCCTCAAATTCATATGGGACCACAAAAGACCCCTAAATAGCTAAAGCAATACTGAGTAAGAACAAAGCTGAAGGCATCACACTTCCTGATTTCAAACGATATTATGAAGCTACAATAATCAAAGCAGTATGGCACTGGGATAAAAACAGACACGTAGGCCAATGGAACAGAATAGAGAGCCCAGAAATAAACCCACACATATATGGTCAATTAATCTTCGACAAGGGCATCAGGAATACACAATAGGGAAAGGATAGTCTATTTGAAATGGTGTTGGAAAAAATCGATATACATATGCAAAAGAATGAAACTGGACTCCTACCTTATACCACTCACAAAAGTTAACTTGAAATGGATTAAAGACTTAAATATAATACCTGAAACCATAAAGGTCCTAGAAGAAAATAGGGGAAAAACTCCTTGATATTGGTCTTGGCAATAGTTTCATATATGACACTCAAAGCACTGACAACAAAAGCAAAATAAACAAATGGGGCTATATCAAACTAAAAAGCTTCAGCACAGCTAAGGAAACAGTCTACAAAATGAAAAGGCGTCTATTGGAATGGCAGAAAACGTTTGCAAACCATATATCTAAACCATATATCCAAAAAATATATATATAATTCAATAGTAAACTCATATAATGCAATAGCAAAAAAACCAACTAACCTGATCAAAAAATGGTCAAAGGACCTAAATAGACATTTATCCAGTGAAAACACTTTTCCATATGGCCAACAGGTAATTGGAACCCTTCTGCATTGTTGGTGGTGTAAATTGGTACAGCCATTAAGGAAAACAGTATGGAGGTTCCTCAAAAAATAAAAATAGAACTACCGTATGATCCAGCAATCCCACTTCTGGGTATATATCCAAAGGAAGTGAAATCAGTATTTCAAAGAGATATCTGGGCTCCCATGGTCATTGTAGCATAGTCACAGTAGCTAAGATACAGAAACAACCTAAGTGTCTGTCAACGATGGATGGATAGATAAAGAAGTTGTATACACACACACACAGGAACGTTATTCAGCCACGAGAAAGAAGGAAATCAGGAAATCCTGCCATTTGCAACACATGGATGACGTTATGAAGGACATTATGCTAAGTGAAATAAACCAGACAGAGAAAGACAAATACTATATGATTTCACTTATATGTGAAATCTTAAAAAAAAAAAAAAAAGTCAAACTCATGGAAACAGAGAGTAGAATGGTGGTTACCAGGGACTGGGGAATCAGGGAAATGGGGAGATGCTTGTCAAAGGGTACAAGCCTTCAGTTATAAGATGAATAAATTCTGGGGATCTAATGTACAGCATGGTGACTATAGTTAGTAATACATACTTGACATCTGCTAAGAGAGTAGATCTTAAGCATTCTCACAACTATAACAAAAAAGGTAATGGATGTGTTCATTAACCTGATTGTGGTAGTCATGTCACAATGTCTATGTAAGTCAAATCATCACACTGTATACTTGAAATATATACAGTTTTTTTTGTTTGTTTTTTGGGGTTTTTTTTGCGGTACGCGGGCCTCTCACTGTTGTGGCCTCTCCCGTTGCGGAGCACAGGCTCCGGACGCGCAGGCTCAGCAGCCATGGCTCACGGGCCCAGCCGCTCCGCAGCATGTGGGATCTTCCCGGACCGGGGCACGAACCCATGTCCCCTGCATCGGCAGGCGGACTCTCAACCACTGTGCCACCAGGGAAGCCCAAATATATACAGTTTTATTTGTCAATTATACTTCAGTAAAGCTGGGGAGAAAATAATCTTTCTTGATATTTGTCTTTCTCTGTCTGACTTACTTCACTGAAATTATTTAAAATTGCCTATAATCAGGAAAGATTATTTTCGCCCCAGCTTTACTGATGTATAATTGACAAATAAAACTGTACCTCATTGCAGTTTTTATTTGCAGCTGAGCATAGTAGTGCCTATGGACTTTTTGATTTTTCCAAAGTTAATTCTTGCTTTCTTTTTATATTGGCTTTGTTTTCTTTGTGGCTGTCTCAGTGCTATGCTCATATAACTGACTCTCAAAAAAAAACCCTGATTTGTATTACTTGCATTTGTTTGCATTGTATTAGATTTTTTTTCATTTCATGTTACCAGTGTGAGGTCACTGAACAAGGAGCTGGGATGAGATGCACAGAGTTGGTTCTCCTGGACCACTGAGCTGTTACTAAGTCATACCTGCTAAGCACCCTCATTGGGATTTTATTTTATCTTATTAATTAATTAATTTTTAATTGAAGTATAGTTGGTTTACAGTGTTGTGTTAATTTCTGATTTATAGCAAAGTGATTCAGTTACACATACACATATATATATTCTTTTCCATTATGGTTTATTATAAGATATTGAATATAGTTTCCTGTGCTATACAGTAGGACCTTGTTGTGTATCTATTTTATATATAGTAGTTTGTCCCTGTTAATCCCAAACTCCTACTAATTTATTCCTTCTTCCCTCTTCCCCTGTGGTAACCATAAGTTTGTTTTCTATGTCTGTGAATCTGTTTCTGTTTTGTAAGTAAGTTCATTTGAATCATATTCTAGATTCCACATATAGGTGATATCATATGATACTTGTCCTTCTCTGTCTGACTTTCTTCACTTAGTATGGTAATCTCTAGGTCCATCCAGGTGGCTGCAAGTGACATTATTGTATTCTTTTGTATGGCTGAGTAATATTCCATTGTTTATATATACCACATCTTCTTTATTAATTTGTTGATGGACAGTTATGTTGCTTCCATGTCTTGCCTATTGTAAATCGTGCTGCAGTGAATGTTGGGATACATATATCTTTTTGAATTATAATTTTGTCTGCAATATATGCCCAGGAGTGGGATTGCTGGATCATACAATAACTCTATTTTTAGTTTTTAAGGA
The DNA here is from genome assembly GCF_963924675.1 of Phocoena phocoena. NCBI lineage: Eukaryota > Metazoa > Chordata > Mammalia > Artiodactyla > Phocoenidae > Phocoena > Phocoena phocoena. The sequence continues at coordinate 19,239,473 of NC_089233.1, forward strand.
ACCTCCATACTGTTTTCCATAGTGGAAACTTACATTCCCACCAACAGTGTAGGAGGGGTCCCTTTTCTCCACACTCTCTCCAGCATTTGTTATTTGTAGACTTTTTAATGATAGCCATTCTGACCAGTGTGGTGGTACCTCATTGTAGTTTTGATTTGCATTTCTCTAACAGTTAGCAATGTTGAGCATCTTTTCATGTGCCCACTGGCCATCTGTACCACATTGGGATTTTGAAACTAAGTTTTCCTCTTCTATTTTAAAAATTTTGTTTCAAAAGAGGACATATTTGCTCTGAATCTATTCTTTTGAACTTGTGAATATTTTAATAGGCCTTGGTACTCTTCTCTGTGTATACTTATACCTACAGAAGGAGATTTCAGAGTGCTGTCAGAGGTGCCCAGGGCCCTATCCAGACCTTTGGGTTCTGGCCAGTGAAGACAAGGTGAAAGTTACATAGTCCAGTGGTGGTACTTTGCTTGAGGAGTGGCAAGGCTGTTGATTGAGAGGGAGTAGTGGTGAAGCTATGGCAGTCTCATGCCAGGTCTGTCCCTGCTAGGCCAACTGTCAGACTTCTTTCTGAGGCTGCTTGCTTGAGCTTATAGTCAGCTGGGGCCCTGCTCCACTTCCCTAACTGGCGTGACTACCTGGGTTTGGTGCTTCAGCAGTGCCTGGCACCACGTGTGCCAAGCGAGGGCTGGGATGGCATATTGGCTTGCTGCTTGCAGAACTTGTTCATAGAGTTGAGAGTTGACCTCTTCTGGAAGCTGGGACCTCGACCTCATCTCCAGGCTGGGCTCCTCTGGACCTGGGAGGTATTTGAGTCAGGTCAGAGTTCCATTTTCCTGCAGAAACCAATGAGTGAGCCACTCCTATAGGCATCTCCAAGTTAACTGGGGTACTGCTGTGACGACCAGTATTGGAATTCTCTGTGCCAACGCCTGGGTTTAACTTGACATGCCGTCTCCCAAGTGTGGGCTGGGGGTGTGGGCCACCGTACTTGTTGCGTCTCGTGCTGCTCTGAGCCTAGCAGTGTTTTGAGGTCATTCTAGGGGATCCCACCATTTTGGGCCAAATGGCTTTTCCTTCTCTTGCGTTGGTTCATGGGCAAGATCATGCAACCTTCCATGGTGCAGTGTATCTGATAAAAAGGCTTCAAATTTTCTGGTTCATTGATGCTCTTCCTTCCCCCCTCCTTCAATGATCAGAACTGAAACAGTTTTTTTCTTTTTCCTTTAAAAATTTCCCGGTTCGTTTCAATGGGAATTTGGTAGGGAATGTTAAATGACTTGGTTTCAATCACTATTTGAGCCAGAAATCCAAAATGTCACTTTGTAGTGATTCTGGGTATAACATTGTATGGCAACAATGCTGCCTTTTTGGACTGTGGAGAAAAAGTCTTTGTAAAAAATGATCGTGATCTGGCAGCTGAGGCTCCAACAGCTCAGAATGCTCTGCCAGTTAGAATGGGCATCATCAGAAAATCTACAAACAACAAATGCTGGAGAGGGTGTGGAGAAAAGGGAACCCTCTTGCACTGTTGGTGGGAATGTAAATTGATACTGCCACTATGGAGAACAGTATGGAGGGTCCTTAAAAAACTAAAAATAGAACTAAAAACTAAAAGTAGATTGTTGGCTGCCACATGGATCTTCTAGAAAGGTCCTTGAAGTCCACAGGAGTTCTGAAGCATAGATAAGGGAAAGTTGTGAAAATACTTTGGGTTTTTTTGTTTGTTTGTTTTGTTTTTTGCGGTACACAGGCCTCTCACTGTTGTGGCCTCTCCCGTTGTGGAGCAAAGGCTCCGGACGCGCAGGCTCAGCGGCCATGGCTTACGGGCCCAGCCGCTCCACGGCATGTGGGATCTTCCCGGACCGGGGCACGAACCTGTGTCCCCTGCATCGGCAGGCGGACTCTCAACCACTGCACCACCAAGGAAGCCCCACTTTGTTTCTTTTGAAAATAAAGATGAGATAGCTGAAGGAAGGAAGACTCAATTGTTGTTACTCATTGCATTAACGTTTCTGGATTTGTGACAGACTTGTTTGCTGTGAAACTCAGAAATGGTTATTTGAAGAACTGAAGTTTAATTTTCTCTAGAGCAGTCTTTTCTCAAAGTGTGGTCTACAGGCCTCCTGCCATGGAATTCTGGGCAGGGAGGGGCTTGTTAAAAATGCAGGGTCTCACACACCTATGGTCAACTAGTCTATGACAAAAGAGGCAAGGATATACAGTGGGAAAAGACAGAATCTTTAATAAGTGGTGTTGGGAAAACTGGGCAGCTGCATGTAAAAGAATGAAATTAGAACACTTCCTAACACCATACACAAAAATAAACTGAAAATGGATTAGAGACCTAAACGTAAGACCGGTCGCTATAAAACTCTTAGAGGAAAACGTAGGAAGAACACTCTTTGACATTAATCAAAGCAAGATCTTTTTTGATCCACCTCCTAGAGTAATGGAAATAAAAACAAAAATAAACAAGTGGGACCTAATAAAACTTAAAAGCTTTTGCACAGCAAAGGAAACCATAAACAAAATGAAAAGACAACCCTCAGAATGGGAGAAAATATTTGCGAACGAATCAACGGACAAAGAATTGATCTCCAAAATATATAAACAGCTCATGCAGCTCAATATTTAAAAAACAAACAACCCAATCCAAAAATGGGCAGAAGACCTAAACAGACATTTCTCCAAAGAAGACATACAGATGGCCAAGAAGCACATGAAAAGCTGCTCAACATCACTAATCATTAGAGAAATGCAAATCAAAACTACCATGAGGTATCACCTCACACCAGTTAGAATGGGCATCATCAGAAAATCTACGAACAAGAAATGCTGGAGAGGGTGTGGAGAAAGGGGAACCCTCTTGCACTGTTGGTGGGAATGTAAATTGATACAGCCACTATGGAGAACAGTATGGAGGTTCCTTAAAAAACTAAAAATAGAACTACCATATGACCCAGCAATCCCACTACTGGGCATATACCCAGAGAAAACTATAATTCAGAAAGACACATGCACCCCAATGTTCACTGCAGCACTATTTACAATAGCCATGTCATGGAAGCAACCTAAATGCCCATCAACAGACAAATGGATAAAGAAGATGTGGCACATATATACGATGGAATTTTACTCAGCCATAAAAAGGAACGAAATTGGGTCATTTGTAGAGACGTGGATGGATCTAGAGACTGTCATACAGAATGAAGTCAGAAAGAGAAAAACAAATATCATATATTAACGCATATATGTGGAACCTAGAAAAATGGTACAGATCAACTGGTTTGCAGGGCAGAAATAGAGATGCAGATGTAGAGAACAAACGTATGGACACCAAGGGGGAAAGCGGCAGGAGGTGGGGGTGGTGGTGTGATGAATTGGGAGATTGCGATTGACATGTATATGTTGATGTGTATAAAATTGATGACTAATAAGAGCCTGCTGTATAAAAAAATTAATAAAATTCAAAAAAAAATGCAGGGTCTCACTCCAGACCTATGGAATTAGAAACTCTTGAGGTGAGACCAGGAAAATGGCATTTTAAGACAGCACATCCTCCCCCAACCCCCTGGTGGGTCTGTGCATGCCCAAGTTTGAGCACCACTGGTCTCAATCATTTGTTCTTGTTTTGGGGTGCTATTCTCTGCAAACTTTCATTTGTTTTTTTTTTAAATAAATTTATTTATTTTGGGCTGTGTTGGGTCTCTGAAGAGTAGCAGGGGCTACTCTTCACTGTGGTGTGCGGGTTTCTCTTGTTGCACAGCATGGGCTCTAGGGCACGTGGGCTTCAGTATTTGCAGCGCACAGGCTCAGTAGTTGTGGCTTGCAGGCTGTAGAGTGCAGGCTCAGTAGTTGTACACGGGCTTAGTTGCTCTGTGGCATGTGGGATCTTCCCAGACCAGGGCTCAAACCTGTGTCTCCCGCATTGGCAGGTGGATTCTTAACCACTGTGCTACCAGGGAAGCCCCTCATTTGTTTTTTTTCTTTGGTTTTTTTCTTAAGTTGCCCTCTGATATAAAAATTGGTAAAATTTGTCCCCTTGTGATCATTCATTTCTGTCTGTTTTGTTTTAAACTCCAGGACAATAATTACTCGATTTCATGAGTTGCTTTTTATTTCTGAATGTCTGATTTTGAACTTTTCATTTTTCCCACAGAGCCGAGAAAACAGAAGTCCTCAGTGAAGATCTGTTACAGGTAACAAAAGAAAGACTTTTAAAAGTGCTCTGTTTAAACAACAACAGCAACAAAAACCCATAGGAAGAACTGAAGCTTCCGGTTCTTTGCTTTTTTGGGGGTTTTGCCTGAAACAGAATTAGTGTGATTAGCATGCTTTTGAGCAGGAAAGAAAAGCAGTTGAGTTGTGCGGTGATCAAAAGGGGATCTGAAACTTGGGTGTCATGTTATGAAGTTCAGATGGAGCTAGTCCTGCGTTCAAGTGCCAGGTGTTGGGGTGAGCACGGGGGAGGAGCCTGGCTGGCCTGGCCGGTCCACTGGCACTGTGGCCTGGTCATGCGTCCTGGGCAGGCTGCTGCGCTGGCGACCTTGATGGGACAGGCTCTGCCAGCTGCGGCAGTGGCCCCACTGGTTCCAACCTAGATTTCAGGTTTTTTGCTCCCTTTTATGCTTCTTCCCTAAAACTGACCTAAGTTGGGTCCTGAAGGACTCAGAGTCTCAGAGACAGTGACCAGATCTCAGAACTCCCCAGGGGCCCTAGTGTGGCCTCACACCAATGGGCCAGACTTTCCTTTCCATAGGGAGGGGCGTTTCCTGCTGGGGACCTTAGCCAGGGCCACTCACGCCATTTCTCAACAGGTTTCCCTAACTTTGGGGCTGGGAGTTTCTCCCAGGAGGGCCTGGACCCTTTATACACATCACTTTAGCCAACCCCACTCCGTCCCCACCCACACCGAATACTTTGTGAAGGACAGGACCCCTTCTGCACCTTCTCCTTGCCTCTCATTTCCATCACCTGCCTCTGGTGCACTCCAGCGAGTCCCTGGAGACCAGAGATCTGCTCCCAGGTGGCTTTCTGTCTCTTCCCATGCAGAGAAGGAGCTGCATAATTTTAAAAAAAGCTATTTCTGCCCCACCATGCCAAAACAGCCTTCTAAATTATGGCAGTCTTCTGCAGGTAGAAGATTTTAAGAGCACTTTTTTTTTTCTACTTTTGAGGACTAGAAGTTTTTATCAAGGATTAGAAGGGTTTTTTCAAGAAACGATTTATTAAGGAATCATAATCTTTAAAAAAATTTTATTAAGGCATAGTTGATGTACAATATTATAGTTTAAGAATCAGATTCTTAACAGTATTTCCTCACTGGTTTTTATCAGATATTTCAAATCCATTTTCAGAATTTTAGAAATATTGTTTGGTATGGTTACACTAGGTTTTCCTGTCAGCATTCTCCCACCTACCTCCCACGTCAGTAATATACGTCATTCCATTTCATCCTTTAAGCCCTGCAAGGAGGCCAGAGGCCTTGCAGGCAGGTGGAGGATGGCAGAGATCGCACGGGACTCAGACAGTGACTGTCTGTGCTTGTCCCTTTGCCCAAACGTCCGCTGGGGCCTGAGGAGTTTGCTAGTTTCTAGGAGCTCCCTTTTTTTTCTTAATTTATTTTATTGAAGTATAGTTGATTTACAATGCTGTGTTAATTTCTGCTGTACAACAAAGTGATTCAGTTATACACATATGTACATTCTTTTTCATATTCTTTTCCATTATGGTTTGTCACAGGATATAGGAGCTCCTTATTTTATAACACAGATACTCCACGTCTGCGGCAATTGTTTTCCTGCTCTGATTTCTGGGTTTTTTTTTTTTAACCGTAAAGAAGGCGTGTAATGGTTCAAAGTGCTGAGTGCTGGGTCTGGTGACCAGCCACCTGGATTCCCATCCCAGGTCTGCCCCTGACTAGCTCAGTGGCCTCGGGAATTCACTTAACCTCCCTCTGCCTCAGTTTCCACTTCTCTAAAAGGAGGGTAATCACTGTATCACCGCATGGGTTTGTTAGGAGGGATTCATGGGTTAAACATGGTTAGCACTGGGAGTGGGGCCCGTCACGTAGTGAGGGCTAAATATTATATTAGTGATTTGTTGCTATGATTACCACTGTCACAAGCCACAGAGCTTTTTTTTTTTTTTTTTCGGTACGCGGGCCCCTCACCGCTGTGGCCTCTCCCGTGCAGGCTCAGTGGCCGTGGCCCACGGGCCCAGCTGCTCCGTGTCATGTGGGATCCTCCCGGACCGGGGCACAAACCCGCGTCCCCTGCATCAGCAGGCGACTCTCAACCACTGCGCCACCAGAGAAGCCCCCACAGAGATTACTTTGTTTCTGATGTGAGACTTCCCTTAATTTGCTCTTTCTCCTGCCTCTTTTCTTAGATCTCTGGTAGAGCAGTTCAAGAGGCTGCCTTTTTATCTTGTTTGTATGGAGTTTACCCAGGAGGCTGTGAATCCCAGGAGGGTGGGAACCACAATTTACTTACTGTTGTTTTTCTAATACCTTGTACAGGGTATATACAATATATATACTTGTTCTTTCAACAAATATTACCTTCCATTTGGGCCAGGCAGTGATCTAGGCACTTGGGATAAATCTGTGAACAAAACAGACCAAGGCCCTATCCCTTTGGACTTTACATTCTAGTGGAAATTGGAATCAAGTGAAATGGAGTTTTGGGGGTTTTCTCCCCTCCCCCCCCCCCCCCGCTTTTGTGGCAAATGAAGAATGTGTATTAGTTTTCCAATGTCTTAGAATCGGGTCATTATAAGATTTGGGGCAAGTAATGTGGCATCTGGCCCTAAATAAATGTGGCTGCAGATCGGGGTCCTGGGATGGGGCCTTGGTTGGATCTGAAGAAGGGCTGCTTGAGAAAGAGGCACAAAACCATCTCATTGGGTAAAATGTTTTGGGGTAAAAATGTATTCTGCTTTGAACTTGTTGATTTTTCTTTAAAATAGAAAGCATCCCTAAGGGCCTGCCCTCATTCTTAATGAGTCATCAGAATACACATTTTTGGCATTCCTTCCTGTAAAAAGCAGCTCTCTTTGCCATAAACAGCCATATCCCAGCAATAATATTTTGGGAAGCTAATCGTGATGTGTGGGCCCCCTAAGTCAGTGTTTCTTACTGCTGGCTGTCCATTCTGCTTTAGAGGTTTATTATTAAAAAAAAAAAAAAAAACCACCCCAAGCCCAATAAGGAATAATTTTGAAAACGTTTTTCTTGAGTTTTAGTTGTGGAACATTTTTTTTGATTCTCTGTCTGTTGTACCGTGTGTGGAAGGCTCCATTGCCATGTGCAGGAGAGAGCTGAATGTCCCTGTGGCTTTCCCACTTGGCCTTGGGCCTGAGGCTGGGCTTAGGCTGTTCATTTGCAGTTCTGCTGGTTGGACCTGGGACTTTGCTGGTGCTGTAGTGTGTGAGTTTGTCACCACTTATCTGATAGCAGGTTCTAGTCAGGGCTGTCCCCTACCCCTGGACATAAATTCAGCCTTTAAGGGATCTGAAAACTCAGTGTTTCTCAACTAGGGGTGATTTTGCCCTCTGGGGGGATATTTGACAATGTTTGGGGGCAGTCTTGGTTGTCACGAAGAGGGGAGTTGGGTGCTACTGGCATCTAGTGGGTGGAGACCAGAAATGATGGTAAACCTACTGATAATGCACGGGACAGCTGCCCACAACCCAGAATTCTCCAGCCCACTTATCAATAGTGAGAAACCCTGGTGTAGCTGCTTGGGAACCATTTCCATTTACATCCAAGTGAAAAATTCAACGGCAGGATGCTTTTTCCTGCCTACATGCAAACACCGCAGGAGGAAGAGGCTGAGTTGGTCTTGAGCCTTGCCAACGGCTCGTCTGTCTTTGTGTTGTCAGATCGAGCGGCGCTTGGACACAGTGCGCTCCATGTGTCACCATTCCCAGAAGCGCCTGGTGGCCTGCTTCCAGGGGCAGCACGGCACCGATGCCGAGAGGAGACACGTGAGTACTGGGTGGGACTTGGAGCCGTGGTTCTCGCCTCGTCTCTGAGAGGCTCTTCTCCCTCTATCAGTCGATTTTTCCCAAGCAGCATCAGCAGATCTGCCTGCAGACCTGTACCTTGTATCGCCATTCACGTTCACGACACCGGCCTTATCATAGCATTCTTTTGTGCTTAAGACATCCCTGAGCTGAAAGCCATATTCACACTGAATTCTCTCCAGGTGCTTTTAGAGATTTGTCATCATAAGAGAATGGACACATCAGTTAGGAATCCTCTGATGGCAGAAAGCTGCAAGCCTCTCTTAAATTGACTGAGAAAGTAGAATTTATTGGCTAACTAACTGAAAAGTCCAGTAGTCAGATGGACTCCAGGTAAGGCTTGGGCTAGGCTTTCGGTGATGTAACCAGGACCCCAGTTTCTTTCCTTCTCTCCTTCTCTCCCCTCGGCCTTCTTCAGTGTCTGCCTTATCCCTCATGGTTGCAAGCTGGCTACCAGCAGCTCCCATGGGCTACCTACTTCCTTGTGCATGTCCAGCAGGAATAGAGAGCGTCTCTTCCAGTAGTTTTTCTTAATGAAGTGAGAAGACTTCTTTTTTCCATACTTCTGGCAGGTAGAAATCCCTTCCCATTGCATTGATCTGCGTTGAGTCACATTCTCCATTACTGAACAAACCCCTCCCACAACCCCCAACCAGGACGTGCTGGTTGGCATACGCTAATCACAGCTCACCCCAGAGCATGGGCTATGGTCCTACCTCCAGCTCATAGGCTCCATTGAGACCAGGATAGGTCCTTAGGAGGACTCAGGAAGGATGGGCTCTAGGAAACAATCAAATGTCTACTCCAGGGTACGTTCAGAGCGTCCAGGTCCCCGTGTCCCACCAGCAGAGCACAGCAGCTTTGTTCGTCAGGCAGTTCCGCCCTTAGTTTTATGAGTTCCCAGCTTACGAGCATACCCTGACCCCCATATAACATTATGGTGGGAGTTTCCATGGTTAGCACAGGGAAGCTATGATTTCCCATATATATATTTTCTTAAATTTCTTTATTTTTGGCTGCGTTGGGTCTTCGTTGCTGCACGCAGGCTTTCTCTAGTTGCGGTGAGCAGGGGCTACTCTTCGTTGCGGTGCATGGGCGTCTCATTGCAGTGGCTTCACTTGTTGCGGAGCACGGGCTCTAGGCACGTGGGCTTCAGTAGTTGTGGCACACGGGCTCAGTAGTTGTGGCTCATGGACTCTAGAGCGTGGGCTCAGTAGTTGTGGCACACAGGTTTAGTTGCTCCGCGGCATGTGGGATCTTCCCGGACCAGGGCTTGAACCCATGTCCTCTGCATTGGCAGGCAGATTCTTAACCACTGCGCCACCAGGGAAGCCCATCCCATATTGTTTTATTTGCCACTAGATGTCTCAAAAGGAAGAGCTGGTGTGCAGACGATCTGTGTCACCCTCCTTTTATATTTCCTACACACATTTCTGGCCAACTTGACAACAGGGTTACTCCTCTCTTGCACAACACGTAGTTTCCGCAGTGGTGTATATCAAAGGAGCAGAAGTTTGCATGCACCTCCAATTCCAGGAATGCTTGCTGCAGTTCCCGTCCATCAGAACCAGGCCCAATCCACTGGTCCTGCCCCCTCTGCCCCTTTGCATTCTCTTGCCATGGCTTCTGCTCTGCCTGCCCTTTTAATATTGTTTCCTAAGCTTCTGCCCTTCATCTCCTTATTCTCGCCATCACATTCCTTGGGCCGCCTCCTCTCTTCTCATGGCGCCTAACTAATGTGTTTATTCAGACACTTGTAAACCATTTTCAAGGAAGCAAAGAACTTCCTCCCATAGTTGTCTATTTTAACACGCATAACCAGTTCTTCTGTGTTGACTCTTGGATTCTATCCACCCTAGTATGCAAGTTAGGTTATCTTTTTTTATGAGTGAAGGGCATGTGTTTGTTTTGTTTTTTAATATATTTATATATATATTTATTTATTTATTTGACTGCGTTGGGTCTTCGTTGCTGCACGGGGGCACTCTAGTTGCAGTGAGCGGGGGCAACCCTTCATTGTGGTGCGTGGGCTTATTGTGGTGGCTTCTCTTGTTGCAGAGCATGGGCTCTAGGCGCGCGGGCTTCAGTAGTTGTGGCTCGTGGGCTGTAGAGTGCAGGCTCAGTAGTTGTGGCTCACGGGCTTAGTTGCTCTGCACCACGTGGGATCTTCCTGGACCAGGGCTCGAACCCGTGTCCCCTGCATTGGCAGGCAGATTCTTAAGCACTGAGCCACCAGGGAAACCCTCCCTTTTGTCTTATCCTCAACCTCCCATAGCTGCTTGATTAGCAAGTCCTGTGATTCTCTTTGTGACTGTTTCTTGAATTTCTCACCTCTGCTCCATCTTTACCACCTTCGCCTTAATGCAAGACCTGATTACCTCTCATTATCTGGACTGTTGCAGTCACCTCTTGAGCTATATTTCCTGCCTCTGATTTCCTTTTTTTCCAGCCTTTCTTCAACCTGATCACCAGAGATGGTTTCCTGAAATACAAATTGATCTTGTCATCCTTCTGCCTAAAAAAAAAAAAAATCTTAAGCTTAGTTGTTCTCAACAGGGACCAGAATTACACTCCTGGGGATATTTGGAAATGTGTGGAGACTTTTTTGGTTGCCATAAGGTCTGGGGGACACTACTGGCATTTGGAGGGTGGGGACCAAGATGGCTGGAGGGATAGTTCCACATAAGGAAGCATCCCATAATACCACTGATGCTCTGGCAGGGACGATGGCTAGTTCCCATTGCCTGGGTTAAAATCGAAGCTCTTTTTTTTTGTTTTTTTTTTAATTGAAATATAGTGGACTAATATTATATTAGTTTCAGGTGTACAACATCATGATTCAGTATTTTTATAGATTACACTCCATTTAAAGTTATTGTAAAGTATTGGCCATATTATCTGTGCTGTACAAAATATCCTAAAGTTCAAGCGCTTTAGATGACTTCAGCCCTTCATAATCTCATCACATTTCCCTTATCAGTCTCAGTATCTCCCGCTTCCTCCCATTCATGCTGTAGGCCATTGTCATTCACACAGATTGTCTTGTTGTTCCCTTGGTCTGCTTTGAAACATGGCCCAGGTGTCACATAAATTCATTAAAAACAAACAAATTAAGTATTTATCAAACACCTACTATGTACAAGTGCTGGAGCTATAAAATGAATTAGATGTAGTGTCTCCCTTCAAAAGTGCTCATAGCCTGGTGGGGGAGGCTTCCTCCACAAATGGATAATTATAAAAACAACATACTAAACAAAATATGCACAGGGTATTATGGGAGGACCAAGAATGGGCACCAGAGGAGGAGAGGGGTGGTCAAGGGAGGCTTCCTGGTAAAGGTGGTAGCCTAGCTGTAAAGGAGGAAAATGAGTGGCAGGTGATGGGCCTATTCCAGGCAACAGGGGCAAAGGTGCCTCTCCCTCATTTCTAAAACCTAATGCCTTAGGCTTCCTTTTCCAGCCTCGAACCAAAGTGCCCAAGACAGGGCTCAGAGGTTGTCTACGCTCTGCATGTGGGACGAAGAGTCTCCATGGAATAGATGATAGGTGACCATGAGAGGTCTGCAGTCTCTCACGCTCTAGAAAGTACAGGAGGAGCCTTGCAAAGGCCCCACCAGAAGCTCCCATGCGTGTGAAGAGGCAAGAACTTGAGGGAAGAGAGACAGGGCAGGTGGCCTTCTCAGCCCAAACTGTTAACATGGCATAGCTTATGTCGTGGTTCATATTAGACCTGGAATTGTTTCTTTTCGTGCAGCTGGCATGCCTTTTATAAATTAGGAAGCCCTCAGCCCTCTCCGTGGAGGAGTTTGATGTTGGTAGACAGCATGTTCGTTAATCAGCTCAAATGTTAAATGAGCAGAGTGTCCTTATTTCTGTACATCGGGAACCAGGATTGTTGATGCTTTGGAGTCAGGGCATGGAAACCACAGGTTAGTTACAACTGGGCACTTGAATGATACTTGTCAAAGTAAGCTCCTCTCTTTATGATTTTTTTTGCCATAGAGCTCCAGAGTTGCACAAAGTATATTTCTCTTGATTACTGCACTTATCCTACATTAAATTCCCTTAGAAAGGCAGCATAAGTAAAAGGTATGAATTATCCTCTATTTTGATCAAAGCGCACTGCCCATTTTCTCATATCTTCCTGGTCTATTAATGTGGAAGCTGGGAACGTCTCCTTGTGGGGCAGATGAAGCCTGTTATTTATTTATTTGAACATAACCTGAGGGGGAGGAGAGATGGGTAAATATATTTGTTCATTATTTATTTTTAAGTTTCTGTGTACCATTTTGAATGGGCTGTCCAGCTACATGGTCAAAATCCATAATATGCAAAAGAACGTAACATGAGGTCTCTCCCAGCCCTGTTCCCCGGGCACCCAGTTCCCCTCTCCAGGACCACCAGTAGTAGCAGTTTCTTGTACAGCCTTCCAGAGATATTTTAGAAGTGTAACAGATGGAGCCCTTTGAAGGCAGGAAAGGCAGGTGACATGCCCGAGGTCAAGGCAGAGCAATGCCACGGCAAGGTGGACCCCAGGTCTTTGACATCAGTTCCCTTTCTACTGGGAAGACAAAATTACATGGGGTACCGCAGCAATGAAAAGCATTTTTTGTTAGCAGATCATGGTGTTATAACCAACCCACATGCTACTTTCCAGGCCTCTTCTGCCTATATTCTGAGATAAGCCATTAGCTAGTCACGGACAGACTCTGAACCGGGGCTTGGGCTTTTAGCACCGAGGTCTAGCTCTGCACCCTCACCAGGGCGCCTGGCCAGGCCATGTAATCCCCCGGGCTTCACATTCCCCAGCTGTACAATTAGAACATTAATCAGATGATCCTTACGGTCATTTCCAGCTGAAAAACAAATCTCTGATAGGAAAGTGAGTGACTTGGTGCCTAAAAATTTTTTTTTAATTTTTTGGATATTTAGCTAGATATTTTCAGATCTTTAACTAAATCTAAATCTTTATGATTCCAGCCAATTTAAGAGCCAGTTTAAGAATGAGTATTCTAGCAAAAGTTTTTAAAATTGAGCACTTCATTGCATTTATTTGTCATGATAATCAGAGGGCACGGTGTATGTCTTATGTCCCCAGCGCCTGGGTCATAGTGTGCTCTTGATTCTAGTAATTATAGTAACAGCAACGACAACAGTAATAATAGCAGCTAGCATTTACTGAGTACTTATCATGTACTCAGTAAATGTTACGTGATACATTTACTTGGGGTACTTGACCTTGAATATCTCCTTTAGTCATCGGACAGCCCTAGGACCCTTGCCCTGTTATCCCTAATTTCCAGGCATGAGGAAACTGACACAGAGCTTAAGTCACACAACTCATACCTTGGAGACCAGAACCTGAACCCAGACAGGATATCTCTTACCTGTGCAGTTTACCTGGAGGAGAAACCAGTGACTGAAGACCTGAAGTAGGTAATTGAGAATGCGTGTCAATTATAATGAAAAAAAAATGCATTGTCTTCTGCCTTCCAGAAAAAACTCCCTGTGACAGCTCTCGCTCAGAATATGCAAGAAGCATCAACTCAGCTAGAAGACTCTCTCCTGGGGTAAGAGTTGGGCTATTTCAGAAAGAGAGCCATGCACCCTGTGGGTTGGTAGAGGTGGATGGCTGGGTGGTGTACATGGCAGCCACATGTGTGACCAGAGGCTGAGGCCCCATGGGAGGCCACTGGGATGCTAGAGAATCTTCCTTTTAGTAGAAGCAAGGATAGATCATACAAAGGGCCAATAACAAAAGTAATGGATAAGGTCAATTATTTAATCTGCTGAGCTTGGATATAAAGAACTCATTCCCTTCTGTGGTCCAGGTGTTGACTCAGATTTATAAGCCCTGACCAGTCCCATTTAGTCCTTAAAAGTCACTTCTTTTAAAGATGATCACTGTAATGTCAGTGGAGGTTGTCTCAAAATAGTGCCTTTTCTGAATTATGTGGATTTTTTTTTTTTACAATGAGCATGTATTACATAAATAAGTTTAAAATCTAATAATAAAGCTGTTTTCATTGTAAGAGGGAAGGTTGACCTTTCCTTCTACTTGCTTCTCTACAAGGCCAGTGTCCTTTGATCCTGTCTGCTCTCTCCTGCTGTAACATGGGCCCTCCTTTCCCAGCTGGATATGGCCTTTGGACTTTTCAGCCCATTTCCCAGGGTCTGCCATGCTCCACGACCTACAATGCTCTGTCGTTCTTTGAAGGACACTGCCTAGGCCGGACTTACTAGCAGACAGAAAACAGTATAGTATAATAAACGTTACATATGATTTAAGAGATTTTCAGGGTACTTTTGAGAATACTTGCTTTTCACCTGACCAGAGGACCTGATCTTTCAGTGAGTTCTCACCTCACTGTTTACACACATCCGCACGCGTACACACAAATTATACCTGAGATAGCCTTGTGCGTTTTATTTTATTTTATTTATTTATTTATTTTTTGGTACGCGGGCCTCTCACCTTTGTGGCCTCTCCCGTTGCGGAGCACAGGCTCCGGACGCGGAGGCTCAGCGGCCATGGCTCACGGGCCCAGCCGCTCCACGGCATGTGGGATCCTCCCGGACCGGGGCACGAACCCATGTCCCCTGCATCGGCAGGCAGACTCTCAACCACTGCGCCACCAGGGAAGCCCAGTCTTGTTCATTTTAAAGCACAAGTCTGTGGACTCACGCCCTAAGTTTATAGTACTTTCAGGTCTCTATTGTATAGCGCCCTAATGCGTTCCCATTGTATGGAGAGCAGAGCTGGCTCAGTGTGGGAATCTGGTGCCAGATTTAATGGACGTATGTTTGTTGTTGGGCATCTTGTTTTTAAAGGAAGATGCTGGAGACGTGTGGAGATGCTGAGAATCAGCTGGCTCTGGAACTCTCTCAGCATGAAGTCTTTGTCGAGAAGGAGATTGTGGACCCTCTGTACGGCATAGCAGAGGTGGGTGCTTTGGCGGGGGCTGGGTGGGGAATGGTTCACTTGTGTCTGAAACTTTAACAATAGTCAGTGGCTTTGGCATACACTTCTTTTTGGAAATAAGGGGAGTAAGTTGAGGGTACAAAATCCTTTGCCTAAGAAAAAGAAAATGGTAAATAAAGATTGCACTTTCAGAGGTTAAACTGAAAACCCCGAAGCTTGTCCCATTTCATATGTGGTGTGTTCTTCTGTCCAGGTAGAGATTCCTAACATCCAGAAACAGAGGAAGCAGCTCGCCAGATTGGTTTTAGACTGGGACTCGGTCAGAGCCAGGTAAGATAAAGCTGTGAAAAATAACCAATAATACGGTTTTCTGTCACATCCCCAGCAACCATCCCTCTCCTCAACACGGATAAAGACCACTGGGTGCACAAAACAGACGACATCACAGATTCACACACTTGACTCACAGACTGAGTCACAGCCTACTTACACCTGCTTTCAGGCCTCTTTCTCCCAAGCATGGCAGCGGGATGATGTTAGGACACCCTGTTCTTAGTCAACCAACAGTGAAAGGAGACAGGGAAAAAAAAAACCTAAATAAGTGTATTCTGTGGAGAAGAAATGGTGGCAGACAGTTCTAAGAGCGTTGTCCTTGGAGTAGTGGAGTTTAGGAATAAATAGATCTGTGATCTTAGCAGCTGCCAAGCGTCCCACTGTGTCAAAAAACACCTGTGTGGTTAGGATCATTTTTCACAATCAAGAAATGCTGTGCTCAACAGGGAGGAACTAAGTAAGACCTAGTAGCTATCCCAGAGGGCTGATGTCAGATGACCCGTCTGTAGTGCTCCATGGCTGGGCTCCAGCCTCAGCTCCATCCGTGAGGGCATTTGTATCAATGACTCATATGAGAGGAGTAGGGAGGTAGCTGCCACGGGCCCCATCCTTTCTCATACCTTATACAAGCGTTGACAGACTTGTTCTGTAAAGGGCCAGGTACTAAATATTTTCAGCTTTGCAACCCAGATGCCCCCTGTTCCAACTACTCAGCTCTGCTGTTGTAGCATAAAAGTAGCCCTGGGCAATACATAAATGAATGAGCAAGTCTGTGTTCGAATAAAACTTTATTTACAAAAGCAAGTGGCTTTGCTGAGCCCTGCTTCGTTAACTCTTTTAATCCTCATTGCACTCTTGTGAAGTAGACATGATTATTTCTGTTCGGCAAATAAATGGAGATACAGAGATCATTTACTAACTTTCTACGTGTCAGATGCTTTTTTTTGGCTGCGTTGGGTCTTCGTTGCTGCGCGTGGGATCTCTCTAATTGCAGCGAGCGGGGGCTACTCTTGGTTGTGGTGCTTGGGCTTCTCATTGCAGTGGCTTCTCTTGTTGCGGAGCACAGGCTCAGTAGTTGTGGCGCACGGTCTTAGTTGCTCTGTGGCATGTGGGATCTTCCCGGACCAGGGCTTGAACCCGTGTCCCCTGCATTGGCAGGCAGACTCTCAACCACTGCGCCACAAGGGAAGCCCCGTGTCAGATGCTTTTATTGCAGATTTCCTTGTTTCTAAAATGTCGCTGAGTGTCAGATGCACCAGTGATTTAATATCCGATTTTGGGGGGGAAATGAAATAGAAACACCACTTTATTAAATGTACAAATCAATTGGTAAGACATGTCCTGACTTAAGAAAAGTAGAGATGATAAGAGGGACATCTAGGAATTAGCACATGGTGAACACGATCATTGCCACCACTTACTGGACACTTGCCACGTGCCAGATATCAGACTACGTATGTGATATGTCAGCTCTTTCGATTCTCCCAGCAATCTCTATTCATTTGTCCACTTGTGTTTTCACCAGACATTGAGTAGGTGCTTGCTGTGGGTCAGGCTCCGTGTTGGACACTAAGTGCAGAGGCCCTTCAGTGAGAGTTGGAGGGGACAGAGGTTAGGAGGTTACGTGACACCCCCTACTTTGAGAGGAGACTTGTTGTACAGACACTGGAGGCACCTGCACATGCCGTGTCTATGACTTGCTTTGCATCTTAGACATAATAAACGGCAGGGCTAGGATTCTGAACGCAGAGTCTGCCGTCTCCTTGTCACACGCACACGTGTGATTAGAGCCCTGTGGCCAGAACCAGGATCAGGGAGGGAGTGCAGGCCCCCCTGTGGTAGATTTTTGCTGAAGATAAGGAAAAATGTTCTAATAGTTAATTAAACAAGGCCGTGAGTGCGCTCTTGCTGGAGTTGGTTGAGCGATATTATAGATGCCAGGAATCTTACATCTGCAGCACATGTATCCCAGAGGAGATTTCAGCACTGATTCTTGGTCCTGCATTCATGGTCCTGTTCACTTAACGAATCAAAGTAGGTATTAGAGAAACTGAAACAGATCAATATTTCTTCTTTATTTGACTTATTCCTGTGGCTTTTCCCTGGAGGAGAATGGTGATAGCTAACATTAGTGGGGATCCATCATATTCACACACAGGCATATATATATTTATTCTCTCTTCTGCTGCCCGTGACAGTTCTGCCGGGCAGACGGTATTTGTTTCCTTAGTTTGACAGATGAGACAACCTGAGGCACAGAGAGGTGAGGCCGTTGCCAAAGGTCACATGGCTGATGAAGGTAGAACCGAGCTTCAGACTTCAGCCTGTCAGACTCCGAAGTCCATGCTCTTTCCATTGCCAGCTTCAGCAGATTTGCTGAAGCCTTGCTGTGGAGAAGTGCATCACAACAGCAACATGAAAGAGGGCAGGGCAGAGCATTCTGGGGGCAATGCAGTCATCTGGGAAGCTTGATAAGTTGCTAACATGGGCTTTCATGCTGCATCTATGTAATATCCATGTTTAAATTTAAAGTGCTAGAGAGTGCGTTACTTAACCTCGACTCTTAGCTTGTTGAGGACGGTAACCAGGACCCGGTATCCACTCCTGTTGCCTGTGCCTGCTGACCTGTAGCCACCATGCATAAGTGCATCTTCATCCATGTTGGCCAGGCTGGTGTCCAGATCGGCAGTGCCTGCTGGGAGCTCTACTACCTGGAACATGGCATCCAGCCCGATGGCCAGATGCCAAGTGACAAGACTACTGGGGGAGGAGATGACTCCTTCAACACTTTCTTCAGTGAGACAGGCGCTGGCAAGCATGTGCCCAGGGCATTGTTTGTGGACCTGGAACCCACGGTCATTGATGAAGTTCACACTGGCACCTGTCGCCAGCTCTTCCACCCTGAGCAGCTCATCACAGGCAAGGAAGATGCTGCCAGTAACTATGCCCGAGGTCACTACACCATTGGCAAGGAGATCATTGACCCCATCTTGGACCCAATTCGGAAACTAGCTGACCAGTGCACAAGTCTTCAGGGCTTCTTGGTTTTCCACAGCTTTGGTGGGGGAACTGGTTCGGGGTTCACCTCCCTGCTGATGGAACGTCTCTCTGTCGATTATGGCAAGAAGTCCAAGCTGGAGTTCTCCATTTACCCAGCCCCCCAGGTTTCCACAGCTGTAGTTGAGCCCTACAACTCCATCCTCACCACCCACACCACCCTGGAGCACTCTGACTGTGCCTTCATGGTAGACAGTGAGGCCATCTATGACATCTGTCGTAGAAACCTCGATATTGAGCGCCCAACCTACACGAATCTTAACCGCCTTGTTAGCCAGATTGTGTCCTCCATCACTGCTTCCCTGTGATTTGATGGAGCCCTGAATGTTGATCTGACAGAATTCCAGACCAACCTGGTGCCCTATCCCCACACCCACTGCCCTCTGGCCACATATGCCCCTGTCATCTCTGCTGAGAAAGCCTACCATGAACAGCTTTCTGTAGCAGAGATCACCAATGCTTACTTTGAGCCAGCCAACCAGATGGTGAAACGCGACCCTCGCTATGGTAAATGCATGGCTCGCTGCCTGTTGTACCATGGTGACGTGGTTCCCAAAGATGTCAATGCTGCTATCGCCACCATCAAGACCAAGCGCAGCATCCAGTTTGTGGACTGGTGCCCCACTGGCTTCAAAGTTGGCACTAATTACCAGCCTCCCACTGGTGGAGACCTGGCCAAAGTACAGCAAGCTGTGTGCATGCTGAGCAACTCCACAGCCATTGCTGAGGCCTGGGCTCGCCTGGACCACGAGTTTGACCTGATGTATGCCAAGCGTGCCTTTGGTACGTGGGTGAGGGCATGGCGGGAGGAGAGTTTTCTGAGGCCCATGAGGACGTGGCTGCCCTTGAGAAGGATTGTGAGGAGGTTGGTGTGGATCCTGTTGAAGGAGAGGGAGAGGAAGAAGGCAAATTCCCATTGCTTTCAGCCCCGCAGCATGTCATACTCAGACCTTCATCTTCAACATTAGCTGACAGGAGTAAAAGCTTTCTGACTAGATTGTCTTCACTTTCAACTGTGATCATGTATTACTTTTCCATGTGTACCTATAAGATTTTTCTGTCATGTCTGAAAGGTAAAGACTTTAAGAAAGATAAATAAATAAATAAATAAAGTGCCATAGCAGGCATGTCCGTATTTAAACAGAAGGTCAAAACACACTTGAAAACCAAATAGAAATTGTTTTAGATTATTATTCCCCATTCACTTCCCCCGACTATTACTATAGTATAATTTTGGGGGAGGGGGTCCTTTTGACTTATTTATGAAGGGAATATAAACATTCCACATTATGTTTCAGATTTGCTGTAGATACTAGTATTTATCCTTACAAATGATTTTAATTCCTAACATGCTTTCACAGCTATCAATTACTAGCTCCATGACCGAAGTTCTGGCTTTCACTTACTGAAGGTAATCACAAGTCAGGATGGTAGTAGGCGGTGTTATAAGGGGTCCTGAAGAGCAGCAACTGACCCCCAGTGGCACAGGGAACATTCTAGATCAAAGCAAGAGAACAAGGGGGTATTTGATGGGTAAGAGCCCAAGATTGGACAGTAGGGGAAGGGGTTCCACGGATTGATTTGCAGCAGTTGGGCTTGCATGGGACGAGGCGTGGCCAGCTCTGCTCAGAGCAGACAGCTACTCTCAGCACTACCACAGTCCCATCACAGCGGGAAGCCAGTGTCACCTTTGCCCGTTTCCATTCTTAAAGGATAAACTCCAGAGAAGCTGCCATCCTAGGTGCTGATACCTGTCCCAGGTAGAATCAGTTTTGGGGTATGAGTCTGTCTCCATTAGGTCCTTAACTCCATAAGGTTGAGCATATACAGCTGCTTCTCAAATAATGGCTATGCCTGTGCTTTGCAGATGGAACCAGGCTCACAAATCTTCAGGAACCAACTTTCAGGGGCTTCCATCAAAAATAGATACCCTAAAGGAAGAGATGGATGAAGCTGGAAATAAAGTAGAACAGTGCAAGGTAGGAGAATTCCCTAATGAATATGTACTTAAATCAATCTTTTGGTTTTTGCAAGTGATGGATGAAAGGTCAAATATTGCAAATTATTTAATGTTTTACATAATTCCTATTAGGATTCCCTGAATGATATTCAAGGTAGGTTTTATTTTCTTCTTCCTTCTTTCTTTATTTTCTAAGACTCTACATTACTTTATACTCAGAATAAAGCATTATTTAAAAATAAAATTCAGGGACTTCCCTGGTGGCGCAGTAGTTAAGAATCCACCTGCCAATGTCCACCTGCCGGGGACACGAGTTCGAGCCCTGGTCTGGGAAGATTCCACATGCCGCAGAGCAACTAGGCCCGTGTGCCACAACTACTGAGCCTACACTCTAGAGCCCGTGAGCCACAACTACTGAGCCCACATGCTGCAACTACTGAAGCCCACATGCCTAGAGCCTGTGCTCCACAACAAGAGAAGCCACTGCAATGAGAAACCCGTGCACCGCAACAAAGAGTAGCCCCCATTCTCTGCAACTAGAGAAAAAGCCCACGCACAGCAATGAAGACCCAATGCAGAAAAAAATAATTAATTGAAAAAAATTCAAGTAGGATATTTTTAAAAACTTGACAAAAACGTCTAAGCTTATTTAAAATGAAGAATGGGAGAATAAAAGAAAAACTATAAAAACATATCATAAAATTACAGCAATTAAAACAAGGTGCAATAGGCACAAAAATAGATCCATGGAATTGTATAGGTTTTCTAGAATGAATGCTGTTATATTTAAGGGTTGAATATATAGTAAAGGGGTCATCATATATCCATAGAAAAGGGAAGGATTATTTTTAAAATGTTGCTAGGACAATTGGCTTCTAATTTGGAAGAAATGAAAATTTGTATCTCATAATCTAAATTCCAGACTAGGTGGTTATTCTCTATGCATCTATCTACAAAGATAAATGTTTATTCCAAATGTTATTTGAGGTGGTAAAGAAACAGGTCTTTGGTGAATCTTAGGATCATCGCCTGAGACTTTTCCTCCTCTTATTATTCATCATTTTCCAATAATGGTCTCCACATTCTACTAGGTAGCATTAAGACTGCTATATTTTAGTTTATTCAGGTCATGCTATAATTCACTTTTCATGATGGCAAACCTTGGGCAGTTAACTGCAGTAAAATGACTTGCTGAAAATAATATAGTGGGTAAGAATTAATACTGGACTCACAAAGTCATGCCATAGCCTTTACGTTTAAAAAGATGATAATCACACAAATGCTTCTGACAAAAGTCTTGCACTGGCTTATTCTTGTTCAGAAGAGTTGTAGTTTTGCCAGTGTCATTTATGCAGCAGTCTTCTTCATATCTGGTCTAACCTAGATCTTGGCTAGTGGCTCCTTATTGGATATAAATTTGTCTAGTAGTTTGGGGGTTTGAACTGGTGCATTATAGGCTAAGTTAAAAGAGAGACTTCTTTTTTTTTTTTTTGCGGTACGCGGGCCTCTCACTGTTGTGGCCTCTCCCGTTGCGGAGCACAGGCTCCGGATGCACAGGCTCAGCGGCCATGGCTCACGGGCCTAGCCACTCCGCGGCATGTGGGATCTTCCCAGACCGGGGCACGAACCCATGTCCCCTGCATCAGCAGGTGGACTCTCAGCCACTGCGCTACCAGGGAAGCCCAAAGAGAGACTTCTTTTTTTTTTTTTTTGAGAGACTTCTTTTAACTTACATACCACAGCTTGTCAGAAAGTCAAATGGTAAAAACTTATGAAAATATTTTCTATTTCCTTCTCTCTTTATGTTAACTTCTGGGTAGTTTCCTGAGATCTAAGTTCTGTTTCACTGATTCTCTCTTTAGCTATGTCTGATCTGCTGTTTAATTAACATTGAGTTTTGAATTTTGTTGACTATATTTTTCATTTTAAAGTTCTAATTCTTCAAGTCTGCCTTTTTTGATAGTGCATTATTCTTTTTAGTATTTATTTTTTAATGCTTTTAATCATTTATATATACTTATTTTAAGTCTTCGTTAGTTAATTCTGTTTTCTGAAGTTCTCTATGAGAGTGGTGGGAGTTTCCTTTATGGTGGATTGTTTTGCAGTTTTGTACTGTGAGCTCATTTTAAGAGGGACTTTATCTGTGGGACTTCTGGGGATTAGGAGTGAGTCTCCCAGAGAGTATTACCAAGCCATTTTAAACTAAACTTTCTCAGTTCGAGGATTCCTGGACCACACAGAGAATCAACTCAAAGTTCAAACCCTCATGAAAGCAGGTCTATATTTATTTGTGAACTCTCAGGGAAATGTTTTACTTTCCTAGATACAGAGGCCAATCCAAAACGGAAGGTAGTACATTAAAAAAAAATATATGTATATATATGAATATGTATATGTATTTGAAAATTGGAAATATGGATATATCCAATTTCCCAGTCTATCAGTTTTAAGCTAATTTTTTAATTCTTATGTAAGTAATTTATTTACATTAGTTCAAATATAAAAAGTATAAAACAGTATACAGTAAAGTCTTTCTTCTGCCCCTGTCCTCCTCCTCCTCCTAATTTCCACTGCTCTCAACAGGTAACCACTGTTACTAAGTTCTTGCTTTTTTCCCTAGGCGTATTTTTATACAAACATGGTGATAAAAATATTTCCTCTCCCTTTTTTACCCAGAAAGTAACATACCATACCAGAAGTAGTGCTCTGTGCTTTGCTTCTTAACAAGGCATATTAATAATAAACCTTGGAGATCTTTCCATGTCAGTCCATAATAAGCTTGATTATTCTTTTCATTATCCCTGTGTATGATTGTACCAGTGAGTTGATGGACATTTAATCTGCAGCTGTTTCATTACAGTTTGCTCTAGGAGCTCACAGATCAATTCGTAGATGCTATTTTCTTTCACCTCATTTTTCTTCAATGACATATCTTCTCTTCCACTTGCCCAGGATCAACTTGCAGCGGATATGTACAATTTTATGGCCAAAGAAGGGGAGTATGGCAAATTTTTTGTTACGGTAAGCACTTTGCCCTGACAAGACGTTAAAGCATTGTAAAAGTTGAGTCATTTTAGCTTTTTTGCAAAAGATGTCATTTTTGGTTTTGCTCAGCCATTGTGTGTGTGTCCATCCAATGCTAACGTTACTTTTGTTTTTGAATGTGGGTCTGTTCTCAGTTATTAGAAGCTCAAGCAGATTACCATAGAAAAGCATTAGCAGTCTTAGAAAAGGCCCTTCCCGAATTGCGAGCCCATCAAGGTAACGTAACCTGCGTGCTGGCCTGATGCCTCCTTCTCGCCTCTGCCACCTCTGCCTCTGTTCTTCTTTACTCAGCTCCTTTGCATGCATTTCCTTTGGACAAAGCCTCTCTGCCTAGGCGGGCACTATTTCCCAGCACACTTTCATCTTCCCTTGCTGCATTCTCTAATTTCTTCCAAACGCAAATTAACATACTAATGGAACATTTGCAGTTCTTCTGAAATCTTCAGTTGAAGAGAAAGCTGCACCCTTTGGGGGAAGCATCTGTTTTTCTATCTTCTAAATAGGCTCAAAACATTCTAGCCTCTAATTATCTCTTTGCAAATCAGTTATTTGTTTCATAGGGCTTAATTCTAGCCCTGTGATTCCAAGAGCATACATCCTATGAAAAAAAGTTTGGACTTCCCAAAAGGAATTTTAGAAGCCAGTACCTGATACCGCATCATCAGGCACATAATCAGTGTGATTGACTCGTGAGACCGTGACCACCCCGTTCAGATCTTGTTCTCATCAGCACTCACTTTGCCCACCATATTTAAGCACATTGCAGATCCTACCCTCAACTTATGAGTGGACCAGACTTGCCTCTGATGTTTAGTTTTAACTCTTTCGATTCTAATTCTCTCTGATTTGCCATCAGAGCATCCATCCGCAGAGATCGGTAAATGATCAGACATTCCTCTGTCACCTTTGGACCTGTTATACTCTTTTGCTTATGGTATAGTCCTGACATTTGGAACTCAGGTGCCCCAGACAGAACCACTGGTCTCAAGCTGAAAGAGGATCAAGCCAGGTGCTGAGTGTGATGATTCTGTGATTGTGAAAGAGACTGAGCATGTGTGTGTATGGGGCTGGTTATGTCTGTGCGTACGCACTGGCCCCTCAAGAATACCACTCCTCCTCCCCTAAATTGCAGGCAATCCCAGCAGGGTGTGACTTTGTGCCTGAAAGTCCTTAGATTTTGGAATCAGAAAATTCTATTTAGGACTTCCCTGGCGGCCCAGTGGTTAAGACTCCGCGCTTCCACTGCAGGGGGCTCAGGTTTGGTCCCTGCTCGGGGAACTAAGATGCTACATGCCGCACAGCGTGACCAAAAAAAAAAGCAAAGAAAATGCTATGTCTTGACTGACCCCTTAGCCAGGTCTTTAGCCATCTTGAGTGTAGTGGCTCTGATTTGCTGGGCTAATCTTCAGAGGACGAGCTGCTCTTGCTTTCCAGAGTGATCCCATTTCCTAATCCATGGGTAATGGGGTTGAGTCAGAGTGCAAAGGAATGAAGCTGCTGGCGAACAGTCAGCCTCGCAAGGGGCCGACTCTTGCTGGCCCAGGTCAGAACACCGGGAGCCTGTGTTTATGGGGTACCTTCTGTGCACAGGACAAAACAGTAAACATCATCATCCTAGCCTTTGAATGGCTATAAGCCTGGTTTGGAAAGGTTGACTTAATGGGCACAAAAAAGAGAAGATTTAAGCAGCGCCATGCCCCCTTTTTTTAAACTCCCATTCTATTTTTACCAAGGCTATTTTCCCTAGAGCAGTATGTCAGAAAGTCATGGGGGGGCTTCCCTGGTGGCGCAGTGGTTGAGAGTCCGCCTGCCGATGCAGGGGACACGGGTTCGTGCCCCGGTCCGGGAAGATCCCACATGCCGCGGAGCAGCTGGGCCCGTGAGCCATGGCCGCTGAGCCTGCGCGTCCGGAGCCTGTGCTCCGCAACGGGAGAGGCCACAACAGTGAGAGGCCCGTGTACCGCAAAAAAAAAAAAAAAAAAAAAAAAGAAAGAAAGTCATGGGGAACAGGCAGGGGCAGGGAAGAGGTTGAGGATGGAACAAGGGAAGCTGGTGTGTGAGGGGGAGTAGCCAGTGAAGGAAATGAGATTCTTCTTTCTCTCTAAGGCTGCCGCCTTCACCCAAGCCTTGGAATTCAACCCTTCTCACCTCTGCCTGTCTGCAAATCTGCCTCTCGTCTTAGTTCTGTCCTCCACTTCCTTCTTCTCTGTTTTCAGAAAGACTCAGAGTGTTCTTACGGTAGGAGAAAAAAAAAACTTGCCCGTCTGCCCCGTGCCCCTGTGCACCCTGGTCTCACACTCTCGGTCGGCTGGCCTTAGTTCGGTACCTGCCTGTCCTCAGCGTGATGCCCCGTTTCATTGCATTCTCCTTCGTTTTCCTGGGAGGTTCTTCGAATGACTCATTTCCGTCGGCCACCTCTGTTTTCTAACCCCCTTCCCACCCCTAACACTTTGCAGTCTGGTTTCTACTCCCAGTCACTCTGCTATTAAAACAAACAGACAAAGAAACATTGCAAGTCCCAATGGGTGGATGATTCTGATTGTTACGTTCTGGCATTTGACGTGGCTTGAGCCGTCTCTTCCTTGTCAGTTTTTTTCCCCTCGTTTCACTCGATTGTTTTCTGTCATTGTTGAGGCTGTGTTTCCTTCATGTCTGTCCCCTCCTAAGAAGTCAAGCCTTTCCTGAGATCCAGTCCTTTCTCCTGTGTTCTTCTCCCTCCCTCCCACCTTTTCTCTCAAAATCCCCTCATTTTGGTGGCCTCCACTGACACCTGCATCTCTATCCTCTCAGCCTCAGTGTCAGTTCCCTTTGATGACCAGCTGTCACCTTAAACTCAGCGTATCTCAAGAAGCAAACTGATGCTTCCCCCATACCAGCTGGCCTTTCCTCCCCGCCTCCATCTCCTTGGTACCTCCTTTCTCCAAACAATCCAGGTTTCAAACCTCGGAGCCATCTTTTCCTTCCTTTCTGATACCCTCTCGCCAGGTTCTGTGCCTTTTTCCCTCTGCTGTGCCCTCCTCGTCATTCTCACTGCCTCACTCTACTCCATGCCCCTGTTGCCTGGTGCACAGGTGTGGAATAAAGTGTCCATCCCCAGACTCAGGATCCCTGGTCTTTTCTCAGCCTAAGTCCTCCTGGTCTATTTAATTCCTGTCCATCTTCTAAGACCTTCGTCAAGCTCCCCTTCTTTGAGAAGCCTTCTCTGACAACTGAAGCCAACAGTGAACACTTTCATCTCCTGAATCACTCTAGCATTTATGGTCTACACCAGAAGTCGCAAACAGCCATATCTCATTAAAAATAAAAATAAATTTCTTTTTAAACTAACTGCCATCATTTAAAAATCAGACTCTTTTCACATAACAGTGCTAACTTCTGGCTTCTCTTGAAAGTCCAGAGGGCCTGGTGATGCTGGGTCTGCTTTCCCGCGTGGTGACATTGCTCTGACGCCAAGGAGCAGCTGCTGCGTCTTGGCCGACCACGCCCTCCCCACCCCGATCCCGCACCTCCAGTGCCCATCCGGCCCCTGCAGACGATTGTGTTTGCGACCCTAGTCTATACCATTTTTCTGCCACGGCTTAGCAAACACGTCTTGTCTTGTTCATTGCTGTCGTGCGTTTGCCTGTGTGTCTTGTGTTTTCTTCACATGTAGACTGCTCTCATCCCAGGGGCGGGGGGGCCGCTGTGAACTCTGGGTGCCTGCTGCAGGGCCTTGCATGTCAGAGGTCTGTGGTTTGAGGAGCAGCCCCTGCGGTGGAGTTTGCCTCTGGAGTGGCCTCTAGGTCAGCGGCTCTCACCTCCACCCTCTGCCAACCTTCCACCGAGGTGGGGGAGGGGCACCCTGTCCAGGGTTTACTAGAAAGTTCCAGCAGGAGTCTGGATTGTGCCCGCCTCTCAGCATAGTAGGGTCGGGCATGGGGAGGTGACGGCAGGAGTCGTTTGCAGAACTCCCCTGGGTGATTCTGATGTATCCGCCCAGGCGAAGGGTCAGCTGGCCCTTTTCTGCCTGCGTTGAGAATCGTTGCTTTAGATAAAAGAGAGAAAGTATTCAAGGTAAGATCTGGCCTTTGAGAGGACTGTCGCAGAGCTCTGAGAAGGGCCAGGCCCTTGGATGCTTCTTGTGTTTGGAATTCCACTGACCAGGGCCGGGGCTGAAGCCAGGGACGAGGGGCCTCCGGACAGTTCTGAGAGTGGCCACTGCCTTCCGCCCTCCCCACCCCTTCCTTTAACCTTTACCCTACTTGCTCTTTCCATCAAGTTTTGACTTTTCACAAGCGCCCAGGTCTGTGGGTTTGTGGGATCTCACTTTCCTTCCTGTGATGGGCCCCACCTGCTCTCACGTGTAGGGCAGTGTCAGAGCCACGCTAGGGTTACACTGCCTGCCTGGAATCCAGGATTCGAATACCAGAGTGGCTGAAGGACACACGTCCACAGGCTGAGAGGGACATGAGCCCTTCCTGTCGCTGGAAAGAACCACGCTTCCCCAGTGGAGTATTTTCCACCAGCTGGTGTGCCCCCTTTGGCTTCTGTGTGCTTCTCAGTCAGTGCTGGATCTCTGCACCCCGCCAGGCAGGCTGGGCCCAACCACACCCCTCTTACTCTCCTTCAATACATCCATGTCCGAAATGCCTGTTTCTGTTTCCCGCTTTATTGTATGTCTTTTTGCTAAGCTGCCTCAAATCTTTTGTGGAACGAAGCAGAGCATATCACTGGAAAATAATAAGCAGTATTGCTTTGCTGCTGTCAGCACAGCCTCCAGCCTCAGCTGCCTTGGGGCTACATTCTCTCCTACTCAGAACCTTGGACTCTTTGGGGATATGGCACCAGAAGTGCTGCATGTCCTGGAGATGTCACCTCTAATAGGGGTTGGCGTGGGCCCTCTCCAGTCCTGTATGACAATGCTTGGCCTGTGTTTAAATTTTTAAGAAATTATTTCCTTTTTTAATGGAAGGAGTCTATTTCTCGTCCTCTAGGTAGAAGACCAGTTATGCTTTTCATGGCTAGATAAATTTCAGTGAAAACAGTGTGCCTAGATGGACCATTGGTTTTAGCGCAAGGCAGCCCACCCATCTCGGGTAAATGCGGGTGTGATGCTGGGCCAGAAGCACCATCGCAGCTTCCACTGGGCATCTTGCATTGGGTGCCACGTAGGCACGTCAGGGCGCTGATCCACTGGTCACCTCCCCAGGCTGGCACACATTTTGTACCCTAGTAAATGGGAACTGACAAAAGCGAAGAGAATAGATGCTTCCCCCTTTCCAAATCCTTGGCTACGGGCTTTAAAAAAAAAAAAAAAGAAAAATCCCCTTCAGTAGTTTGGG